>NW_024736071.1:5026552-5089052 GCF_018991925.1 Homarus americanus | reverse complement strand
TTCCTTCCTTCCTTCCTCCTCCTTATTGAAATCATCGTTTCTATAGGCACTACTTCTAACCTGTCCCAAAAGTTGTGTTTTGGGGTAGCGGACACACACACACACACACACACACAGTATCCCCGTGTCATCAATAAGCTTACTATCCCAACAGTGACTGAGAGCATGTGAGTCTTCAGCAGTGAGTAGATAAGCTTGGTTTGTGTACAGTTAAGCTTTTGAACACAGGGGGGAATTAAAGTGCTATACTAATCCAAACTAAGCATAGGTTGGGGGAGGAATGATGGGGGAGGGTGGAAGGGATGGGGAGGAGGAGGGGGGAAGGGGTGATTGACGGAGGGGGGGAAGGGGTGATTGACGGAGGGGAGGTCATCAGTAGAGGTCAAAGGTCAGGTACATAACACATAAATAATCTCTACTTTTGGAAAACATAACTTGTTTATGGTTTAAAATTTTTTTCCGGCTTATATGAGTTACTTGAACCATTTTAAAACCGGGTCACATAAACAAAAAATGTCAAATTCAAGAACGCATTTACAATATTTATTCCTCCTAAGAAAAACGAATTTCCTAATCATACTTGTTTTTTAAGTGTGTGTGTGTGTGTGTGTGTGTGTGTGTGTGTGTGTGTGTGTGTGTGTGTGTGTGTGTGTTAACCTAGAGATTCTTCCTCTATTTCCAAGTTTTGGTAAATCCGACAACGCCACATTTATCGACATTTTCCAGAACGAGGTTTGTGATGTTAACTTGGAGGAAAGTGTTCTATCATTGGTGGCCTCAGGCAGACCGTGGCTTGCATTTACCAATTTACGAGAACTCACCTGGAGCCTCTCTGATCAGGTGAAGACTCTATCCTTCTAAGGCTCAAGCATCTGTGTTTGTTGTTGAGTTGAGAAGTTGTTTTCTTTGTGAAGTTAAACTTTTGATTGGTGGTGAATTGTTGAGGAATTGAAGACCCCGAGGTGCTGTATTGTACATAGCTAACAGGTGTGTGTGTTGGGAAGGGTTCTAACCTAACCTAACCTAACCTAACCTAACCTCACCTCACCTCACCTAACCTAACCTAACCTCACCTCACCTCACCTCACCTCACCTCACCTAACCTAACCTAACCTCACCTCACCTCACCTCACCTAACCTAACCTAACCTAACCTAGCCCTTATGTAGATGATGTCAGATATTGCCACAAGTTTTAAGGTGATTTTTTGCCTTCGGAAGCGGTACACGTCAGGTGCTGTGGCTGACGTGTGTTTTGTTGTGTTGGTGTAGGCTGTTGCAGGTCTGGCCTACTGTTTACAGGTTAATGAAGAGTCCAGCCTAAAAACTGCACCACCACCACCACCACCACCACCACCTCAGTCTACTACAGGCTGATGTTGTTGTGTTGGTCTAAGCTACAGGAAGGTCCAGCCTGTAGTGTAGTAGGCACCACTTCCACTATTGCCACCAGCTCAGTCTACAGGCTCCCCCGTCAGCCTGTAGACCTCGTCAGTCTTGTACCCTAAAGGGAAACATTTTACCAACTCAAGCTTAATAAATTCGAATGTTCCTTTGAGTTGGGGGAAAGATAAAAAAAAATAGAATAATGGAAAAAAAATGGAAAAACGCTCGCAGCCAAACATGCTCTGAAAGGTGGAGCGAGAAATGATATTGAGTTATTTTCTGGGACTAGACTGTGTGTGTGTGTGTGTGTGTGTGTGTGTGTGAGGAAGTCTTTGAGAAGTATTATTTTTTTTTTAATGAACGTTGAAGGACCCTGTGTAGGAGGTAAGGTGATGAAGCCTTAAGATGCTCCTTCATAGTGCTGACAAGAGTGTTCTGAAGGAGGCGTTGAAGGTTGGAATCTTACTTTTCTGTGCTGGTTGAAAGCCTTGCGTCACGTCCCCCACACAAAGGGTGAATGAGCTTCTTGTAGAGGTACGTTGCTTATAAGTGTTTTGCTGTGGTGTTCATCGTTGACAGTCTCATTATTACAGTGTGTGTGTGTGTGTGAGAATCTTGCTGTATCCGTCGACCTGCTCGGTGTTCCCGCTACCGAAAAGACATTGGCGACCTTTTAGCAACATTAATTTTACACCCGCTTAGTAGGGCGACATGAACACCGTGTGAATTATGGATGAACGTCGGCATGCGGTGGGGCGTGGGGTCCTCTGGAGTTCTGAACCGACACACACGCGAGAAAAGTTGTCATCTACGACATAATAACACCGCTGGCTCAAGAACGACCTTCATTATTCACAGTCCCCAAACGGTACTGACTGGCCGGTAAAAACAGAGGAAATAATTTTTTTTTTATTAAATACTTGGTGATGCTTGTATGACAGAGACCTTAACGTAATATTCATTTTCGCTAAATATAGATTGTCTTTCTAAAGCTCTTCTCAGGGTGGCGAATAAGGTATTTTGAGTGTTTAATTATTGAAGGCTTATGTAATGGATGATGCTATGATGTATTACAGTGAATCATGAAGGCATATTGTTCAACAGTTAGACACGGTGGAAAAATTTTTTTAGTTATTTTTCATATATAAACCACTTATCGTTATTTAGTGCTTGAAAGACTTATATTTAAATTTTAGGAAGGAATAATTTTATTATTTTTTGCATTAAGCTCGTACCGGTGTCGCCAATTTAGCTGAAAACCGCCAAATTTAATGAATTTCGGGATCCCTCCAACAATAGTTTAAGCGAATTCCTGCTGCACTAAGGATGATTTTTTTATACATAAGCGGCTTTTGGTCCGATGCTCGGTGGATATTAGCGAGCCTTAGATGTCACGAAAATCAAGTGACTTCAAGGCTGACTCAAGTGATTTCTGGGCTGACTCAAGTGACTTCTGGTTTGATTCAAGTGACTTCTGGGCTGACTCAAGTGACTTCTGGGTTGGCTCAAGTGACTTCTGGGCTGACTCAAGTGATTTCTGGGTTGATTCAAGTGACTTCTGGGCTGACTCAAGTGACTTCTGGGCTGACTCAAGTGACTTCTGGGTTGGCTCAAGTGACTTCTGGGCTGACTCAAGTGATTTCTGGGTTGGCTCAAGTGACTTCTGGGCTGACTCAAGTGATTTCTGGGTTGGCTCAAGTGACTTCTGGGCTGACTCAAGTGGCTTCTGGGCTGACTCAAAGGATTTTTTTAACTGACTTAAGTGACTTCTAGGCTGACTCAAGTGATTTCTGGACTGACTCAATTGACTTCTGGGCTAACTCAACATCTGAACTGACTCAAGCCAAGTTTATCCAGTGTGTGTGTTGATTACAGTGAATTTTAGCTACATTTAACACTTGGTGAGTCACAGTGATAGAGTCAATGGTGAGTCACGCTGATAGAGTCGAAGGTGAGTCACGATGATGGAGTCATAAATCTGAGGAGTAATTTTGTATCTTACTTCCGGTGACCAGGATGAGGGTCAGGGGGGAAGGAGGTCAGGGAGAGGAGGTCAGGGGGAAGGAGGTCAAGGAGAGGAGGTCAGGGAGAGGTCAGTGAGAGGAGGTCAGTCAGTGAGAGGAGGTCAAGAGGGTCAGGGAGGAGGTAGAGGTCAGGTCAGGAGGTCATTGCTTCGGTCTACGCACTTATTGTTGCCCCCCCACCAGGTCTTGGAGGAGAGAGAGAGAGAGTGTTGTTGCTTCACCTTTGCGTCTTTGTCTGTGCTTTAAAGGTGACTCAACGCCACTCAGCCACATTCTCTGCTTGCTGTTTATAATTTATTCATGCCGAGTAACTTGACCGTGCTCTCTCTCTCTCTCTCTCTCTCTCTCTCTCTCTCTCTCTCTCTCTCTCACTTCTCCTCTCTCTCCCTGGCGTGACTCTCCTTCAAAACACTCGTCTAGGAGATATTCACATCCACTCTCTCTGTGTGTGTGTGTGTGTGTGTGTGTGTGTACATCTCGGGTCATTTAAAATTCCTTTGTGAATTTTAGGACACAATTTACATATCAGATGAACCACCTCCGACTGTCATGTACACACGCTACTACCTCACACAAAGAACAAGTTTGTCGCGATGATCGTAAAGTAGTGTTGTGTACGTGTGTGTGTGTACGTGTGTGTGTTAAGAACCATTCCTCACGGTCACTCATCATATCGTTCTTGGTCTGTCCTTCTCTCTGTATAAATTTATTTTACTTTATCTTCCATATTATTTTTTTTTTCACAAGATTTTTTTTACTTTTGTTTTCATACTTTCGGTACAAAATAATGCCCGGAAGTAGATGAAGAGCCTCATAATACAAAATAATCCCGTAGATAAGAGCCTCATAATAAAAGGAACAAGAGGTGAGGGTAATAAAGGGGGAGGTATGAGAGAGTAGAGAATAAACGGGGAATGAGATAAGATGATAAATTGAGAGGAGAAGTAATCTAATTAATTGTGTTGTAATTTGTACGACATAAAACAGCTGTGTGTGTGTGTGTGTGTGTGTGTGTGTGTGTGTGTGTGTGTGTGTGTGTTCGTTCCTCTGTCTACCCAGCAGTAATTGGGACCTGGGTGTTAATCTATTTACGGATCATATTCTGGGGTAATGGTTAGCCAGTGCAGTTGGCGAGTTGTCCGGTCTTCTCGGACTATCCCTTCACACTGGGTCATACAGATCGTTAACTCAGGGTGTGGTTGTTGTGTTGGCGACAGCTTCTACACCTTAAACAAATTCACTCCTTGGTGGCCCTTGAGCCGGCCATCCTCGTTACACGACGGGCAACCATTATGTGTGTGTGTGTGTGTGTGTGAGTACGTCCGTTGTTGAACAAGTAGGCGGGGGCTGACGGCGTAATGAACTGCCTTTGAACATCCACACGTCTGGAAATATTGAACAAGCCTTTAGTGCTCTCTCTCTCTCTCTCTCTCTCTCTCTCTCTCTCTCTCTCTCGGCATCGTACTTACATAAAGAAAATATTCCCTTTCTTTACACGTTTTTCTTTTTGTCAACAAACACGTAGTTTTCACACGGTCTGAAATTTACCACATCTGTAGTCCATGGAGTGTAGTGTACCTGTAGTGTAGTGTACCTGTAGTCCATGGGGTGTAGTGTACCTGTAGTGAATTATACTGTACCTTTAGTTGTGTATATGTACTACGAGAGTGGGTCCTGTAGGTCAGACTAAGATGTACTAGAAGGCACAGCTGGGTCGACTGGGAGTGCCCGGGGATCTAACCACCGACTCATAGGACAGGAGGCGAGCGCTGTAACGACTCAACCACCGTAATTTTTTATTTAATACAGTATTAACCAGAAGTAAATGGCCAATGTCTGGTATTAATCAATTTATAATCTTTGTGTTCAGTCGGTAACAGTCGAAGCTTGGGTCAAGATGGTGACTACACAGGAGGAGAAAACTCAATGCGTCATCTGGTCTAGTTATTTCCCTCTACACTGGAGTTTAAGTGTGTGTGTGTAACTTCCCGGACGAGAACTTCCCTGACAGACGGATTGGCCGTGATGGATCCGTCTGTGCCCCCCTCCCCCACTCCAATATTACGCCCCCTGGCCTCAACTTGATGGAATTGTGTCGAGGATTACCCAGTCCCCGGCAGCTGAGATTGAACCACTTCCTACGAGGATAACTGATGGCCTCAGGAGAGTGACGCAAGACAAGGTGACCAACACGTAGAGGGTCAGTTAGCTGTGTTGGGGTCGTGTAACAGGTTCAGGCGCCCTCAGCATCATATAAAACTACATTTATTAAGTAACTGGATGAAAAACTGCATTGTTATATCTCTTTTATTATTGTTATAAACTTTTAAAACCCAGGACATGAACTTCACTACACCTGGGGGTAATTACCTGTGACATTTCACCCACCTTGATAACTCGTAGATTTGCTTTGTTTATTGAGCAAGATATCACGACCATCGCTCTGATATGTATACACAATATTTACAATGACAATTTCTTTATAGTATCTGTGATTTTCCTAAGGTCAAGTAGTTAAGGTCACAGCTTACTGGAGGTCAAAAGGTCAAGGTCATTGCTCACAGGATCACACTACACAGGTATCTTACTCGAGTGAACTGGTTTATACAGATCATAGTAAAATAATACTTAGATTATTACGATTAGAGGGTAAAATATAGTCAGTGTTTCTTGATGACCTTATGTAGGGAGTGAGTGATTGTGTAGCGCCCTGGCTGTGGCGGGGAGACGAGGGTGAAGATTATCTGGTGGGGTACACAGGCGATGAAGGAGGTATTGGAAGGTAACCACACTGTTTACGAAATAGAAAATAAACAACTGCAAGAGAAGATGAAAAATAGTATACAAACAGAAGAAAACAACCTGTAAAATTCTTTATTGTTTGAGGAAAGTAAAAACACGACGAATAAACTCAAATTTTATGTGGCTGAGAGGATATAACACTCGTCTTCTGCCATAAGGGTCGCTGGTTCACGTGTAGGATACCTTCAGTCCACCCAGCTGTTCAATACGGGGAAACTGAACACAGGAACATGGCTCTTTTGTTCTTTACTCGCTCTTCTAACTTTGGTGAACGTTCATATGTGAGTGACTCGATTCTCAACCATGTTCACTAAAGGTGCCTTAAGCTGGGAGCCTTTTGTAGAGAGAGAGAGAGAGAGAGAGAGAGAGAGAGAGAGAGAGAGAGAGTATGAAAATGACAGAAAGAAATGAGAGAGAGAATGATAGAGAGAGAATGTGAGAGAGAAGAGACCATCAGTGATCAGTGTAGTGAATAAAGAATGAAGGCAGGAAGGAAGGATAGAAGGAAGGAAGGAAAGAAAGAATGAATGAAAGAAGGAAGGAAGGACAGAAGGAAGGCAGGAATGAAAGAATGAATGAAAGAAGGAAAGAAGAAAGAAAGGAATGAAAGAAAGAAGGAATGAATGAATGAATGAATGAAGGAAAGAAGGAAGGAATGAAGGCCATTTTACCCTCGTTGTTGGGAGAGGAAGTGCGTGGGAGAGTGATTCCCTCTCCCAGCTGTCATAAGTCGGGGATAATGAGTGGGTGAGAGAGAGAGAGAGAGAGAGAGAGAGAGAGAGAGAGACATGTATACAAAATGGCAATGAAAACAAACATATATTTTTTCCCAAGGTTTTCTAGGAATAAAAAAAACAAAACAATAAAGGAATAATTATCAACAAGAACCTTGAGAGATTATTTAGAGATATACTTTAATAACAGCTGTCGCGTCTGTAGGTTAGATTCCAAAGGTGAATTTAACAACGACGTGAAAGCCATTACCTGTGTTTATCTGCTATTAATTAATGTACAGGTAGTGGCTATTACCTGGAATATTAAGAACTTCCTATAATAACTTGAAAGGAATTTTGAAACTTTTGAAGGAAAGTACTAATTACATACTATGATATAATAGCAATTACTGATAATATTTAATTAACTAAATTTTGACATATCGCCTTTAAAAACAAAACGTAACTGTTATCATTCTCATCAAGGGATTAATTTTCCTCACATTCTCCTTAATTTATGTCGTAGATTAAGAAAATTGGTTTAAGTATATAATGAGTGTATGTGTGTGAGGATGTCTTGGACTTAGGTGAAGGAAGGTCAAGCTTCTTTACAGGGCTGAGAATAATGAGTTTGGTCATGGTGATATGGTACTCTGTGTGTGTGTGTTTGTGTGTGTGTGTGTGTGTGTGTGTGTGTGTGTGTGTGTGTGTCTCGTCTTCAGTACACGCACATAACCACAAATTACACCAGTTAGATCCTTGAAATTTGACCTCGATAAATACTGTGATGCGTTGCAGGTAATTATGGTGGAGAGAGAGAGAGGGAGGTGTGAAGGTATGATGGTATGTGAAGAAGGTGCCATTATATTGTGGACTTAATGGCGTTTTAGTGTCACGTTTAGTATATATATATATCAATATGTACTCCGCTAGAGGTCATGGTGTGTTATGGTGAGTCAGTGTGAGTGTTGTGTAGTGACTTTACTCCCGTCAAGTTCACGTCACCCTGTGCGTTACTATGGACGGTAGTGATCTGTCTACCTGTCTGTATATCTATGTCTCTACCTTTCTGTCTGTCTGTCTGTCTGTATGTATGTTTCTGTTTAATTACCTGTCTGTGTCTGTCTTTCTCTATCTGTCTGTCTGTCTGTCAGTCAGTATCTATCTATCTACCTGTATGTGTCGTTCCAGGTATACAAACACTAATTGATGAAGGTAAACCACTTAGTCCTCAACCTTACAGGGGGGGAGGGAGGGGGGAGGAAGAGGGGGGGAAGGAGGGAGGATGGAACGAATGAGTGAGGGAGGAAGAGGGTGAACGAAGGAAAGACACACACACACATGCACACGCACACACACGCACGCACAAGGTGAGAGTCACAGTGTGCACTATTTTAATTAAAACTTACAGGTAATCATAACAAAGGTTTTAATAAAAGTGGGAGCTCCTCGACCACCAAAAGTATGAAAAAAGTTGGTCCTCACAGAAGATATTAAGTGTCTCCAAGACTAACCCGGTGGTGTATCGTGGTTGAGTTAGTTTATTAAAGGAGTTGATGGGTGTAAGACATTATTGTTTGTACTGTACTAGTTAACCTAGCCTAGCCTAGCCTAGCCTAACCTAACCTAACCTAGCCTAACCTAGCCTAGCCTAACCTAGCCTAGCCTAACCTAACCTAGCCTGGCCTAACTTGACTCTACTCATCCAAACATTCCGATCGTATTACAATAGGGCGGCAGATTAATTCAGGGCAGGATGCAAATGCACTACAGGAGGATCTAAATAAACTGCAGGGGTGGTCTGAAAAATGGCAAATGAAATTCAACACCAGCAAGTGCAGCGTACTTAATATTGGAAGAACAAATACTGTCAATGTATACAGCCTTAACAACATCAACCTAGAGAAGTCGACTTGTGAAAGAGACCTTGGGGTACTTGTAAGCCCGGACCTACGGCCTAGAAAACAGTGCGTTAATGTTCGAAATAAGGCAAACAGAGTATTGGGTTTTATATCTAGAAGTGTAAGTAATAAGAGTGCAGAGGTCTTATTGCAACTATATCTTGCGCTAGTCAGGCCGCACCTCGATTATGCGGTTCAGTTCTGGTGCCCTTATTATAGAATGGATATCAATTCACTGGAGTCGGTGCAGCGAAGAATGACGACAATGATTCCGGGACTTAGAAACCTTCCATAGCAAGATAGGTTAAAGAAACTAAATTTGCATTCCCTAGAAAGACGAAGAGTGCGGGGAGATATGATAGAAGAATTTAAGTGGGTGAAAGGAATCAATAAAGGGGATATAGATAAAGTTCTTATAATATCCGAGCAGGATAGGACTCGTAGCAACGGATTCAAGTTGGATAAGTTTAGGTTTAGGAGGGAGATAGGAAGGAACTGGTTCACAAATAGGGTGGTGGACGAGTGGAACAAGCTTAGCAACTTTGTAGTAAGTGCTGGAACGCTGGAAAGTTTCAGAAGGAGGCTGGATAGATTCATGGATGATAGAGAGTGGTAGTAACTCGACAGGAGCTGCCATGCACAGGCCAACCGGCCTATTGCAGACTCCTTATTTTCTTATGTTCTTATTTTCTTAAGTGAGATCACGTGACGTCATGACCAATCAGCTGTCAATATCAGATCGCGTGACCATATTGCTCTTTTAATGAAGAAATAAAAGGTTCTCAGGTAAAGTAATAAGTATTGGACGCTGCCATTCAATTTTCGCAAGTAAAAAGTACTAATAAAAAATAGTGAACAAATATAACTTTGCACGCATCTACTTTGTGTTCCGGGAGAGTGATACACTTTGTTGATTAATTTAGAAGAGAGAGAGAGAGAGAGAGAGAGAGAGAGAGAGAGAGAGACTTCCATTACCTAATCTTTCATATAAAATTATATCACAATAATTAACTCACGAGGATATAACTCAGTTGATATAATCCCCTTAAGAAATAAAACAACTAATTTCTATAATGTGTGAAAATAATCCTGGGAGAAAAATAATCAAATCCTACTTACAACTCATATTATCCCGTGTAGGTCATCTGTAATCCTATTTAATCCTGGAAAAAACAGTGAATGGTAACCCAGCTTATGGCGTCATGTATAGGATTAGATTCCAAGCTGAAGGAGTCGAAGAACCCTATACGGTGTCAGGTGATGCTGTTTTCTGAATCCCGTGTGAGTGTGTGGGTATGTATATCTCGTCGGCGTTTCACACACACACACACACACACACACACACACAAATTATCTCGCTATGTGCCAGTTACAATAGAACCAGTTTATAATCTGACTGGCTGACTTGAGTTACAATAGAGTCAGTTAAAAAATCTTACTGGATTTACAACTTCCTGGACAAGTTCTGAGTGCGAGGAAGAGCGTTAATTATATTACTTCTCAGAGCCTCTGTTAAGATGTCTGCAGCATGAGTAGCAGTTGTTGGATCATCTCTCTCTCTCTCTCTCTCTCTCTCTCTCTCTCTCTCTCTCTCTCTCTCCCTCTGTAACCCTTACTTGATAATAACCTTTAAAACACACTGTACCTGTATCTTTATTACAGGAATGTGTCTTCACTATTAATATGTATTCCATGAATTAAAGATTTCTCTACCTGTATCCCATGCGTGTCTTTCTGATTTTTACACATAATGTACCTGTGTTTTGTAACTGTAGTTTAAATACGCTTTCGACACTCTCTACACACTGTCGGCATTCATCCTTGGTCAGGTCACAGTGTTGGTCAGGTTACAGTATTGGGTCGGAGTCACAGTATTAGCTAGATCACCGTGTTGAATCAGGCCACAGTATTGGTAGATGCAGTATTGGTCAGGCCACAGTATTGGTCAGGTCACCAGTATTAGCCGGAGTCACAGTATTGGCAGGTCTGTGTGAAACACAGCTAGTCAGATCACAGTATTGGTCAGGTCACAGTATTGGTCAGATCACAGTATTGGTCAGGTCACAGTATTGGTCAGGTCACAGTATTGGTCAGGCCACAGTATTGGTCAGGTCACAGTATTGGTCAGGCCACAGCATTGGTCAGACCACAGTATTGGTCAGGCCACAGTATTGGTCAGGTCACAGTATTGGTCAGACCACAGTATTGGTCAGATCACAGTATTGGCCAGGCCACAGTATTGGTCAGGTCACAGTATTGGTCAGGCCACAGTATTGGTCAGACCACAGTATTGGTCAGGCCACAGTATTGGTCAGGCCACAGTGTTGACCAGGTTAGTGTCGGCAGGCAGAGAATAGCGTGACCTCTGACCCATCAATCAGTTTGGGTCGCTCTTAATAAGCGAGGTCTCTGGTGATGTATTCATGTCTCCAGTAATTACCTCCAATGACGCGCTCTAATTAAAAATTTTCTGGCCATTTTAATTTCGAATTCTCAGACTTGATTCCGTGTGGGAGTCTTATAGTGGTGATATTATATTATTTGGCTTCCGTTCTCTCTCTCTCCACTACGGTATGGTTGAACACACAAACACACACACACACACACACACACACACACACACACACACAGTGGATGATAACAAGGTGTTCAGTGGTCTCAAGGTTAATGGCTCGTTCTCTCTGGTTTTCACCGTAGTTCAGTAATTAATCCCCATAACTTAATGGTGGTGAGTGTATGTTAGAGAACCGTAGTGGCCTTGGTTAGGTTAGGTTTGGTTAGGTGATTCTCTGTCTATCTATCTTTCTATCTGTCTGTCTATCTGTCTGTCTGTCTGTCTGTCTGTCTGTCTGTCTGTCTGTCTGTCTAATCGCCTTATATATCTCTCTCACGACTGTCAATTTACCTTTCTAAATATTTCCGTCTTTTTCCCTCTTCCTCTGTCTGTCTGTCTTCCCCTCTGTCTATTAATATTCACGTATATACACACCTACACAATATTCCCTTCAGTAAAATGGACTAATCCTCATGTACACAAACTCACAGGCTTTACCTAACTCATCCACGTGTCACCCAAGCCAAGATTATTTGCGTTGTGATCATAGAGGTGACGGGTGACGCTAGGCTGGGTGAAGGGACGGGTGAGGTAGGTGATGAGTGATGCTATTGACGGGTGAGGTAGTTGGTGGGTGAAGCGGTTGGTAAGGTAAGGTAAGGTAAGGTAATTAGAGGTATGTTGAAGAAGGGAAACTCCGTGTGTGTGAGTGTATGTGTGTGTGTGTATCTGTGTGTGTGTGTGTGTGTGATTCCGGCTACTCTGATTAAATGGACAGAAAAGGCCCGAAATGAAACCCATGCTGTGATAAATTAGTGCATTTTTGCCATGAATTATTCACTCTGGTGCGGCGTAGAGAGAGAGAGAGAGAGAGACTTATCAACTAACGACACACTCAAATTATACAGACCAGGTAAGTTAGTTTTTCTCATCAACTATTCAGCTCACCTGTCCTATCCAATCATCAATTCGTGAACTCATCAAAGCATATCTACTCATTAACTCATCAAGCTCATATACATAGGTAGCAGGTAATAGATAGTAGGCAGTAGTAGGCAGCTATCAAACAGGGAGGTACTGGAAGCATAATGTGTTGGCTGACAGGGAGGGTGGACTTGGCATATGCAGTTCACAGTGACACATTACTCTATATTTGGTATACCTCTGACCCTTGACCCGCCCGAGTGTGTGTGTGTACTTGTTTATTGCTTGTGTGCGTGCTTGATTGCGTTTGTTTTTTGTGTTTTATGGCAAAATATACATAGATTAATAGTGAGTAAATCAAGTGAAGAAAATAGATATATTCTCACTTAAAGATAGGTAGAGAAAGTGAGACTCAACCTTGTTATTTTCACCGTGAAAACCTGGATAGGGGAGATGGAAGGGGAGAAGGAAGGGGAGATAGAATAATTGGGGAGAATAATTAGATCACTGGTGAGGGAGACAAAAGAAAGGGGAGAGAGAGAGAGAGGGTTAAAAAAAAGGGGAGAGAAATTGCAATATGTCATAGAAAGGGGGAAGAGGAGGCGATGAGAGGGGAGGAACACGTGACAAAGCACAGAATGAAAAATAAACGGAATACATTGGTGAATTTTTTTCCTATTTTCTTCCTCTACTTCTTTCCTGTCTCTCTTTCTTTCTCTAACTTTCTTTTTTCCTCTCTTAAACACTACAGCAGGTCAAGGGTCATTTCAGGTAGGTAGGTAGAAAAACAAAACTGATGTGACAATAGCGATATAGTGATGGTGTTAAGTGTGCTGTTCTACCACCCACACCTTTGACAGTCTTGTGGGGTCTTGTGGAGAGGTGTAACTATCATAGCAAAGGTACGATGCAATGATTAGCTGACCTGTTGCAAAGGTACGATGCAATGATTAGCTGACCTGTTGCAAAGGTACGATGCATTGATTAGCTGAACTGTTGCAAAGGTACGATGCATTGATTAGCTGGACTGTTGCATTACTTATATGGATTTTCGAATATATGGACTTACCAATCGTATGGATACATGGATTCACGAACACATGGACTCACGAACACATGGACTCACGAATACACGGACTCACGAATACACGGACTCACGAATACACGGACTCACGAACACATGGACTCTCGAGCACACGGACTCACGAACACATGGACTCACGAACACATGGACTCACGAACACATGGACTCACGAATACACGGACTCACGAACAAACGGACTCACGAACAGACGCACAGTGGGGAAGAAATGCTGGGAAAGGAGGAAGGGTGGGTAGGCGGAGGGAAGGAGGAAGGGGTGAATAATAAGATTGATCGTTATTATCATTAGCAAGTGTGTATTCCCCCCCTCCCACCCCTCCCCCCCCTCTCCACCCCTCCCCCTCAACCTATGTCGAGTGTGTGGGTCTTGGTTCTCTCTCTCTCTCACCTGTTCCATTCATCGACCACGGCTATTACGTCACTTCCCCTCCTCCCTCCCTCTCCCCTACTCTCCCTTCCCCTCTCTTCCTCTGCTCCCTCCCTCTCACTCACCTACCCCTCTCACTCACCTCCCCCTCTCCCGGGTCGATTGATGATGGTTCTTCGAGTCTTGGCACGTGTGTGTGTCCATGAAACACACACACACACACACACAGTACACAGACACACAGACACACACACACACCACTCAATGCTGTAGGAAAGGAATAACTAGCCCCGTAACTATTAGTACTACGCTGTTAACAATCATCGACTTCCAGAGAACCAGTTTAACTTGTGCTTTGGTCGTTAAACATGAAAGGAGTCGTTATTGACGACACTCCAGGGTTGTAACGAGGTGGCGTGGCATCTCTCTCTCTCTCTGTCTGTCTGGATAAATATAATTCTTATGGTATCAGGACAACTGCCCCCGACAACTGCCCCCCCGACAACTACCCCCCCTCCCCCCATGGAACAACTGCCCCCCATTGCCAGTGAGTAAATGCCACAAAACTAACTCAATAAAAAGGACAAAATAACACTACGAATTAGTGCTTATTTCTTCATGTTTTATTTGTCGTAATAATTATATAACACAAACTGCTCAACCCTACAGTTTTTTAACATTACAATTTTGTTATTAGAAAAAACATTGATAAAATATTGTGGATCAGTCATATTAAATATTTAAAAATTGGTTAGGTTAGGTTAGGTTAAAGTTAGGTTAGGTTAGGTTAGGTTAAAGTTAGGGTAGGTTAAAGTTAGGTTAGGTTAAAGTTAGGTTAGGTTAGGTTAGGTTAAAGTTAGGTTAGGTTAGGTTAAAGTTAGGTTAGGTTAGGTTAAGTCAGGTCAAGTCTTTGGTCAGTTGTACATAAAATTCAGTTGGGTAATAACACTAATAACAACAACAATAATAATAATAATTTTTTAGACTTACTATCACTAACATGTACTGTACACGTAACTGGTACATCGTAAAGTATCTGGTTCCGTCTTAATGACCCCTTATTACCTTAATTGACCCGCCACAGGTTAATACAGGCTGCTAATTACCTGCTTCAATTTACCTGATCGTGTAGAAAGCTTTGGCTGGGAATACTTGAATTAATTATATCTTATCTGTAAATGTACACACACACACACACACACACACGTCGCCCTAATTATTACTGCCCAGACGTGTGTGTGTGTGTGTGTGTGTGTGTACATGCGTCACATCAGCATAAATACAGTATATAATTAATGCAGTATTTTTTCCCAGGTAATTTCTTCATAGTGTCTCGCTATAACACGACTGACAGAAAGACATTAAAAACTCCGGGTTAGGTTAGGTAAGGTTAGGTTAGGTTAGGTTAGGTTAGGTTAGGTAGGTTACGTAGGTTAGGTTAGGTAGGTTAGGTTAGGTTAGTGGTTTTTAACCTTTTTGGAGCTGCGTTCCCCACCTTAATCCCCTGTCGACCCAACCCCCATCAACCCAACCCCCATCAACCCAACCCCCATCAACCCAACCCCCATCAACCCAACCCCCATCAACCCAACCCCTCAAGCCTTTATCATTAGCCTTCAACCTTCCCCATCAGCAACCCCTTTCAGCCCAACCCCCATCAACCCCCAGCCCCCCATCAGCAACCCCCATCAACCCAACCTGATCATAGCCAATTGGAACAGGTGAGTGAAGGGTGTGGGGTGAAGGAATGAAGGGAAGGGGGAAGGAGAGGTGTTGACAGCCAATGTGTGTGGGGGGGGAGGTATGTACGTGGTGTGTGTGTGTGTTGATGGTGACGACCACCAGGTGTCAATGTGTACGTGTTATTGATCCACCTGTTACCTACTACCACCACCACTTTTTTTTTTGTCGTGGCCTCCAGCCTCCCCCAATAGCCACACCTTCGCCACCATTTATTTACCTTAATATTAAATATCCTAATACATAAGCAACTATCCTATCTGTGTTAAATTAGTTGAGCCGCAGATCGATGCGGCATTCGGTGACTGTAGCCTCATAGTCGATATCTGCAGCAGTTGACGGAGTAGGGGCAGAAGCTCTCGTTCCCCTGAGGCAGAGCAAAGCCGACCGAAGGAGAGAGAAGGACAGTCGACATCTCATCCAGGCTGTGACATAACTTCTGGGCTGCTGCTTCTGTTCGGAGATCAGCTCCGCGAGTCTGGCGTAGAAACATCTTGCGCTTGGGCCCATCCCACCAGAGGTTGTGAACACTAGCGGAGTGAAGCTGCCTTGATCGACATTTTGAATTCTCTCCCCATATGCCCTTCTCTTGTCGTTCTCGTTCCTCCTATGTGCAGCATCGAGAGCTAGGTTACGGTGACAAACGGCCATGGGATCAAAAATCCTGATGTCGAAGAAGGCTCGCTGTCCCCGCGTCCAGAATCCTCGAGCACTGACGTCCACACGGGCTTCGTTAGATGTGTTTGAAGTCCTGTGTTGGAGGATCTCGCCATCCAGTGGAAGGAGGGTCGGTTCTACCATGACGTCCCGGCAGGTTTCCTTCAACATATTTGCTGTGAGATCCCTTACCTCGTCATGCCTCATGCATATGAAGCCCCCCTTCTTGCAAACCATGGCGTGATCGCCATCATAGGAATAGCCACACACGCATTGGGAGGGCAAACCATCTACTGGCCAACCGTACCTTAGAGCAATGGCATCTGTAAATTCTTGTTTGTTAAGGCTGAAACCATTTGCCCTTATCGGTAACGTAGTTAACCAGTTCGAGGCGCCCACCTCCTGCGCTATAGCTACTTTTTTTGTCAAATTTTCTGGAACCTGCAGCAATAGTTGCTGCAACATGTCATTTTGGCAGTGCTGCCGATCTGTTGTAATGGATCTACGGATCTTATTAACTTCGCTGGTGTCCACTTCCCCTGTTGCATTCTGGGCTATTATGTGGTCAGTGAGGGCTGCCGTGAGCTTAAGTGAATTTTGATGTTCAGAGTCAGCAATCTCCTCTGGATTAGTTAGTCCCATCCCTCCCAGTCTTGGTGGAAGTGCAAGAAGTGTTCTTTCTACTGGGGTTAAGTCGTGGTGTTTCACTAGTTTGGGAATGAACTTGACACTGATTGCTTCTTCCAAAGGGTGGAGGAGGGGTCGGATCTCAGGGATGGTACGCATCAGGTAGTTCCAACGATGCTTGACTCCATGTGTGAATGCTGCAAAGGCCGCATGTGGCTCTGTGTTAGCAATCTCCGATAGAGCATGGATTTCGCTAACCCACTCGTTCACCTTTCCCCCTACGTACTGGGTCTTGAAGTCCGTAGTGCCAATTACTGCGCCTAGATGTCTTTGGCCGTCCTTAGTTATTTTGACCTCACTTTCGCCGAAAACCTCCACAGCCCGATCATAATGATCTGGCTTCACGATGAGGAAGGATTTGCTGGCGTTTGGGTGGTACCCTATTTGTGGACCTCGCGATGTTACCAGGTCCCACCACTTTTTGATGTCCTCCACTTTTCCTGCTCCTGTGAGGTCATCAGCATATGCCACTTGTTTGACCCCAGTTGTTTCATACTTTATTTCTTGTTGGAGCACTGATAGGCCTATTGCATACATTGCCATTGCAACGGGGTCTCCCTGTGTTGTTCCCTCGGTCGACTGTAGGATGGTATCACCTCGTAGAGCCTTGTTGTTTACTACGTAGAGGTCTGAAGGATTCCTATACGAATTTTCAACATACATCGCAAAGCTAGGACACTTGATCTTGATGTTGTGCAGTGCCGCCTTGCGGTTAAGTATGTTGAATGCGTTTGAAGCATCCACCAGGAGAACGGCCTCACAATCACGCTGCTCAAATATCAATCTCATGGCGTGAATGGCCGCCTCCCCACCAGCCTGGTGGCCAGCACACACTTGTAGGTTCCCTGCTGCTGCCCTGACATCATCCTTTACCACCTCCATTATACACTTTCCGATGATCCGCCTCAGCACTTCCCCCACCCCTATAGGTCTACATCCTGGTTTCTTTTCCAGAGGAATAAGGCGGCAGGCCGTCAGAGCCTGGAGGTGATGGCAGCAAGAGGATGCAAGCTTTCTTGCAAGGGTGGCAATGGCAGTGCAGAGATCGCTTGCTACAGGGCCAAACTTGTTTGTGCTGAGGATGACTCTCCAACCGTTTGCATCCAGACCTGAAGGGCCGGCTCCGCCTCGAGTCTTCAGTGCCTTTTTCCACACCATCTCTCCTGTTATTTTCTCGAACAGGACAGCGTTTGGTGGGATATAAGCACCCTGGAGCCTGATGCCTTCATCTTCGCTTGCAGGGGGATGTTTCTCTTTCAATAGTTTTAATGTCGCTCTGTTTATTGGCATCACTCCACCGGAGGATTCATGTGTGAGAGATCTTACCGCGAGAGACACTTTTCCCACACGCATTTTGTTTCCAAATTGTCTTGCCACGTCATCGGTGTTTTGCTTTCCGTCACCCGTAGATTTTAGTCTCTCCTGCAGTGTTCTTGCTTCACATAGGAGATCATCTAGGGCCCCAGTCTGCCACATTGTCAACCTTCTCTTCATTGCTGCCACATTTTCTTTGTGCTTAGCCTTTGTGTGTGTCCTCTGACAAAATAGATGTGGTATTATTGCCAGTATTTGAAGAGCTAGGGGGGCGAGGAAGCGGTCCTGAGTGTAATCAGTCATGAAGTGAGTCATCTCCCGAATCATTTCTTTGGTGGCCGCACACTTGGGTGGTTCAAATAAGTTAGCGGGCGACCACTTGACAATTTCTGAGTAGGTTTCTTTGACCCATACGCCTGCATTTTCCATCGACATGCCATTCCACTGAGGCGGCTGTCTCTCATTCTCCTCGTGGACACCTGCTACTGAGGGAGCAGCATTTATTAGTACTACATTATCGGGTTGAGTAGACTCACTGCTATCATTTCGGATATCATCGGGTAGTTGGGTCCCGGCGATATCCACTGTGGCCGCCTGTGTCGGCTCCCTGCGACGTGGGTTCCGACACTGGTCTAGCTTCCTGCAATTCACACATGGTCGGTTATTTCTCGCACAAACACAATTTGTGCAGTTTTGGTTCGGGCTAGCACAGACGCAGCAAGGAATGTTACCAGGCATAGTGACCAGCACCTTGGGCGACGGTAACGTCCGCCTCCGGACATCTGATTTAGTCCCAGGCACAAGATTATACTGGTTCTTATGAGGGAAGGGCGGAGAGGTGACAGGCTGGACTGGTGTGTCCAGGTAGTAGGGGCATACGTGCGCGCGTGGGTGTGTAGGTTACCCCCCCTAATAGCGACCATCCATACATCAGAATGATACACTATGGACAAGAGTTTGTCACACCAGGCACTAGTTTATATTTCCTTGGCACAAATAACCACTATTTATATGGTCTCACTGGTGTAATATCAGTTATGTATACTCACTAGGTTCGTCGAGACCCTACATTAAGAGTCCGTTACTATGGTGGTGGGGGCGACCGCATGGGCAGCACTCTCGGCCCCATAGGGGCGATAGTCTCGGGACCACCCCTGTCACAGTAGGCCTAACGACACTGACCTTGGCGCCGAGCCTTCTCATTATCCTACCACTGACCCAGCACAGGTCACCACTCACATGGTGAACGCCGGTGAACACACGGAATATTTACAATTTATGCCGTAAGGGATGAGGAGAAACCTTGGGTGGCAATGCTTAGGGTGACATCCGATATTCACGGACACATTGTCAAATTCCCGCTCCCACACAACGAGTATGTCCCCACCAATAACACTTTAGATCAGGAGGGACGGTCCACGACACCCACGCCGCGCTGGCCGCCTACTACTACTCACCACTACTACTACTACTACTACTACTACTACTACTACTACTACTACTACTACTACTACTACTACTACCATATTACCACCACTGTTACCACTATACCACTACCAGTACTACTTTCACCGCTACTACCAGTACCACCACTACCACTACTACTACCACCACCACTACTACTAATAGTACCACCAGTACGACTACCATTACCACCACCACCACCACCAACAACAACAACAACAACAACATCGTCATAAATATATAAGCAGGAGGGAGTAGTGAGGGGAGGGAGTAGTGAGGGGAGGGAGTAGTGAGGGGAGGGAGTAGTGAGGGGAGCGGTGAGGGGGGCAGTGGGGGTGGGAGTAGTGAGGTAGTGAGGGAGGGTGGTGAGGGAGGAGTAGTGGGGAGGTAGTGAGGAGGAGTAGTGAGGGAGGAGTGGTGAGGGAGGTGGTGAGGAGGTGGTGGGGAGAGAGTGGGTGGGGAGGTGGTGGGGAGTGGTGAGGGAGGGTGGTGGGGGGAGGGTGGTGGGGAGGGTGGTGGGAGGGTGGTGAGGTGGTGAGGGGGAGTGGTGAGGGGAGGGAGTGAGTGGGGGGAGGGGAGTAGTGAGGAGTAGTGAGGGAGGAGTAGTGAGGGAGGGAGTAGTGAGGAGGAGGGAGTAGTGAGGGAGGAGTAGTGAGGGAGGGGAGGTGGTGAGGGAGGAGTGAGTGAGGAGAACAGAAGCACACACGCACACACACTTGCCACACACACACACACACACGAAAGTTTATATTTTGTTTTCAATGATTTGTTATCTGTTGTAAGGCTAAATATACCGTCCCACTGTCACTCACACTGTCCCATCCACACTGTCCCCACCCATACTGTCCCACCCACACTGTCCCATCCACACTGTCCCATCCACAC
The DNA here is from genome assembly GCF_018991925.1 of Homarus americanus. NCBI lineage: Eukaryota > Metazoa > Arthropoda > Malacostraca > Decapoda > Nephropidae > Homarus > Homarus americanus. Next base: position 5,068,534 of record NW_024736071.1, on the reverse strand, counting down.
ACTGTCCCTCACACTGTCCCACCCACACTGTCCCACCTACACTGTCCCACCCACACTGTCCCACACTGTCCCACCCACAGAGAGAGACACTGGCCACCCCCCCCTTCCCTCACCTTGCAGCACTCCCGAGCTGATATTATCCGCCTCGTAAATAACTGGTAAACCGTAGACCGCACTGTAAATGAGTTTTTTTCCCCACCTCGTAAACAGCCGCTAAAGTCACGAGTGAGTTGTAAATGTGTTTCCCTCTGGTGGAAAGTTGTGTAAGGTGCTGTAAAAAAAAAATAAGGCCGTATTTGAATTGTAAATAAGAGTAAATAGCGTTGGTTATTTTTACAGAGCGATGTTCACAGTGTAAGTTTGTAAATTTATCTAAAAAAAACAATAATTGAGGTGTAAATAGGAATGAAAGATCCCAGGATGTTATGGACAGCGATATTTACCGTATATATTTGTAAATTTATGTAAAAAATGGCAATATTTGATTTGTAAACTAGTGAGGTGCAAATAATAGTTTAGTCATCGATATTTACAAACAGGTGTGTAAAAAAATATGTAAAAAAGGCGATATCAACCTTTTTAGTAAATGACGGATTATTAACCTGTAAATCAAGGTTGGTGAACGCAGGTGGCTGTAAATGACTACTGTTTCCTTGTAAATTAGAGATACAGTACCCTTGTAAATCAAAGTGTGAAGTGATATCACGCTTGTAAATCAGAGTTAGAGTGGGAGAGATATGGGCAAAGGAGTTAATCTGCCTTGTAAATATGTTGTAAAAGACGAATTTTTACGTATGTGGTAAAAGATGATCTGGACTAAGAGGTCACTGGGTCAAAAGGTCAGGTAAGGTCATGTTAGATCAGATTCACTTTTGCCAAAACGCTTAACTCAATTTCCCGTCACCGATGGACACAGTAGTACACATGTACCAAGCCCATGGAGGAGGGGCCCAGGTTGTGGTGTGGCGACCTGTGGTGTAATGGTCAGCATGCTCGCCTCGCAAGCAAGTGGTTCCGGGTTCGATCCCCGGGCAGGGTGAAACTACGGGCAAGTTTCTTTACGCCATTTGCCTCTGTCTACCCAGCAGTAATTGGGAACCTGGGTGTTAATCTATTTGCGGATCATGTTCCGGGGTAATGGTTAGCCAGTGCAGTTGGCGAGTTGTCCGGTCTTCTCGAACTATTCCTTGACACTGGGTCATGCAGCTCGTTAACTCGGGGTGTGGTTGTTGTGTTGGCGACAGCTTCTACACCTTAAACAAATTCACGCCTAGGTGGCCCTTGAGCCGACCATCCTCATTACACGAGGGGCAACCATTATTATTACTATACGTATCACTTACTGTCCTCAGGGTCTCTGGTTTGATGACCCTATATAACTCTGAAACCACCTTACTGTACCACACACACACCAAACACCACACACACAGGCCTCAACCATGATAAACCAGCTCATATACAAACATAACTAGCACCTACCCCAGCGTCAGTACAAGCACACACCAAGAGGACGCTGCGGCAGAGGATCGCTAGCCTGTAGCTACATGTCACAAGGGGGGGGAGGCGTACGTCAGGCGGAGGTAATTGCCCAGGCTGGCGGTGTGATGTTTTGGGTGGATTGGCTGGTGAATGCTGACCGCTGCTCCATTAAGTAAGAAACTGCGTCTGTATAATTACTACGATACTATTAGTCACTGAAGCTGCTCTCTCTCTCTCTCTCTCTCTCTCTCTCTCTGTCTCTCTCTCTCTCTCTCATGTACTCTACCTCAACCTTGTAAAGTGTTAAGTGTAAAGTATGAATGAGTTAAGTGTTAATGGTAAAGTCAAGTAAAATTGAAAATAAAACGCTTAAAGTAAAAGTATTCAAGTAAAAAGTAAACGTTTAAGTATAGAAGTATGAAGACGATTATAAAAATAAACTCGTCATTAAGTGTAAGTATGACGAGTGGCTAAAACTCTTTGTTATTGTCTGAGGGTAACTGGTTCGTGCCTGGGGTCCCCTAGTCAACCCAGCTGCGAATGGGCTCCTAACTCATTATTCAGTGTGGTGCATCTGGACTGTGTTTAGTGGGCCGACGGGCGTATTGAACTTACAGCATCTTCACTATTACTACTACTGCTACTATAACGACACTACTACTTCTACTACTTTTATTATTATTATCATCACTACAGTACTACTACTACTGGTAGCCTCCAACCTCCCCCAATAACCACACCTTCGCCGCCATTTTATTACCTTAATATTAAATATCCTAATACATAAGTAGCTACCCTGTTGAGTTAGTTGAGCCGCAGATCTATGCAGCATTAAGTGACTGTTGCCTCGTAGTCAATATCTGTAACTGTTGTCGGCTTTGGGGCCGAAGATCTCGTTTCCCTGAGGCAGAGCAATGCAGACCTAAGCAGAGAGAAGGAAAGTCGACATCTCAACCAGGCTGTAACGTAACTTCTGGGCTGCTGCTTCTGTTCAGATAACACCTCGGCCAGTCTGGCGTAGAAACATCTTGCACTTGGTCTCATCTCACCAGAGGTTGTGAACACCAGAGTGAAGCTGCCTTGATCCACATTCTGAAATATCTTAGATTACTCCCTGTTCTTGTCGTTCTCCTTCCTCCTGTGTGCAGCCTCGAGAGCTAGGTTATGGTAACATGCGGCCATGGGGTCGAATATCCTAACATCAAAGAAGGCTCGCTGTCCCCGCGTCCAGAATCCTCGAGCGCTGACGTCCACACGGGCTTCATAAGATGTGTTGGAAGTCCTACTATCACCATTAATACTACTTATCATACTATTACTGCTACTACTACGACTACCACCACCACCTCTAATAATAATATATTTCGGGGCTCTGCTGTATATACTGTACTGTATTTTAACTTTCTCTCCTGTTTTAAACACACGAACAACAGGTTTATGTTATGTCATGTACTTGAAATAAATACGGCATAGTAAATGTTTTCAGCTCTTATTGTGAATATGTTGTAACTTGTCTTATACAAAATCTTTGGACATGTAATAATTATGTTTTATTTTTGAGGCAGGTAATTTTCATACCATCTGTTGAAACACACATAGACACGGTTCATTCCTGTTGTGGTCAGTCGGTTCTCACACCAACGGGAGGCTCAGATGGTGGATGGCTGTGAACTACGATATGACTCTCAACGGAGGAGAAATATATGAATACTTATTATTTATGACTCGCTGTATCACTGTATAATACCAAGACATAACACATCACTCTTTCTCAAGGGAGGGATGAATTAGAACTCTTATTAACGGTTACTGTATTTATTGAATACTTTCTATTAGGGTTTGATAATTATACTTCAAAACAATAAACATATCTTCCTAGCTAGTTAACAAGGGGTCACTGACACACAATACATTTGGGGAAACGGATCAAACCTAATAGGTATTCACATTATAAGCGCCATATGAGGAGGTGACACCCACGACACAACCACACTTAATTCTGACCAAACACAGACTGACTTTTTCAAACTGCGTGGGACAAAGGAACAGCTTCATGACGTCACGCCTCCTAGGCCTCCTCATTGGCTGAAGACAGGGCTAAAGCGTTCATTCTATTGGCTCGAAATTGGCGGGAACACTCCTGACATTGTTACAAGGATTTTAGGGTATCACCTGATGACTAAACACCCTAACGCTACCTGTGATAAGCCCTTTCAGTATACGACCGTGTGGGGGCTAACAAGTTCTTATTATGTTGTTATGGTTGTCTTGTCAACATATTGGGTCATGGGTTTTGTCAGCAAGTTACATAAAGTGACAGAATGATGAGTGTGTGGGGGGAAATTCTCGGTACAATTTATCTGTTTATGGCAAATTGTGGCAGGTCCCTAGTGCCAGGCCTGTGACTAGGAGGAGGGATATCTGGCCAGGGAGGGAAGAGGTGTTGGTAACGGCTGGGGACCTGTAGGAGGAGGTCATAGGGCAAGTGAGGATGTAGTGAGAGAGGGTGTGAGAGTCGGGTTGACCACAAAGTTTACAAACAGTGCGGCCAGGCTCAGGGTTGCCAATGTACTAGGCGTGGCGAAGTACAGTAGGGGTGGAGGTGATATGGTGTGGTGGGACAGGTACAGTAGGGGTGGAGGGAGGCACATAGGCATTGACAATATTTAGGGAAATACCTTTTAGTGTGATTGTGATGGCGTGTGCGTCGACATGTCGGTGGGGTACGGGTAGCCGGGGATGGTGTCCTCAGGTCCAATAGGTGGCCCTGGTGGAGACAGCACAGACACAGGAGCGGGAGAACCCTACCCTACCTTACCGTGACTCAGCCTAATTTACCCTGACCCAACCTAACCTAACCTAACCTAACCTACCCTACCTTGACCCAACCTAACCTAACCTGAGCTGTCTTGACCTAACGTAACCTGACTTAACGAGATCTTGCCTACCTCAACCTAACCTGGCCTACCCTACCTTGACCTAACCTAACCTTAGTCAGAACGGTGAAGTGTGAAGCGGCTCTAAGCTGATACAATACCTGACGTTGTGAGATTTTTGCTAATTTAACCGTGAAATTATGTCATTAGTTTCTCCCTTCTTTTACACATCATCGCCACTGGCTGCTAACAGCTTAATAACCAAGCAGGAAAAAAAAAGAATAATTTGCTTTACTATTGAAACATATTGTTCTGTGCAAGATGTTTGTTAAGGAACACGGAGAAGTTAGTTGTGTGTCTCAGTAACTCAATATCGTCCAGCCAGACCAGGTGACAGCCAGGAGTCATCAAACTGTCATGTAGAAGGTAATAAAATATGGAGGTCATCCTGGTGTTGTCGAGTGCTGTGACGTATTCATAATCCTGTGCATTTCCTTCCCTATAACCTAACCTGACCTAACCTAACCTAACCTGTATCCATAAATGAGTCGCCAAAACACGAGACGAAAATAGAAACGGATCCCACGAGCCAATTATCGAATGAAATTATACCCAAATTACTTTACAAGTCCAGGTATTGTTTTCTGTTAGAGAGAGAGAGAGAGAGAGAGACGTATGGATGGATAAAACAAGCACATTGGAAACTAGAAAGATAGATGGATGAGAAAGAAGAATTAATGAATCAGTGGATAGATAGACAGAGAAAAGGAGAGTGAGGAAAGGAGGTTGACAATCAGACAGACAGACAGATAGACAGAAATGAGAGCTATATCAACCAAGGTAACTCAGTTTAACCTTACCAGTGCATCAAATAAACACAGCCTTGTCCTGCCACTGTATATAAGTAATGATAACAGCACGAAGAGGCTCTGTGTGTGTGTGTGTGTGTGTGTGTGTGTGTGTTTACAGCCATCAGTAGATGCAGGTCTCAGGGGATCACATAAACTTAATATTATTACTAGTGTAGAGTCTAGCCACCACCACCACCACCGCACTGCACCACCAGCCCCCTCATCCAGGTCTGTCTGCTATTTCTGACCACAAGAGAATTATTTACTACCTTATACACACGATGGGTTTAATTGTGTACATATTTACAACCTCTACGAGTATAATTTCAATATTATTATGACTTTATCCATTTCTATCCAGCTGAAGATGTATTTGCAGCACCACACATCCCAGTGAATGGATAGTCGTGAAGCTGTTTTAAATGCCTTACACAAACGGTACATTAGCTGAATTCATTCCTATGGTTTACGTTTCTTTCCTATACGAACGGCAGGGCAGCTAGTCGCATCTCTCACCGGATTGGATGTTTTCTACGCGAACGGTCAACAAAAATAAACATTTCTATTATTAACCTCTCTCTCTCTCTGTGACCTCAACTTGAATCCATTTATGACCTGACCTTTTATCCGTACGAGGCGAACTATTGGTAAATATCAGAATAGTATATGGGTGATTTTTGAAGGTAGGGAAGTTTGGGAACTAACTCTCTCTCTCTCTCTCTCTCTCTCTCTCTCTCTCTCTCTCTCTCTCTCTCTCTCTTGTAAGCAATAACTTCAAATGTGTTTACTGTAACATTATTTACTGAGGCTTCAACAATACCGCTACCTGTTATCACTGGTCCTGTGTTAGTATATTCCAGGCGATAGTTTCTTAAAGGTTCTTATGCTAAATTATCCTCGTAAGGTGTGGTAATTAACCTAACCTTACCTTACCTAACTATAGTATTGTTGGTGTTGTTATTATTGTTAATTGTTATTATTATTGTTGTTGTTTTTTGTCGTTGTTATTGTTATTATTGTTGTTGTTATTGTTATTATTGTTGTTGTTATTGCCTTCACTGTTACATAGACAATGCAATATAGCCTCACTTAACTTGTGGTTCTGTACTCCAAGTCTCTGTCAACAGACTAACTCAAGAGTACTCGCCCAAAGGTGAACGCTAATTGAGTCCATCTACCAAGTTGGTACTCAGTAATTACGGGTTTCCTGTCTTGTGTAGTGATTGTGGTGAATTGCTGGACTGGTGATTGTGGTAATCTACTGGACTGGTGATTGTGGTAAACTGCTGGACTGGTGATTGTGATAATCTACTGGACTGGTGATTGTGGTAATCTACTGGACTGGTGATTGTGGTGATCTACTGGGCTGGTGATTGTGGTAATCTACTGGACTGGTGATTGTGGTGATCTACTGGACTGGTGATTGTGGTGATCTACTGGACTGGTGATTGTGGTAATCTACTGGACTGGTGATTGTGGTAATCTACTGGACTGGTGATTGTGGTAATCTACTGGACTGGTGATTGTGGTAATCTACTGGACTGGTGATTGTGGTAATCTACTGGACTGGTGATTGTGATAATCTACTGGACTGGTGATTGTGGTAAACTGCTGGGTTTGGATGTGGTGTGGTAATGATTTTATTAATATGTTGGGTTGATGAACTAGTTTAATGTACACCCTCGTTAATCCTGTGCAGGATCTTAAGTGCAAAAGCATTAGAGACACGCAGAAGGGAATCCCGCCTATGTAGGTGTTGAAGAGGCCGAGCGAGAGTGCCTGGAAGGGGAAGAAAGACCATTGGCTGGTTTATTAACTATCCATGTATAGTAAAGGTAGGAGAAGATTCAACTAGGAGAGTGTTGAGAGGTTCCTAGTAGTGATAGTTACCTAGTAGTGATAGTTACCTAGTAGTGATAGTTACCTAGTAGTGATAGTTACAGGTTTATTTTTTGTAGGAGGTGGGGTTCTAGACGTAACTGCGAGGTAGGGAACAGCATCAACCATAATGTTGTCTAGGAATGATCGTATAGAAGGTATGAAGATCAGTCACTGGTTGGTACTGTGTGATAGTGGTTGGTACTGTGTGATGGTGGTTGGTACTGTGTGATGGTGGTTGGTACTGTGTGATGGTGGTTGGTACTGTGTGATGGTGGTTGGTACTGTGTGATGGTGGTTGGTACTGTGTAATAGTGGTTGGTACTGTGTGATAGTGGTTGGTACTGTGTGATGGTGGTTGGTACTGTGTGATGGTGGTTGGTACTGTGTGATGGTGGTTGGTACTGTGTGATGGTGGTTGGTACTGTGTGATGGTGGTTGGTACTGTGTGATGGTGGTTGGTACTGTGTGATGGTGGTTGGTACTGTGTGATGGTGGTTGGTACTGTGTGATGGTGGTTGGTACTGTGTGGTGGTGGTTGTACTGTGTGATGGTGGTTGGTACTGTGTGATGGTGGTTGGTACTGTGTGATGGTGGTTGGTACTGTGTGATGGTGGTTGGTACTGTGTGATGGTGGTTGGTACTGTGTGATGGTGGTTGGTACTGTGTGATGGTGGTTGGTACTGTGTGATGGTGGTTGGTACTGTGTGATGGTGGTTGGTCCTGCCACCTAAAAGAGGCTTGAAACTTTACAAACTTCACAACGTACAGTACCAAACTACCTGTGGCTTTGACCTGGTTTGAGCAAGATGGCATGAGAGGTCACCAATTGTCTTGTGGAGGTCATAGTGAACAGACAGACAGACAGATGGAGGTGAGGTCGGTAAACTTTCTCTCCCCCCCTCCCCTCCCCATCCCCTCCCCCTTCCTCCCCATCCCCTCCCCCTCCCTCCCCTACAAATTCATAATAGCCCCTCCTCCGCTAACGTCAAGGGGGTTCATTTACCAAGAAGCTACCTGACGTCATAATGGCAAACGACCAATCAGCGCTCGTCAGGCCCTCATGCGCGTGGAATTTTTATCGTGATTTAGCATGAGAACTCGGCCGTGATTTCCTCAATTAGTCGACTTGAAAACCAAACGGGAACCATTCACAATTTTTTCGCTTCATTTATTCAGGAAGAAATTCCGGGTCACCTGTAGATTAGATTAGGTCAGGTTAGGTCAGGCTAGGTCAGGTGAGGTTAGGTTAGGTCAGGTCAGGTCAGGTTAGGTCAAGTCAGGTCAGGCTAAGTCAGGTCAGGTTAGGCCAGGTTAGGTCAGGTCAGGTTAGGTTAGGTCAGGTCAGGTCAGGTCAGGTTAGGTCAGGTCAGGTTAGGTTAGGTCAGGTCAGGTTAGGTCAGGCTAGGGTCAGGTCAGGCTAGGTCAGGTCATGTCAGGTCAGGGCCAGGTCAGGTCATGTCAGGTTAGGTTAGGTTAGGTCAGGCCAGGCTAGGTCAGGTCAGGCTGTGGCTGTGGGTCATGTCAGGTCAGGCTAGGTCAGGTTAGGCCAGGTTAGGGTCAGGTCAGGCTAGGTCAGGTCAGGCTATGTCAGGTCAGGCTAGGTCAGGTCAGGCTAGGTTAGGTTAGGTCAGGTCAGGCTAGGTCAGGTCAGGCTAGGTCAGGTCAGGTTAGGTTAGGTCAGGTCAGGTCAGGTTAGGTTACAGTGCGTTACTTCTTGTTAGATTCACGATAAACACAGTAGATGTATGACTCGTGTACACATTTACCTGGTGTACACATGTGACCCGTGTACACATGTGACCCGTGTACACATGTGACTCGTGTACACATTTACCTGAGTACACATGACCTGTGTACACATGTGATTACTTGTTAGATTCACACAAACACAGTATGTATGACTCTGTGTACACATTTGTTTGCACATGTGACCCGTGCACATGTGATTACTTGTTAGATTCACAACAAACACAGCAGATGGAGTGACTCGTGTACACATTTACCTGGTGTACACATGTGACCCGTGTACACATGTGACCTGTGTACACATGTGACTCGTGTACATTTACCTGGTGTACACATGACCTGTGTACACATGTGACCTGTGTACATATGTGATTATCTGTTGTATTTCTTTTCTTCCTTTTCTTTCAGGTTTTTTCTCTATTGGCTCTCTCTCTCTCTCTCTCTCTCTCTCATTAATCCTGTGGACTAGAGGGTAAAGTAGCACCTGAGTGTTTCATTCTTGTTAACGCCGGCTATTCAGTTGAGACACACCCTGCCCTCTCGACCAGTGGTGCACTACCTTGGTACAAGTAATCAGCGATCGGCCACAGGTGTACTAAGCCAACATAAGTCAGCGCTGTGGTCCACAGAATTTAAAGTAAAATCATAAATGCAGGACTATATTTTATTGTTCGATAATTGTTATATACAACACCGATATTTAAGACTAAACATAACTCATTCTCACCACACACTGTACATAGTAATTGTAGCACTAGTTACTAGCTTAGTTAAATGTTCTGTAAAGACATTAGGGAAACATAACTTTTAACAATATAAAATATGAAACTGTCCTGGAGCAGTACAAAATAACGGTTTAATAACCGATTGGCTCCCGAAATACAAGCTTACAGGGGAAATTGTTTTATGAAGTAGTACAGTTTTATGATAGCCTGCAGTACAATACCCCCCCCCCCTAAAACTGATGTGATGTTATTATAAATGCATACAATGTTCTCCATGTGTTTATTGAGGTAAATAAAGTTTACATTTCGTATAGGACAATAAGAGCTTCAACTACAGCTACAACTACACAGAAAAAGTTGGTTCTAGTGTGTTGGGGCAGCAGCCTTCACAAGGTGTGTGGTGTGACTGCTTGTGGTGAACGGGACTTGTTCTTCACAAGGGTAAACACTGAGTCTCTGCTCACAGTATGTTGATTTAGTAATAATATTTTTTTACCTTTTCAGTTTTTTTCTTTTCACAGTCTCCTTTTTAATTGCCGTATGAGCCGCAAACCTTGTTCCAGGGACGGTCTTTGCTACGGCTTGATGTTTTAACTTTTAATGATCCATTTATCGAAGTTTTTCGAATATGATGTTTCACCGGGCCTAACTTGAATAGCCAGCTGACCTAGGCTATAAACCTCAGATGCTTTAGAGCAGCTTTTCCCTCTGAGCAGCTCTCGCGGCAAGTGTGGTTGTAGGTAGTCTTTCTTCTCGCCTTGGTCCTCGTAAACTTCTGTTCTTATTTTGCGCGCCAATCCAAAGTCAATGAGAGTGACTTGTGGCTCATCAGTTTTTATCTTCTTGACACAGATGTTTTCTGCTTTGATGTCGTTGTGACACCAGCGACGTTTTAACATTTGGGATATTGTTGTCATCACGTCTTCCAAGATTGCGACCGATTTTTTTACTGTTTTATGTTCTACATCCGACCCATACTGGGCCAAAGCATCACCACCATATCGTGTTATCAGAGTTTTCTCTGAGGGGCAATAACCAATTAATTTCTGTACCCCTGGCCCTTTATTCTTGATCAGCCCATTGAGTTCACAGTAAACATCATCGAAATTAGTGTCACTTTTAAATGTTTTCAGAACTACTCTGTCGCCGTCTCTGTTCACCACATTGCATGTTCCATATCCTCCAGAGCCTAGGGACACGCAGGACTTGTCTTCCTGCAACTCTTTTATCAGCGACCCTGGGAAAATTTGTACAGCTTCTCGCTTCAGCAAATGTTCTATAAATTGATCACCAGGAGTACCCATATCTAACTTTGGACCATTCTCGTTCATTACCGGGGGACTAAACTAAGGAATTTAAGGAGAAAAAAAATGTAGTAAGAGGTACTGTGTTTAGCTACTGCCTAATAGTGATAGTGTAGTGAGTGTAGTGAAGATGATAGTGTAGTGAGTGTAGTGAAGATGATAGTGTAGTGAGTGTAGTGTAGCTGATAGTGTAGTGAGTGTAGTGAAGATGATAGTGTAGTGAGTGTAGTGAAGATGATAGTGTAGTGAGTGTAGTGAAGATGATAGTGTAGTGAAGATGATAGTGTAGTGAGTGTAGTGAAGATGATAGTGTAGTGAGTGTAGTGTAGTGAGTGTAGTGAGTGTAGTGTAGTGAGTGTAGTGAAGATGATAGTGTAGTGGGTGTAGTGTAGATGATAGTGTAGTGGGTGTAGTGTAGGTGATAGTGTAGTGAGTGTAGTGAAGATGATAGTGTAGTGAGTGTAGTGTAAGTGATAGTGTAGTGAGTGTAGTGTAGTGAGTGTAGTGAAGATGATAGTGTAGTGGGTGTAGTGTAGATGATAGTGTAGTGGGTGTAGTGTAGATGATAGTGTAGTGAGTGTAGTGAAGATGATAGTGTAGTGGATGTAGTGTAGATGATAGTGTAGTGGGTGTAGTGTAGGTGATAGTGTAGTGAGTGTAGTGTAGATGTTAGTGTAGTGTAGACGATAGTGTAGTGGGTGTAGTGTAGATGATAGTGTAGTGGGTGTAGTGTAGGTGATAGTGTAGTGAGTGTAGTGTAGATGTTAGTGTAGTGGGTGTAGTGAAGATGATAGTGTAGTGAGTGTAGTGTAGATGTTAGTGTAGTGTAGATGATAGTGTAGTGGGTGTAGTGTAGGTGATAGTGTAGTGAGTGTAGTGTAGATGTTAGTGTAGTGTAGACGATAGTGTAGTGAGTGTAGTGAAGATGATAGTGTAGTGAGTGTAGTGAAGATGATAGTGTAGTGAGTGTAGTGAAGATGTTAGTGTAGTGTAGAGGATAGGGTAGTGAGTGTAGTGAAGATGATAGTGTAGTGGATGTAGTGTAGATGATAGTGTAGTGGGTGTAGTGAAGATGATAGTGTAGTGAGTGTAGTGTAGATGTTAGTGTAGTGTAGATGATAGTGTAGTGGGTGTAGTGTAGATGATAGTGTAGTGGGTGTAGTGTAGGTGATAGTGAAGTGAGTGTAGTGTAGATGATAGTGTAGTGAGTGTAGTGAAGATGATAGTTTAGTGGGTGTAGTGTAGGTGATAGTGAAGTGAGTGTAGTGTAGATGATAGTGTAGTGAGTGTAGTGAAGATGATAGTTTAGTGGGTGTAGTGTAGAGATAGTGTAGTGTGGATGAGTCTATATTTGAAGAGTCTCAGTGTTGCCAGTTGATGTTTTTAAACCTATTACCCTTTGAGAACTACTAGTCAATATAGTTTTGCCACCCGTACCTCTCTTCCATCTCTCCTCCCCCTGTCACACCTTCCCATCACCCAGCAGCGCTCGTCAGGCCCTCATACGCGTGGAATTTTTATCGTGATTTAGCATGAGAACTCGGCCGTGATTTCCTCAATTAGTCGACTTGAAAACCAAACGGGAACCATTCACAATTTTTTCGCTTCATTTATTCAGGAAAATTCGAGCCACCTGTGGGTGGAGTGGGTCAGTTTAGGTCAGGCTAGGTCAGGTCAGGTCAGGTCAGGTTAGGTCAGGTTAGGTCAGGTCAGGCTAGGTCAGGTCAGGCTAGGTCAGGTCCAGGCTATGTCCAGGTCAGGCTGGGTCCAGGTCAGGCTAGGTCAGGTCAGGCTAGGTCAGGTCAGGCTATGTCAGGTCAGGCTAGGTCAGGTCAGGCTAGGTTAGGTTAGGTCAGGTCAGGCTAGGTCAGGTCAGGCTAGGTCAGGTCAGGTTAGGTTAGGTCAGGTCAGGTCAGGTTAGGTTACAGTGCGTTACTTCTTGTTAGATTCACGATAAACACAGTAGATGTATGACTCGTGTACACATTTACCTGGTGTACACATGTGACCCGTGTACACATGTGACCCGTGTACACATGTGACTCGTGTACATATGTGATTATCTGTTGTATTTCTTCTTCCTTTTCTTCTGTGTTTTTCTCATTGCTCTCTCTCTCTCTCTCTCTCTCTCTCTCTCTCTCTCTCTCTCTCTCTCTCTCTCTCTCTCTCTCTCTCTTTCCTTCTTTCCTTCCTCGCCTCTACAACTTTTCTTCCCTTCCTCTCTTCTCCCTCTCTTCTCCTCTCACCCCCCTCTCACCTCCTCTCGCCTCCTCCCCTCTCCCATGAATCGATTTCATTAATTTGAATATTGGGAGAGGGAGGGAAGGGGGAGGAACAGGAGGGAAGGAGGAGGGGGAGGAAGGAGGAGGGAAGGAGGGAGGAGGTTGGGAGGGAAGGAGGAGGAGTGGGAGGAAAAGGGGCGTCGCTAATCACCATTCCTTTTCAGTGTTTTGTCGCACCGTCTGATTGACCCTCCCCCTCCCCCCTCCAACCTTCCTACCCCCCGCCACCGCTACCACCACTACTACCACCATCACCACCATTGCTATCTCTACCACCACCACCATCACCACTAGTACAAAATTACAACGAACACGCCGCAACCACCATTATCACTACCACAACTACCACTATGTTAGTTAGTTGGCGAAAATGTAATAATAATAATAATAATAATAATAAAAGTACTATAAAAAAATACAAAAATGAAATCAGATCAATAGTGAAACAATATGTTGTGTTGTCAATAGTAAGAGAAACAATTGAGACCCTGCAATTGTGTGTAAATGAGGCAGAAAGTCAGATCAACAACCTGGGACTTGGTCACATATGGCAGCAGGGTCTACCATTAGATAACACATTATGCTTCCAATATCTTCCCAGTACCTCCCTGTTTGGTAGCTGCCTGCTGCCTACTAGGTTAGGTTATGTTAGTTCTTGAGTTAAATAAATTAAGGTATTTTTTATGAGTAAAGACCACGTGACGAAGTTTATCGTCTTTACCACAGTACCTAAGTGTTCGGTACAGCTCTTGCCTCGTAAGCGAGATGTCACGGGTTCGATTCCCGGGCCGGTGGAAGTTGTTTGGACACACTTCCTAGCCCCCATTAGTCCCTGTTCACCTAGCAGTACAGTAGGTACCTGGTGTAAGTCGAAAAGTTGCGAATTCGTATTCAGGGACAAGTTGTTGGAGCTTCCAATAACTTGATGACATAAACCATTGACTCTTCAGGCTTCTATGCCATTGACTCTTCAGGCTTCTACGCCCTTAACTCATGAGACATAAAGGCAAGCATGAACTTAGCATGCTTCCCTGTTGGGCGCTGTAAACGCTTCTGCGCTTCACCTTACACAAGGATGTAAGGGAGCGCCTAACAAAAAAAAAAAAAGTACCCATGTTCTCTCTCATTAATCCTGTGGACTAGAGGGTAAAGTAGCACCTGAGTGTTTCATTCTTGTTAACGCCGGCTATTCAGTTGAGACACACCCTGCCCTCTCGACCAGTGGTGCACTACCTTGGTACAAGTAATCAGCGATCGGCCACAGGTGTACTAAGCCAACATAAGTCAGCGCTGTGGTCCACAGAATTTAAAGTAAAATCATAAATGCAGGACAATATTTTATTGTTCGATAATTGTTATATACAACACCGATATTTAAGACTAAACATAACTCATTCTCACCACACACTGTACATAGTAATAATAGTACTAGTTACTAGCTTAGTTAAATGTTCTGTAAAGACATTAGGGAAACATAATTTTTAACAATATAAAATATGAAACTGTCCTGGAGCAGTACAAAATAACGGTTTAATAACCGATTGGCTCCCGAAATACAAGCTTACAGGGGAAATTGTTTTATGAAGTAGCACAGTTTTATGATAGCCTGCAGTACAATACCCCCCCCCCCCTAAAACTGATGTGATGTTATTATAAATGACATACAATGTTCTCCATGTGTTTATTGAGGTAAAATAAAGTTTACATTTCGTATAGGACAATAAGAGCTTCAACTACAGCTACAGCTATACAGAAAAAGTTGGTTCTAGTGTGTTGGGGCAGCAGCCTTCACAAGGTGTGTGGTGTGACTGCTTGTGGTGAACGGTACTTGTTCTTCACAAGGGTAAACACTGAGTCTCTGCTCACAGTATGTTGATTTAGTAATAATATTTTTTTACCTTTTCAGTTTTTTTCTTTTCACAGTCTCCTCTTTAATTGCCGTATGAGCCGCAAACCTTGTTCCAGGGACGGTCTTTGCTACGGCTTGATGTTTTAACTTTTAATGATCCATTTATCGAAGTTTTTCGAATATGATGTTTCACCGGGCCTAACTTGAATAGCCAGCTGACCTAGGCTATAAACCTCAGATGCTTTAGAGCAGCTTTTCCCTCTGAGCAGCTCTCGCGGCAAGTGTGGTTGTAGGTAGTCTTTCTTCTCGCCTTGGTCCTCGTAAACTTCTGTTCTTATTTTGCGCGCCAATCCAAAGTCAATGAGAGTGACTTGTGGCTCATCAGTTTTTATCTTCTTGACACAGATGTTTTCTGCTTTGATGTCGTTGTGACACCAGCGACGTTTTAACATTTGGGATATTGTTGTCATCACGTCTTCCAAGATTGCGACCGATTTTTTTACTGTTTTATGTTCTACATCCGACCCATACTGGGCCAAAGCATCACCACCATATCGTGTTATCAGAGTTTTCTCTGAGGGGCAATAACCAATTAATTTCTGTACCCCTGGCCCTTTATTCTTGATCAGCCCATTGAGTTCACAGTAAACATCATCGAAATTAGTGTCACTTTTAAATGTTTTCAGAACTACTCTGTCGCCGTCTCTGTTCACCACATTGCATGTTCCATATCCTCCAGAGCCTAGGGACACGCAGGACTTGTCTTCCTGCAACTCTTTTATCAGCGACCCTGGGAAAATTTGTACAGCTTCTCGCTTCAGCAGATGTTCTATAAATTGATCACCAGGAGTACCCATATCTAACTTTGGACCATTCTCGTTCATTACCGGGGGACTAAACTAAGGAATTTAAGGAGAAAAAAAATGTAGTAAGAGGTACTGTGTTTAGCTACTGCCTAATAGTGATAGTGTAGTGAGTGTAGTGAAGATGATAGTGTAGTGAGTGTAGTGAAGATGATAGTGTAGTGAGTGTAGTGTAGATGATAGTGTAGTGAGTGTAGTGAAGATGTTAGTGTAGTGTAGACGATAGTGTAGTGGGTGTAGTGTAGATGATAGTGTAGTGGGTGTAGTGTAGATGTTAGTGTAGTGTAGACGATAGTGTAGTGGGTGTAGTGTAGACGATAGTGTAGTGAATGTAGTGTAGATGATAGTGTAGTGGGTGTAGTGTAGATGATAGTGTAGTGGGTGTAGTGTAGACGATAGTGTAGTGGGTGTAGTGAAGATGATAGTGTAGTGGGTGTAGTGTAGACGATAGTGTAGTGAGTGTAGTGAAGATGATAGTGTAGTGAGTGTAGTGTAGACGATAGTGTAGTGGGTGTAGTGAAGATGATAGTGTAGTGGGTGTAGTGTAGGTGATATTGTATTGAGTGTAGTGAAGATGATAGTGTAGTGGATGTAGTGTAGGTGATAGTGAAGTGAGTGTAGTGTAGATGATAGTGAAGTGAGTGTAGTGTAGATGATAGTTTAGTGGGTGTAGTGTAGAGATAGTGTAGTGTGGATGAGTCTATATTTGAAGAGTCTCAGTGTTGCCAGTTGATGTTTTTAAACCTATTACCCTTTGAGAACTACTAGTCCATATAGTTCTGCCACCCGTACCTCTCTTCCATCTCTCCTCCCCCTGTCACACCTTCCCATCACCCAGCAGCGCTCGTCAGGCCCTCATACGCGTGGAATTTTTATCGTGATTTAGCATGAGAACTCGGCCGTGATTTCCTCAATTAGTCGACTTGAAAACCAAACGGGAACCATTCACAATTTTTTCGCTTCATTTATTCAGGAAGAAATTCCGGGCCACCTGTAGATTAGATTAGGTCAGGTCAGGTCAGGCTAGGTCAGGTCAGGTCAGGTCAGGTCAGGTTAGGTTAGGTCAGGTCAGGCTAGGTCAGGTCAGGCTAGGTCAGGTCAGGCTATGTCAGGTCAGGCTAGGTCAGGTCAGGTTAGGTTAGGTTAGGTCAGGTCAGGCTAGGTCAGGTCAGGCTAGGTCAGGTCAGGTTAGGTTAGGTTAGGTCAGGTCAGGTTAGGTTACAGTGCGTTACTTCTTGTTAGATTCACGATAAACACAGTAGATGTATGACTCGTGTACACATTTATCTGGTGTACACATGTGACCCGTGTACACATGTGACTCGTGTACATATGTGATTATCTGTTGTATTTCTTCTTCCTTTTCTTCTTTGTTTTTCTCATTGCTCTCTCTCTCTCTCTCTCTCTCTCTCTCTCTCTCTCTCTCTCTCTCTCTCTCTCTCTCTCTCTCTCTCTCTCTCTCTCTCTTTCCTTCTTTCCTTCTCTCGCCTCTACAGCTTTTCTTCTCCCTTCCCCTCTCTTCTCCCTCTTACCTCCCTCTCACCCCCTCTCACCTCCCTCTCGCCTCCTCCCTCTCCCATGAATCGATTTCATTAATTTGAATATTGGGAGAGGAGGGAAGGAGGGGGGGAGGGGGGAAGGAGGGGGGGACAGGAGGGAAGGAGGGGGGAGGGAAGGAGGGGGGGAGGGGGGACAGGAGGGAAGGAGGGGGAGGGGAAAGGGGCGTCGCTAATCACCATTCCTTTTCAGTGTTTTGTCACGCACCGTCTGATTGACCCTCCCCCTCCCCCCTCCAACCTTCCTACCCCCCACCGCTACCACCACTACTACCACCATCACCACCGTTGCTATCTCTACCACCACCACCATCACCACTAGTACAAAATTACAACGAACACGCCGCAACCACCATTATCACTACCACAACTACCTCTATTACTACCACAACTACCACTATGTTAGTTAGTTGGCGAAAATGTAATAATAATAATAATAATAATAATAATAATAATACAAGTACTATAAAAAATACAAAAATGAAATCAGATCAATAGTGAAACAATATGTTGTGTTGTCAATAGTAAGAGAAACAATTGAGACCCTGCAATTGTGTGTAAATGAGGCAGAAAGTCAGATCATCAACCTGGGACTTGGTCACATATGGCAGCAGGGTCTACCATTAGATAACACATTATGTTTCCAATATCTTCCCAGTACCTCCCTGTTTGGTAGCTGCCTACTAGGTTAGGTTATGTTAGTTCTTGAGTTAAATAAATTAAGGTATTTTTTGTGAGTAAAAACCACGTGACGAAGTTTATCGTCTTTACCACAGTACCTAAGTGTTCGGTACCGCTCTTGCCTCGTAAGCGAGATGTCACGGGTTCGATTCCCGGGCCGGTGGAAGTTGTTTGGACACACTTCCTAGCCCCCATTAGTCCCTGTTCACCTAGCAGTACAGTAGGTACCTGGTGTAAGTCGAAAAGTTGCGAATTCGTATTCAGGGACAAGTTGTTGGAGCTTCCAATAACTTGATGACATAAACCATTGACTCTTCAGGCTTCTACGCCCTTGACTCTTCAGGCTTCTACGCCCTTGACTCTTCAGGCTTCTACGCCCTTGACTCTTCAGGCTTCTAAAACTCATGAGACATAAAGGCAAGCATGAACTTAGCATGCTTCCCTGTTGGGCGCTGTAAACGCTTCTGCGCTTCACCTTACACAAGGATGTAGGGGAGTGCCCAATAAAAAAAAAGTACCCAAGTGTCTCTCTCTCTCTCTCTCTCTCTCTCTCTCTCTCTCTCTCATTAATCCTGTGGACTAGAGGGTAAAGTAGCACTTGAGTGTTTCTTTCTTGTTAACGCCGGCTATTCAGTTGAGACACACCCTGCCCTCTCGACCAGTGGTGCACTACCTTGGTACAAGTAATCAGCGATCGGCCACAGGTGTACTAAGCCAACATAAGTCAGCGCTGTGGTCCACAGAATTTAAAGTAAAATCATAAATGCAGGACTATATTTTATTGTTCGATAATTGTTATATACAACACCGATATTTAAGACTAAACATAACTCATTCTCACCACACACTGTACATAGTAATTGTAGCACTAGTTACTAGCTTAGTTAAATGTTCTGTAAAGACATTAGGGAAACATAACTTTTAACAATATAAAATATGAAACTGTCCTGGAGCAGTACAAAATAACGGTTTAATAACCGATTGGCTCCCGAAATACAAGCTTACAGGGGAAATTGTTTTATGAAGTAGTACAGTTTTATGATAGCCTGCAGTACAATACCCCCCCCCCTAAAACTGATGTGATGTTATTATAAATGACATACAATGTTCTCCATGTGTTTATTGAGGTAAAATAAAGTTTACATTTCGTATAGGACAATAAGAGCTTCAACTACAGCTACAGCTACACAGAAAAAGTTGGTTCTAGTGTGTTGGGGCAGCAGCCTTCACAAGGTGTGTGGTGTGACTGCTTGTGGTGAACGGTACTTGTTCTTCACAAGGGTAAACACTGAGTCTCTGCTCACAGTATGTTGATTTAGTAATAATATTTTTTTACCTTTTCAGTTTTTTTCTTTTCACAGTCTCCTCTTTAATTGCCGTATGAGCCGCAAACCTTGTTCCAGGGACGGTCTTTGCTTCGGCTTGATGTTTTAACTGTTAATGATCCATTTATCGAAGTTTTTCGAATATGATGTTTCACCGGGCCTAACTTGAATAGCCAGCTGACCTAGGCTATAAACCTCAGATGCTTTAGAGCAGCTTTTCCCTCTGAGCAGCTCTCGCGGCAAGTGTGGTTGTAGGTAGTCTTTCTTCTCGCCTTGGTCCTCGTAAACTTCTGTTCTTATTTTGCGCGCCAATCCAAAGTCAATGAGAGTGACTTGTGGCTCATCAGTTTTTATCTTCTTGACACAGATGTTTTCTGCTTTGATGTCGTTGTGACACCAGCGACGTTTTAACATTTGGGATATTGTTGTCATCACGTCTTCCAAGATTGCGACCGATTTTTTTACTGTTTTATGTTCTACATCCGACCCATACTGGGCCAAAGCATCACCACCATATCGTGTTATCAGAGTTTTCTCTGAGGGGCAATAACCAATTAATTTCTGTACCCCTGGCCCTTTATTCTTGATCAGCCCATTGAGTTCACAGTAAACATCATCGAAATTAGTGTCACTTTTAAATGTTTTCAGAACTACTCTGTCGCCGTCTCTGTTCACCACATTGCATGTTCCATATCCTCCAGAGCCTAGGGACACGCAGGACTTGTCTTCCTGCAACTCTTTTATCAGCGACCCTGGGAAAATTTGTACAGCTTCTCGCTTCAGCAGATGTTCTATAAATTGATCACCAGGAGTACCCATATCTAACTTTGGACCATTCTCGTTCATTACCGGGGGACTAAACTAAGGAATTTAAGGAGAAAAAAAATGTAGTAAGAGGTACTGTGTTTAGCTACTGCCTAATAGTGATAGTGTAGTGAGTGTAGTGAAGATGATAGTGTAGTGAGTGTAGTGAAGATGATAGTGTAGTGAGTGTAGTGTAGGTGATAGTGTAGTGAGTGTAGTGAAGATGATAGTGTAGTGAGTGTAGTGAAGGTGATAGTGTAGTGAGTGTAGTGAAGGTGATAGTGTAGTGAGTGTAGTGTAGATGTTAGTGTAGTGTAGACGATAGTGTAATGAGTGTAGTGAAGATGATAGTGTAGTGAGTGTAGTGAAGGTGATAGTGTAGTGAGTGTAGTGTAGATGTTAGTGTAGTGTAGACGATAGTGTAGTGAGTGTAGTGAAGATGATAGTGTAGTGAGTGTAGTGATGATAGTGTAGTGAGTAGTGTAGTGAGTGAGTGCTAGATGATAGTGTAGTGTGTAGTGAAGATGATAGTGTAGTGGGTGTAGTGTAGATGTTAGTGTAGTGTAGACGATAGTGTAGTGGGTGTAGTGTAGATGATAGTGTAGTGAGTGTAGTGAAGATGATAGAAGTGAGTGTAGTGTAGATGATAGTGTAGTGTAGATGATAGTGTAGTGTAGATGATAGTGTAGTGGGTGTAGTGTAGTGTGAGTGTAGGTGATAGTGTAGTGAGTGTAGTGAAGATGATAGTGTAGTGAGTGTAGTGAAGATGATAGTGTAGTGGGTGTAGTGTAGAGGGTAGTGTAGTGGGTGTAGTGTAGATGATAATGTAGTGAGTGTAGTGTAGATGATAGTGTAGTGAGTGTAGTGAAGATGATAGTGTAGTGGGTGTAGTGTAGGTGATAGTGTAGTGGGTGTAGTGTAGATGATAGTGAAGTGAGTGTAGTGTAGATGATAGTGAAGTGAGTGTAGTGTAGATGATAGTGTAGTGGGTGTAGTGTAGGTGATAGTGTAGTGGGTGTAGTGTAGATGATAGTGAAGTGAGTGTAGTGTAGATGATAGTGTAGTGGGTGTAGTGTAGAGATAGTGTAGTGAATGTGGTGAAGGTAATAGTATAGTGTGGATGAGTCTATATTTGAAGAGTCTCAGTGTTGCCAGTTGATGTTTTTAAACCTATTACCCTTTGAGAACTACTAGTCAATATAGTTTTGCCACCCGTACCTCTCTTCCTTCTCTCCTCCCCCTGTCACACCTTCACATCACCCACCATTTCCTATACCTTCTCCTCTCTCTCTCACCTGACGGGAACCTGTTAATCACATGGGGGCGATTGTGTTTAACTTATGGAATTTTGTGAGAATTTTTTTGAGCAAATATTTCTACCTGTTGTGACGTATTTATGAGATTATTGTGTTTATTATTATTATTATTATTATAGAAAGAAAACTATAGTTGAATGGCCAATGAGTGAGAGAGAGAGAGAGAGAGAGAGAGAGAGAGAGAGAGAGAGAGAGAGAGTATGTTTAACACATACCCCGGGCATCACAACACAGTAATTCTTCCTTCACTCACTGATGCTGTGCTCTATCTCCCCCAGATCTATAGCGAGAGGTTGTGGTCTTGGTGACGTCTGGAGCCACCATCCTCGTCAGCTCCGGCAGTAGTGGTGAGGGAACCTGATCTGAAGACTTAAGCTGACAGGGCCTTCACTAAGGAGTTTGTGGCGTGAACTGCAGTAGAACCAAGACCTGATTTTGGTTAGAGAGTTGAGAAGAGTTGAGGGGGTACACGGGTGGAGGAGCTGCCAGTCATGGATAGAGTGTAGACGAATAGACAGAATCTGGTCTTGCTGAGGATTTGTCCGGGTCTAAGATGTGATCTGATGAAGGATAATGACGGGACAAAGAAGATGGTGTGAGGTGTTGGTCCCAGTTGACGACCTTCACGGATCACTGAACTGTGTTTGAAAACTTGTTGACATTATCCCTCTAATGACACCCACCCCGCGATGACTATCAGACACGGACCTTCAGAGTAGCAGGGGGGTGGTGGAGGGGGTGAGGGGGGAAGTGGGTGTAAGGGCGTGGATGGCAGGCGTGGAGGTCTTACGTGGTTGTGATGGGAGGCTGCTGGCTGCACGCCCACTGAGTCGTCAACTATGCTCTGCTACCTTCATACAGACGACAACCACTTCGCAGACGCTCACACCGCCACCACACGCAGATGACCTACTCAAAGGACCTGCTGTTGCCACCTCTAGGAACTGAGTACCGCTAGTGTAGGGGATCAGTAGTTGCTCCTGTTAGTGGTAAGGGGCTAAGTTGTGTGTGAGTAGATAAAGAACACGCTTAGTCACCGTCTCTGTTAACACACGTGACCTTGTGACCCTCCAAGAGACACATTGTTACACTCAGCGGGTCACGTCAGAGTCATAAGAAAAAAGTTGCAGTTGAGGACGTGTGAGTGTCGGAGACCTGTATCATGAGGAGCCTGTGGGACCTGTGTTGTTATGTTAGTTGTTCTTATAAAGTTGTAATACTTAAACGGACACATGACTGAAGGATACCTTTTAGCGTAGACTTGGAAGAACAACTCTTGCAGGCGTAAGCGTGTAAGGAGACCCCAACCGGCGAAGTAGAGTGATTAGTAAGCTCTCGGGGCCGCCTTTCATCATGTTTAACTCAAGTGACATTGTGTCTTAGATATAAATCCACTGAGACGTGAGTGAGTGAGCGGGTAGCAGACGGCCTCCATCATGACCAACACCCACAGCCTGGTGTCGGGAGTGTAAGTGTGTGAGTCAGTGTGTGGGACGTCGCTCTGGCTAACACGACGATGACCAACTTGTCCTTCTCGACTGTGGAGGAGTGGCTGGACAAACATCCGGACCTTGCCGCCGACTACTTTGTGAGGAAGGCGGAGTTGGACGCCGTTAACAAGTGGCTGGTGGCCCACGGCTTCCTGACGGTGACACAGGGTTCCTCCAGCAGGCGAGGATCTGCCAGTCTCTCCTGCAGCCCCATCGTCAGCCCTTCCTCTCCCATAGACAAGTAAGGTTATAACTCTCTCTCTCTCTCTCTCTCCGTGTATCACAAGAACCACTGCACCACATAGACCAGGGGAAGGGGATGTCTCACTCGGCCAGGTTATGAGGTAAGGCGGGGGAGGGGGGATGAGGGGGTGTGGAAGAGATCGAGGTCAGGGGGTGATCATGGGTCAACAACCTCACACAGGAGCAGCCGTAACTCAGGGTATATGAGGGTCGTTAACGCCTCCACCACAACGACCCAAACTCTTGTATACCAGCGAGGTGATGGTCGCCTCTATGGTCGCCTCGTTAGTACCATTTACCTGCATATTTGAGAGTGATGTGGAAGGGGGTTGGGAAATTGGGTGGGAGGGGGAGAAGGAAGGAAGAGAGGGAGGGAAGAAGGTAAGGACGGAACAGTGTCTCCTTTACTGTGAGGCCTCCGTATGGCTCGCCGTCTTGTGGCCAGTCGTCCCTAATGAGGAAGACTATTTTTTCTTCCTCCTTTAAGGGATGCTCACTATGACTGACGCATCTAGTGGACAAACGTTTATGATGTACAAAACGATGGTTCAGGTATAATAAAAAAAACTAATATTTCACCACAACGATATGGGTTATTGACTGGGGATATTTTTCAGGAGAATTTGTTGTACATTAATTAATATTGTTCAGCCACCTCTAAAAGTTAGCTTCTCCTTCAGAACAATAATGCAGCGCCGGCAGCGTTAGGATCCTGAACTATTCTCCTTTGAGTATTCTTAGTTATAATGTCCTTTTACTGAGGATGTTATACTTATTTCCTCTAGCATTACGTTCTGAACAAACACATGATTCCTCACGTCCGCTTTTGGTACTGTCACCCTGGACTCTCTCTCTCTCTCTCTCTCTCTCTCTCTCTCCTGGTGAAGTTGGCATGTTATTGAAGTTCTCAGGGAAAATTTTCACTCTTAATTCATATGAAAATTATATCCTTGATCATTATGACAACAGGAATTTCAATATATTTTTACATGCATATCAATGACATACTTACACGTGACTCTGTATTACATAAATATCAAAACAGATGCTACCCAAATGACCCGTTATCGTCCAACACCAGGTAAATCTCTCCCGGCGGCGGGGATGTATAGAACTATTTCACTCTCTATGTTTAATAAAAGATTGGATCACTTGTTTTAATATGAATTTATACATTCTAGTGTTGTGGTCTGATTCCCACACACGAGTCACAGAGGCGGGGGCTCTGAGCAGTACACACACATCTCGTCCCGAACTATAGCGAATGAGCTGTTACCCAGACTATAGCGGCCCGGTAACACCTCCAGTCTCAGTGTAGTAAGAGTGTGCACCGAGCGGCCAAAACTGACGACTGAATGATGGCGTGAGAACACAAGATAGGCACAAAAAGTTGAATATTTGTTCCCACACGGAGTATCTGTCGAGGTGACGGGTTTAGAAAGTGTTACTCAAGTAGCTGTCTAACAAAGCGGTGCCTGCGTGTCATGGCCATAAATCATTATAATTCTCCATGTGTGCATCATATTAATGTTTAGGTTAAGATTCCGAAAAGGTCGACCACGGAACTTAATATTTATGTTTATATTTCACCCAAGAACTTACTTTACGGTGGGTTACACTGTTTACATCTGACTCACGTGGCAGTCACCGTAAATATCGGTGTCACGTGACTATGTCTAGCCAATCAGTGTTGTTCTCGGTGTCACTTGATAATTTGCGCATGCTCAGAGCTCCAAATTTTTGTTGGTTAGTCGCAAGATGGCTTCTCTCTGCACGGGTGTTCTATCTCAGCATGACAAGCCATCCATCGTGTATTTGAAAACCAAGCCGCTGCCATTGACATGTTTAAGGCTCATGTTAACCTCTGTGAAGTGCTGCAGGTGTTCATAGGGAAAAAACATAGAACGATTGTGGAAGGATACCAAGAGTTGATACCTCGTGACGCTGTACATGTTCTAAGCTGAATTCAACGATCACAGGACTATACTTCACTATTTCCTCCTATAAGAAGCATCACTTTATCCTCCAGCATCTGTTAAGGTCAGGTCAGGTCCTTCGAGTTTCGCTGGTTAGGCGGTTTCGTTAGATTTCGTTTCATTTTTTTTGTTCATGTTTTTACCACACAATTTCCCTGTACGTACTTCAAAGTCCTCCTGCCCCTCTTTGTGTATAAAGTCGCCAGGCGTGAACACCTCCAACTGTTGGGACACACCTGGCAATTATACTTGGTGTCGTGCTGTTTACCTCGTGTTGTATGAAGCTCCATCTATGGGTTGAAAGTCAAAACTGAACCAGAGACTCACGGGGTTCACTCCAGCGGTTCATTGGATAGCTGGGCACAGATTTTTTTGAGGTAACTGGACGTTGTGAATAAGGTTGATTTGGACCATTAACCTAGCCTAACGTAACCTCGATTAACTTAAACAGCCTCACTTAATCTAGCTGAAATTTTACTTTCTAAATATGTAATTAAAATTTGTGGGAAACAACTAAGAAAAAAAAGTTACGGGGAATATAACAGTTGAAGTGTACGGTGGCGGGGAGTCCTGCGTCAGTAGTTAACTCGCATCTCTCATTACCTATAGAAATATGGTTTAAACTACCGTCATGTTTACTGAGTATATCTACTTATCTTTTTGGTATTTTTTTTACAAGTTTCCCATAATGGTTTTGGATATGAAACTTAGGTTTTTCCGATGTTTTTTTTTTTTGTGTGTTTTGAACGATTCTGACCTTATCCAGAGCAAATGACTCGGTTTTGAGTTTGGCGATCTTGGGAGACCCGTGGGAAATGGAGGTTTTAGGGTGGGGGAAGAGCAGAAACTAGTGATATACTGTATAAGTGACCAAAGTTGACTCTGATTTTCCGTTTTTAGCAAGAAAAGAAAAGCCAAAATCTGAGAAGGAGCCAAGTTTTGACGAAAGATTATTATCAAATTCGAATAAATCCCACCAAAACCCATTGGAAAAAATCTAAGTTTGGTCTCAAAATCAGTTTCTGTGCTAACCTAACCTAACTTAACTTATTAAGCGTGAGCAGGTAGTGAACACACAGGAGCTCTCTGAGGACGCAGGTAACATCAACACTGGACTCAGAAAATATTCGATGACTCCAAAAATATTGTGGGTCATTATGGGCAAATTGTTGAAAAAAAAAAAAAAAAAAATCTTGTGCTTTAGGATGTAGTGAAACCTGACGTCTCCGTTGTTGGCGTAACACAAGACATCAGTGTACCCCTCTCCTTCCCGCCATGATGAGTCAGCCCAGCGGCCCTTCCCCGCCCCTGACCAGCACAGTACCTGGCCAGACGTCCTTGGGATTGAGGGAGGGAGGGAGGGAGGGAATAGAAACAAGGAGTAAATGAATGAGGAACGAGAGGAGGTAAGGAAGGAGGGAGAGAGGAAAGGCAATAAAGAAGATAAAGAATGAAGAAGAGGAAGAAATAAGGTAGGGAACGAATGAATGAGGGAGAGAAAGACCTAAGGTGTACACACATACACACACACACACAGACAGGTCGTTGCCCTCAGTATGATACAATAATCATCATAAACAGTCATGGCTGCCTCACCTGGGTCTGTGTGTGTGTGTGTGTCGGGGCCAACCACACACACGATAGCTGGTGACAGATGTACAAGCTTTTCCAGGTATTATTATTGATATGAATACTTGGTTCTGACAGCTGACAAATTGAACTATTTCACAGAGAGAGAGAGAAAGAGAGAGAGAGAGATAAGTGAATATGGAGATAGAAAGACAGAGGAAGAAAGAGGGGAAGAAAAATATACAAGAAGAGAGAGAGGGAGAGAGAGAGAGACCTGGTACACAGCTGTCTCATATTGTGTCATAATATAAGTTTAATGGCCCAGCTCTCTCTCTCTCTCTCTCTCTCTCTCGTTGCCAGCTTATAAACGTGAAATACCCTCCCCCCCCTAAGTAATATAGACAGTGTACGTCCAATCCCTTGCTCTTATCTACTTCATTGTGTCATTATAATCCTTGATATCATGAGATAATATTACCAGTATAGCTAAAATATTAAGAGAAACAACGCTTAGATATTATAGGTTATGACCTCCCGAGTCTGTGTTGGTTAATTGTGTACATTACCTGCGCTGGCAATACTGTGTTATGTGGTGGTTATGTGGTGTGGTGGTTATGTGGTGTGGTGGTCATGTGGTGTGGTGGTTATGTGGTGTGGTGGTCATATTATGTTATGGTCATGTTATGTGGTGGTTATGTGGTGTGGTGGTTATGTAGTGTGGTGGTTATGTGGTGTGGTTGTCATATTATGTTATGGCCATGTTATGTGGTGGTCATGCGATACTTATTCAAATTATAAACAAAAATAGTGTAAGAATTTTGTTGCATATTACATATTCATTTTCTAACCTAACCTAACCTAACCTAACCCAATCTAACCTAACCCAACCTAACCTAACCTAACCTAACCTAACCTAACCTTTTTACCCAGACACATTATACTACATTGAAATGAAAACAACAACACAATTTCACTCGAGGGTAAACTTTACATTTAATTTGGTATATAAATTTCTGTCGCTGCTGGTTTAGTGTTAAAGGGACTACACATAAGAAAATAAACCTAAAATAAACCTAAAACTTAATCCCAGTGCTTGAGCGGATGTAAACACCAATTGTGATAACTCAGAATAGGTTTAACTGGGTTATTTAATTCCTTCCCCTCCCTTGAACCGTGTCGACCCGGGGCGAGACAGACACACACACACACACACACACACACACACACACACATAAAATACAATATTACCAGATACAAAATAATGCCACCGAAGAGACTCTAGAAACAGGGAATAGATTGAAACTAAAATAAAATGAGGTTACGCCTCTGAGGGAGGGACGGGGGGGGAAGATCAGGCTGTACCATATTTTAATTTTTACAAAGGAATGGCAGATGGGGTCTAAACTACAGCACAAATATGAGTGGGAATTGAGATAGATGGAGGTGGGTGGCAAGTGGTGGTTAGTGAAGATGGGATTGTCGGAGTGAGCAGGTGGAGGTGAAATTATTATTTTTATTATTATTAATCTTAAGTGCGTGGGGTGGTGTTTCCGTTTTCTATGCCTGTGTGTGTGGTGGAGGTGGTAGTGGTGGTAGGAGTCTCTCTCTCTCTCTCTCTCTCTCTCTCTCTCTCTCTCTCTCTCTCTCATTTTAAATTTTTTGGGCTTATATATTAATTATCCCGTTAATGGTATCAATAATAAGAAGCAACAACCACAGGTGGCCGAATATACGTGACTGACAGGTTAATGAGTGACTCTTTCATTACCTGGTCAATAAGACTATGTTGTGAGGTGATAGATGGACGTTTAAGTAACACTATCACCACCACTACCACTATCATCATCATCATCACTACCACCATAACCACTACCACCACCATCACCATCATCATCACTACCACCATAACCACTACCACCAACACTGCTACCATCAACACTGCCACCATCCCTACCACCACCACTGCCACCATCACCACCAACACCACCGCCATCACCATAACACTACCACCTGCCACTACCACCATCACCACTACCACCAACACTGCTACCACCAACACACCAACACCACCACCACTACCACCATCACCACTACCAGCAACACTACCACCATCACCACTACCATACTGCTACCATCCACTCCGCCATCACTACCACCACCACTACCACCATCACTACCACCATCACTACCACCACCACTACCATCACCACCAGCACCACCAACACCACCACCATGCACCACCAACACTACCACCACCACCACCACCGCCACCACCACCACCACCACCACCACCACCACATCTCCAACGGCAGCACCCGGCAGAAGTTGGAACATGAAACATACTCAATGTGTGTAGCGGCCGCCAAACATATTCTTCCCAAACTACAGTTACCTGAACCATGAAGCAGACCTACACTCCCAAAATAGCCAGGGAAAATATATGTCACGAGAATGAGGGGGAAAAAAAGGGAGGAAATCATGACCCGGGGAAAGTCTTCTAAGTAGTTTGATAGTCGGGAAAAAAGTCGGGGAAAAAAGTCGGGAAAAATAATTAGGTTTTAGGTCTCATAATACGTAGTTAATGGTCAGTACATTTATTGACTTAATGCAATACATGAAGCTAAAAATACGCTCGGGTAAGGTTAAGTAACACGTCTGCTGTCTGGTAACTAAAAAAAACCGTAAAAAAAAAGTAAAAAAAAATAATAGTTAGTGTTGAGAAGTTCGTGTAGGTTAGGTGAAGGTCGTCCTTGAGGGTGTTGTCTGAACTGGAGTCTCTTCAGCTCCTCACCCTTCCTTCTCCCTCACCCTTCCTTCTCCCTCACCCTTCTCCCTCACCCTTCCTTCTCCCTCACCCCCATGCCCCTCACCCCCTTCTCCCTCCCCTCCTTCTCCCTCACCTCCTTCTTCCTCACCTTCCTTCTTCCTCACCCTCCTTCTCCCTCACCCCTTCTCCCTCACCTCATCTCCCTCACCCTTCCTTCTTCCCCACCCTTCCTCCTCCTCACCCTTCTCCTGCCTCCTTCTCCCTCACCCTTCCTTCTCCCTCACCCTTCCTTCTCCCTCACCCCCCCTTCTCCCTCACCCCTCCTTCTCCCTCACCTTCCTTCTCCATACACCCTTCCTTCTCCCTCACCCCTCCTTCTCCCTCCCCCCTTCTCCTCACCTCCTTCCCTCCCTTCCTTCTCCGTTACCACTTCTTCTCCCCACCTTCCTCCTCCCTCACCTTCCTTCTCCCTCACCCCTCCTTCTCCCTCACTCCTCCTTCTCCCTCACCTTCCTTCTCCCTCACCCCTTCCTTCTCCCTCACCCCCTTCTCCCTCACCTCCTTCTCCCTCACCCTTTCCTTCTCCCATACCTTCCTTCTCCCCACCCTTCCTCCTCCCTCACCCCCTTCTCCCTCACCCTTCCTTCTCTCCCCCACCCTTCCTTCTCCCTCACCCTTCCTTCTCCCTCACCCCCTTCTCCCCTCACCCCTCCTTCTCCTCACCCTTCCTTCTCCCTTACCCTTCCTTCTCCCTCACCCTTCCTTCTCCCTCACCCTTCCTTCTCCCTCACCCTTCCTTCTCCCTCACCCTTCCTTCTCCCTCACCCTTCCTTCTCCCTCACCCTTCCTTCTCCCTCACCCTCCCTTCTCCCTCACCCTTCCTCCTCCCTCACCCTTCCTGCTCCCTCACCCTCTTCCCATTTGCCTCTGTCTACCCAGCAGTAATTGGGGACCTGGATGTTAATCTATTTGTGGATCGTGTTCCGGGGTAATGGTTAGCCAGTGCAGTTGGCGAGTTGTCCGGTCTTCTCGGACTATTCCTTGACTCTGGATCATGCAGCTCGTTAACTCAGGGTGTGGTTGTTGTGTTGTGTTGTGGTGGCCCTTGGACCAGACGGATGTTTCTGTCACAACAGCAACATCGTCCTCACACAACACCAACTGCTAGAGGACAATGTTGCTGTGGTAATACAAGTTGTAATGTGATCTCCCACGAAAGTCTGTACGTCAATATGTATACACTTCTCTGAGACACCTTATACCTACACTGGTTGTTAAACTTGTGAGTATAGTGTATATTATCACCATCAGTCGTATAATACTTCCCCTGTTGTGCTGTGAAATGCCCGGAGTCATTATCACTGACCATCTCTCTCCCTTAACCCACTCCTTACTGACCTTGACGACCTATTACATCTGTGGTCACCTCACTTATTACCATTAACCTGTAGCCTATACCTGGGCTAGATCCTTCGAGTTGGTGATGTCTGGGGGAACTTAGCCATTATTTAAGTCTGATGTCTGGGGAACTACATCAACTGATGACATAAGGGTGTTAGAAGATGACCTCATTCACTCGTTGCTTTATACTAAACTGGTGTTAGTGTCAATGACGTCAGGATATATGTTAGTTATCCTGTCTCTCTCCTTTACCTCCAGAATCTCAGACTCGCCCTTCAACGATAACGACTCCAAGACTCGGCGGACCAACTCCAAGAAGTACCTCCGCCACAACTTCGCCAAGTGCAAGAGCAAGTCGGTCTTCAGGACGTACGAGCCCTCGGCGGCGTCCGCGGCCGCAGAGGCACGTAGGAGTAGCTTCAGGTAAGACTATCAAAGAATCGTATCTTACGTTATACCTCATACTCATAACACACCTTCTGTTACGGTCGAGTCTCGGTGTACTTGTGATCTACGCCAACTGGTAATGGAGACGGAAGTGGGTGTTGGAAGTGGGAGTATCAGAGATTTGTTTGGCGGCCATTTCAAACTCCTGAATTCATCCATCATTAAGTTGTGTTGAGTCCGAGGGCAATTTTGGTGCCATGTTGACCGTCACACATGGACATCTCTAGTCTTGACGGGACGATATCATCAACTGTTCGTGTGTTTCTTGTCACCTTAACTGTAGGTGACAGGCTGGTCTGGACTACAGTCTTAGGTCATGCTGGAGAGTCGTCTTGGCTGGTCGCGGTTCTTTGTGCCTCAACCTAACCTAACCCAACCCAACCTAACCCAACCTAACCCAACCCAACCTAACCCAACCTAACCCAACCCAACCCAACCCAACCCAACCCAACCCAACCTAACCCAACCTGAGAGACAAGAGAGATAAAAAGATGTTTGGTAGAGACTGTAAACAGGTTGAGGAGGCACACAGAGAGACGATGATAAAGAAAGAAGTGAGAGAGACAGGGATTGATAACTAGAGGCAAGAGAAGGGGAACACAGGGCAGAGAGAGAGAGAGAGAGAGAGAGAGAGAGAGAGAGAGAGAGAGAGAGAGAGAGAGAGAGAGAGAGAGAGAGAGAGAGAGAAAGAGAGAAAGAGAGAGAGAGAGAGAGAGAGAGAGAGAGAGAGAGAGAGAGAGAGAGAGAGAGAGAGAGAGAGAGAGAGAGAGAGAGAGAGAGAGAGAGAGAGGCTTTAATTAAGAAGTGCTCACAGGGACTATTTTCGATTCTCGTCAGTGGTGTGTGTGTGTGTGTGTGTGTGTGTGTGTGTGTGCTGCAGTAACTCGTCCATAGGTGCTAAACATGACATCATAACAAGTCGATCATTACGTGCTAGTGTCATGGAGGTACCGCATAGTGTGGTGTCACATCACTTAGCATGGCGCTGATTGGCTGTGGAAAAGAAGTCAGGGTCAACCCGGCGCTCATTGGCTCGCTCAGCATATTCGAAATCGAGGATATTTTGGAGTAATTATGCTAGTTTTATCTAAAATACCCTTTCATTCCTTAACATGATCATTAAGACTGGATGTTACATGTTAAGTCATTATATTACCAACATCATACTTCCATCTTCTCTTCACCAAAACATCGTCATTATTACATTCCGCTAAGATGACCCGAGTACAACGTGTAATAATTAATCAGAAATAATTGTCATGCCAAAATAACTTCTTTTCAGCACATTATTTACAAAGTACATTAGGAGACGCAGTGTGTCGTGTGGTCAGAGCTCTTGGTGGGACGGAAGCTGTATATGACAACTATAACGAGTATTCAAACTAACTGTATTCTAATAAAATACTATTTAGCAAGTTAAACAAATATATGTTTTGTTATTTATGTTTTGGTACACAGTGTTTTATAAGCATTACATGAAGAATTAATTGAAGATTCTAGAAACAAACAGAAAATTATTTTCCCGCGGGTGATAATGTAAGAACTAATGACATATTAAGGGAATTATGCAGTAAATATATCCTTTTTATACCACAAAGTAATGTAGACTAATACGAAACACTGGGTCTCTCTTAATCTCTTCCCCCAGAGGGTACGTAGATTGGGTGTCCATCCATGATCAGGTGTGAGTCTCCTGCGTGTACGTCACCTCCTCCCTCAGGGCCTCCAGAGCATCTCGCTAGTTAAGGAGGGAGAAGAACCGCTGCTATATGACTCACCAGTGTCTCTTGATACGGTGGTGTGAGGTTGTTGCTCCGGTAGGCTGGTGTGCCCCTTAAAGATGTCCAGCTGTGGCCACTGGCTCAGTTGCTCATTTTTGTACTATCGGCACAGGTCATTTAAGTAGGCAATTCACTGCCTGTAACTCCTGTCACTTTGTGTAGTACAGTACGAGGATCTTAAAACACTATGCCCTGACGTAACGACATAACACACTTATCAACCAGTGGCACGATAATTTAAAGAAATCTCATAATTTATTTTGGTTTCAAGGGGGACACACTACTAAAGTATCACAAGCTCACAACACTGTCGACCTACAGGTGGACTCAGAGGGGAACAGCTCTCATGACAGCTGAGTTCTCCTGCTTTTGTCATGACGTTACTGACCTCCACCGACTAGTCTTTCATCACGGTCGTATTATTAAAAATCTTACTTTCCCTCGTCGACGCAACCAACACCATTCTTCTCCCACAGTCAAAAAAGAAACTCTGAGGTTTATCCCAAGAGCCGAGGCTTATTAACGAAACTTGCAGAGGCTTTGGTATTAGCCTCGAGTCTTCTGATGTACCTCGCTATTAATGTGTGGGAGAATGACGTGTTATGTGTATGAACCACCACAGTAATTTTTTTAATAATATGACTGGTTTTATTGTCTCTCTGGCCGTGTGTTTGGCTAACGCTTCTCCTCTCGTCTGTAATGATGTCGCTCGCTGCATCAATTTAGTCTGTATGTGTGTATATCAACCAACCTTACGTGGGCAATATCTACGACGTTTACTCCTATGCTCTATATACATGTTTCAGCTCCTGCTATATTTAAACCAATGTCCCAGTATACGCCATGTGACTCTATGCTCGCGTTAACTATCTCCAGGATAACGTCTTGGTAAAATGGTTCTGTGCTTTATTTATTTCGTCTCTCTCTCTCTCTCTCTCTCTCTCTCTCTCTCTGGTACAGTTCTACGTGTCTCGCAGAATAAATGTTATCGGCCTAATATTTGTCGTCGCTATAAGCCATCTGTTACCTGTCGTCTTTTACTACAAGGTGAAACAATATTACTCTCAAACGTTGTTGTTCTTGATCGTCGTGTGTGTGTGTGTGTGTGTGTGTGTGTGTGTGTGTGTGTGTGTGTGTGTGTGTTCCTTTCTCCTCTATGTGTACAGCATGTTTGGACCTCTTATGTGTGTGTCTTGTACCGGATTGCCATTTGACGTCTCTGTTTGTGATGATTCTTACGCCTTCTAACTGAGACTTGTTTAGAAGATCATCAATAGCATTATCAGTGGCTTTATGTACCCTAGGTCATAAAGTACCATAGGTCATAAAGTACCCTAGGTCATAAAGTACCCTAGGTCATAAAGTACCCAAGGTCATAAAGTACCCTAGGTCATAAAGTACCCTTGGTCATAAAGTACCCTTGGTCATAAAGTACCCTTGGTCATAAAGTACCCTAGGTCATAAAGTACCCTAGGTCATAAAGTACCCTAGGTCATAAAGTACCCTAGGTCATAAAGTACCCTAGGTCATAAAGTAATCGTGTAAGGTGTTGTAGTATCAGTCACAAGACCTTTTATTGTTAGGTTAGTTTATATCTTGTGAAGGCAGTTTTGTGAATAGTTAAGTGAACAGATGATGTTGTTTTAAAAATGTAGAATACGAACGTTAAACATTTATTAGGTACTTAATCCTTCCTTCATCCCTCCCTCCCTCACATTCCTCCAGGGCGATGAGGAAGTACAGCTCCCTACCTCCCTCATCCAACTACATGCTCTGCCTTCTGATCGAGTCAAAAGTGAGGCTGCCCAGGTTTCAGAGCATCACCCTCGATCGTAAGAAGCAGCTCAGGTCACAAGACGAGAAGGACTTTTTTCTAGACATCGTGAAGGACATCGCTAATGACCTAGACCTGGAGGGACTCACACACAAGATCATCGTGAATCTAAGTCTCCTGCTGTGTGCTGACGGTGCCTCGCTCTTCATCGTCCAGAACACCAGCGCCGGCAAGAAGGTCCTTGTGTCAAAGGTTAGTCTTTATGCCTCACACATTTATAGTTCACTCTGACGGCAGCATTGTCTAGGGAAGGTTAAAGAGCCCTAACGTTGTAACTTAAATGAGTACTTTCACCAAGGCGACCTCAAGTGATGCTGCAATTCTGAGGTCAAAGGTCAAAGATGATAATAATCAAGGCATGACCTGGCGTGTACTGCCACCTTCCTCCAGTAGCTAGGTGGGACAGGTTAATTAATGGCAACATTGGCACTTCTATATCTCGTGTTTATCTTCCTCAGTTTGTCTCTCTATCTACATGGTACATATAGATAGAGAGATAAATGCTAATATCTCTCTCTCCACAACAGTTATATGAACTCGCTCGCTGTTAATAAGTTATGAGCCTTGAAGAGGAACTAACATTAACGTAACCCGACGTCTGGCCTCAGGTTAGGTTAGGTTAGGTTAGGTTAGGTTAGGTTAGGTTAGGTTAGGTTAGGAAAGCTATAACTGACGATAAAGACAAAATAGGGACTTGAGTTTATATAATAATTATTGTGAATAATCGAAGTTAATCTGGTGTGTGTGTGTGTGTGTGTCAACAATAATACATCATTTATTTCACACACACACACACACACACAAACACACACACACACACATACACACACACACACACACACACACACACACACACACAAACACACACACACGCTTGCATACTTACGGTAGTCCATCGTGTCGGATGATGACTTCCTCTTCTGGTTTATTGGTGAGTCCTACGATGGCTGTAGAGTCCAATCCTTGACGCACATTGCTCATTACAAACAGGGCCTTGTACTATATAGTGTGGGTCTGGGGGCGGAGAGACGCGCGCTGCCTCCTTGACGGTGTTTACAAAGTAGACGTGTTCTTGGGTGGACGATCAACAGAAATGTTTTCCAAGTTAAATGGAGTCATGTTGCATTACTTCATGGTTATTTTCACCTGGTCCCTGTAGCCTTTCCTTGACACACGGTAACACCAGGTGATCCCAAGAATGTATTACAGACACTTAATGTGGAATGCTTCAAGTGACGGCTATAAGTCGTCTCTCTCACATCAAAGGTGTTGATATACAGACTACCTGTTTGTGTTCTTAATTAAGTTGCTCGTTTTCTCAGTCTACCAAAGGAGGCAGAACCTTGCCTTAAAACGTTTAGAATTTCCTTATTTATGTTAGAGTTATAAGAAAGGAAGCTTCCTGAATATTGAAAGTTTGGCCCGATGACCATTGGCCAATTCATTCTCACCACTAGTTGAAGCTGGTGGCCCGAGTGAAGCACCACCACTGGCACATGATTTTAGTCTTTTGAGTGTTGACGGAAAGTGCCATTATCTATAGTCCTTAACAACTACAGAGAGGGTAGTCTACGGCGCCTCTGGTGTGTGGGGGGGCGTCACAGGGCCAAGGTCCTCTATACTGTAGCTCAAGGATAAGTTCTGGTCTTGCTCTTGTGGCAGCCTCGAGTCTTCTCAGGTTAAACACGTTGCCGTCCACACACACCTGTCCTCCACACACACACCTGTCGTCCACACACACACACACACCTGTCGTCCATACACTTGTTGTCCACACACACCCGTCGTCCACACACACATACACCTGTGTCGTTCACACACACCTGTCGTTCACACACACACACACACCTGTCGTCCACTTACACCTGTCGTCCATACACACCTTTTGTCCACACACACCTGTCACCTCAATACACACACACACACACACACACAGACACACACACACACACACACACACACACTCTCTCTCTCCCCTCCATATACACGCCTGAGATATTTCACAGGTGTTTTGAGTTAATTAAGCATTACAGCAGTACTCTATAACACTAAATAACAGGCGTAACCAACAAGTAAACTATCGAGCAATTAATCTACAAGGTTAATTGTGATCGGTAGTAACTAACAAGGTGAATTACGAGCAGGTATAGTTAGTAATTAATTAAGGTAAATTAATACTTACGGTAGTTTGTTTTTCATGGCTAAATAATTCAGGGTGTCTGTAATTAGTTGAGGATCAGTTCAGGTACTGTTATGGACAGCTAATCGATACGTGTATATTAGCTTTGTTTACAGAGCTAATATTGAGGTAGAGTTTGTTTACAGAACTACTCGTCAGCTAGTTTGTGTTTACAGTTCATTGGAGAGTTATAATATAGGTGTGTGAATCGACTTATCAGCTAAAATATTTAATTGTAAGCTAAAATATGTTTATAAAGCTAAGGACACGCCAGTTTACTAGTGTCAATAGCTTATCCTCAACTAGTATGATGCTATGTTGATTTATACGGGACTGTAGTTAAATAATGTATTAGCGTACAAAGCTAACGTAAATAGTGGTCAGTACTCTACCTGAACATCTTCCTACGCATATCTACCATTTATTGATATATCTACTCTGTCTACCCCCTACTCTGTCTACCCCCTACTCTGTCTACCCCTTACTCTGTCTACCCCCTACTCTGTCTACCCCTACTCTGTCTACCCCCCTCTGTCTACCATCTCTACCTGTCTACCCCTACTCTGTCTACCCCCACTCTGTCTACTCCCCCACTGTCTACCCCCTACTCTGTCTACCCCCTACTCTGTCTACCCCTTACTCTGTCTACCCCCTACTCTGTCTACCCCTCTACTAACACGTCTCTCTCTGTAGGTGTTCGATGTACACAGTGGTACCAACATTTACCCGGCCACTACAGAGGACAATGCCATGGAGGTCCCTTGGGGTAAAGGCATCCTGGGACACGTGGCTGAGACTGGCGACACTGTCAACCTCGAGTACGCGTGTGAGGTAAGTGATGGTAACAGCTTCTGAGGTCATGTGTATTGAAACAGTTTATTTAGCCAGATAAACACAGATACAGAGTGGATAATAATGGCAATATTAACATGGCTGAGCCAGTTGAGAACCTGAGCTCTCTTTTAGGCACCTGATATATACTATACATTTATCTCAAGGAAGTATTATGTAACATTTAGTATTTATTTTATTTATTTTTTTACATTTATATTAAAGTATTTTACAGTGGAGTTGATTATACGTTAATATGATAAGGAAGGGAAGCAGTACAACACGGGTTGTATTAAGGTGGAACAAGAGAACAGAAGCTGTCAGTATCATTTCTTGTCGGCAAATATAATTATTGCAATGGTAATTTCTATCTATGATATAATGGTTTTGGTGGTACAATAAAAGTAGGACTATAAAGTGGGTATTACGAAAATATTAATACTTAGACAAATCATATTTTTTTAGTGATCATTTAAAGGAAGGGAGCGTAGTCTTTGCTGAGATGGGTGGGGGTAAGTTGTTCCACACCTTCACACCGTGATATTTTATGGAGGTCTGGGACTGAGAGGAGCACATGGGGGGTGGTCTCAGTGGCTCTGGGTGCCTTAAGTTGTATCTCTGATTATTCCGGAACTGGAAATAAGTATTGCCAATCAAGTGATTGATAGATATGTAAACAAAGAGGGCACAGCAGTAGGTGTTAATGTCTTCGAATTTTAACATTTTCAATTTAGCAAGTTGTTCGTAAGTGTGATCATTGTTTTTTTTTCAAGTAAGTCATTGTCCGTACAACTCTCTTCTGTACGGTAATCAGGGGTTGTGTTTTTGTAGAACCAGCATATGAAGTGTTGGTAAACAAGATCATGATAGATTTCTTTCATTGTTGTAAGAGTGAGTGACTGTCGAGTGTGATACAAGATACCGCACTGTTTATTGACTTTACTGTGAATGGCTTGTATGTGGTTTCTCCAGCTTAATTTATCATCAACAATAACGACAAGGAATTTAGTATTTTGTTCACTTTTGAGGACTGTATTACCAAGGTACAGGGGGGTCCAAATCTCGGGGTAAGTTTATCCCTCTGTGAAAGATTGTGTCGTGGGTTTTTTCGAGGTGTTAGGTCAGTTTATTATATATTACCCAGGTCCTGACTTTAGTCAATTTAGTGTTAATAGTTTTCATCAAGGAATGGAGGTCTGAGTTGCTGGCATAGAGATTAATATCGTCTGCAAATAGGTTGTATTTAATGAGTGTGCTGGAGTGGACTATATCGTTAAACCATCATTCTTTAAGGGATAAACCATTGTCCTCAAAGGGTTAAGTGACACAACAGTTTTACCACAGTTAATGAGTAAAGATAAAACACCAAGGCAACGTTTAAGAAAAAAAATATATATATTCAGACAACATTTATAAGATTCACCTCAGTTAAGTACAAGATTTATGATCACTGATGTAACAAAAGCGACGATTTGTAATTAACTCCAGACATCATACACGGTATATAAACAATATGAACTAGGACCTGAGTTATTGTGACATGAACCAAGGTATTTACTCACTTCAGAGACAATAAGAACTAGGACCTGAGTTATTGTGACATGAACCAAGGTATTTACTCACTTCAGAGACAATAAGAACTAGAACCTGAGTTATTGTGACATGAACCAAGGTATTTACTCACTTCAGAGACAATAAGAACTAGAACCCTGAGTTATTGTGACATGAACCAAGGTATTAACTCACTTCAGAGACAATATTAAACAAACTAAGGTCAACTGTACACAGGTTAGGCCTTAGATAAAATTACTGATCAATACTCTACTCTCCAACTATGTCGAGTAGTTTAAACAGGACAAATATATTTAGTTTAGCCTCCTGGCCGATACTTCCTCTTCAAACATACTTAACGGGATAACATACGATACAAAATCATACTAACTCGAAACTTATGTCCTGCCACTTGAGTGTAATTGAGAATGAACGTGATTGGTTGACCGTGGGGTTAGGTAGGGTGGAGTGCCTCAGGGGTAGTTAAGTGTCTATTAATTATTCACCAGTTATATCACGGCAGCAACGTTTTGATTGGTTACCGTTCATCTCAGCTGTCATTCTGTCTCCTGGTTGGTGCAATTACACTGTGTCTGGTAAAGCTACTGTACACAAACAAGCCTCCAGTAGTTGATAGCAGGGGAGAAGCGGCCGCCTGGTGAATAGGTTAGGTTAGGTTAGCCTAGGTCAGGTTAGGTTAGGTTAGGTAACCACTCTCTCTCTCTCTCCTTAGTAACCTTTACTTTTTCTTTCTTTTCTTATTTATTCTCTTGTCTCTGCCTGTTCATTTATTGTCGCATGTTCATCTCTCTATCTCCTTCCTTCCTTCCTTCCTTCCTTCCTTCCTTCCTTCCTTCCTTCCTTCTTTACTTCCTTCCTTCCTTCCTCCTTCTTTTTTTACTTCCTTCCTTCCTTCCTTTTCCTTCCTTCCTTCCTTCCTTCCTTCCTTCCTTCCTTCCTTCCTTCCTTCTTTACTTCCTTCCTGGCACGAAGCAAGCACCAACAACAACAACAACAACAACAACAACAACAACCACCACCATCAATAACAACAACAACCACCACTGAATAACAACAACAACCACCACCATCAATAACAACAGCCACCACCCAGATCAATAACAACAACAACCACCATCAATACCATCAACAACCACCATCAATAACAACAAATAACTACCATCAATAACAACAACAACAACAACCACCATCAATAACAATATCAACAACTCACCATCAATACTAAACAACCCTCATGACGGAGGAGGAATACACATAAATAACTTCTTTCCCATTTCTCCTCCTCCTCCTCCTCCTCCTCCTCCTCTCCCGCTGATCTGCACCCCACCATCTCAGCCTGGTCACGACAGGGCGCCCCGGGGAGACAAAGTTTTTACAATGTGTTTTGGAGTTTGGGTTTTAGCAGCCTCTCCTTAGCTCCCCGGGGAGTAAACCTCGAGTGTACGGGACGGGGAGGGGAGAAGAGGAGAGGGGAGGGGGGAAAGAGAAGATGTTAAGCAAAGATAGAAGAAAGGGATGAGGGAGGGAAGGAATAAGGGAAGAATAAGGGAGGGTAAAATAACAGAAGATAGTACATGGGAGGGATGATTTAGAAAGGGGTAAAGGGAGGGTGTCCTTCCCCCCCCCTCTCAGCTCCTTCTCCCTTTCTCTTCTTAGTCAATCCACTTTTCTCTCTTTCTTTTCCTCCCCGTTAGCTTAGTCTGATTACTTTGCACAGGACTAAAGGAAAGAAAGTGAGAGAGAGAGAGAGAGAGAGAGGGTATATAACACCACCCACCACCACCACCACCACCACCACCACCACAACCACCACCTTCACCACCACCACACCACCACAGCCACCACCACCACAACCACCACAACCACCACTACCACCACCACCACCACCACTACCACAACCACCACCACCACAACCACCACTACCACTACCACCACCACCACCTTACTCGTGTAGCTCGATTGACTAAATAAGAACGATAACTTATGACACCTGAACGAACTCTTATGGAACGGGGGCCCTAATGTTGTTTACTTTTACAAATATTTACGTGAGTTTTATAAATGGAAGGACAGACAGAGAGACAGACAGAGAGACAAAGAGACAGACAGAGGAAGAATGAACGAGTGTGTGGGAAAGAAAAGCAAGAGAGTGAAAGAATAAAGAGAGAGAGAGAGAGAGAGAGAGAGGGAGAGAGAGAGAGAGAGACACACTTATTCCTGGCGTGACTCTTATGAATATTTCCTGTGGACTTTCAGAGAACTATTTGTACCACTTCTCTGTGTCAACATTCACCCTGGCATGACATATTCACCCTGGCATGACACATTCACCTGGCATGACACATTCACCCTGA
>NW_024736071.1:4941552-5021552 GCF_018991925.1 Homarus americanus | reverse complement strand
CCCAGACCACACTTGGGCAACCCGCGGCCCACTGTTCTGTTATTGGTGGATATGAAGTCCTTGAGAAATGTTACGAATTTGCCAGTAAACTTGATGACTTGGCCTAGAAGTTCCAATTCAGTTTCATTGACTTGATAACTGAAGAAGCCATCCTGAACATCATCTCTACACCGTTGAGATGTTGAGCCTCCCTAGCCCATCTACAGGTGGGACTGGTCAAACATCAAGAAGACCGGAATCAGAAATTAAATTCCAAGACGCTCCAGTTCATAAGTTATACAGCAATTATTTCCCAAGAGGCAAATCTCCAGGTCTCACAGCATCTGCACTAAAGAAGGTGAAATTGTTTGTCAGACATATTTCTATGAACAGATCTTCTTACGCTTGAAGCTTACAAAG
This sequence comes from Homarus americanus, assembly GCF_018991925.1. Classification (NCBI taxonomy): domain Eukaryota; kingdom Metazoa; phylum Arthropoda; class Malacostraca; order Decapoda; family Nephropidae; genus Homarus; species Homarus americanus. Next base: position 5,021,153 of record NW_024736071.1, on the reverse strand, counting down.
ACAAGTCACACACCTAGACTCACAGACGAGCATCTGGGTGTACTACCTACCTCAGGGTCCCAACCTCTGACCTCCACTACCTGTGACTGGTGGTACTGTCTCCTGTTGCCGACTGTCTGAAAAGTATAAGTGGGTCCCATAGACATATTGATTGAGACTATGACTGCTGGTAATGTGCACTAAGATGAATTATTAACTAAAACTCTTGAGTGTTATTATACCCACTTGTACGTCACACTGGCCTCTTGAGTAAGAAAACTGCTGTAATTGTACCTTAAAAAAAATAATTGACGTTTTTACAGATTAGCTTCACTCTCCCTTTTTTTAACTGCCAAGAAACATTAAAATTTTACTTTGATAATTTATTTGTGTCCGTCTCATAAATGGGGGTGACAGTGTGATGGTAAACTGAGATGTAAGGTACGCAATAATTTCTAGGATGGGTTAAGACGATCGAGTTAATGATAGCAATAACTACAAAATCATTCCTCCCTTATTTTTTTTACCATGACAAACAACCTAACGATATAATGATGTGCACGTGAAATGCCGTTCATCCTGGGAGAAAAAAAAACCAGTGGGACATTTTCTCATTTTCCAGGATGAACGACACAAGGAACCAACTCAAACCCGCGAAGATGATGTGAATTCCACCTATGAGTTTGTAAACAGGGATTAATACCAATCTCTCTCTCTCTCTCTCTCTCTCTCTCTCTCTCTCTCTCTCTCTCTCTCTCACAGGACCCCCGCTATAACGACGAGGTGGACAGGATCACAGGATACCACACGGGGTCTCTGCTGTGCATGCCCGTCAAGAACTCCTACGACGAGATTATTGCCGTGGCTCAGGTAGTCAACAAGAGCGTTGACGATGGCTCCTATGGGTGTTTCACTGCTAAAGACGAGAAGGTGAGAGGGGGAAGAGAGAGAGAGGGAAGAAAGAGGTAATGTGAGAGGTACGGGAAGTGTAAGGAGAGTGGGGGTGGGGGGAAGAATGTGAGAGGGTAAAGATTAAATGAGAAGAATAAAGTGTGGAAATGATAGACGGGGAAGGAAGGAGGGAGGTAGAGGGAAGATGATAAAGAAAGGTGAGAGAGAGGAAGATAGTGATAAGAAAGATAAATAGAGCAAAAAGAGAGGAGGGAAAAGGGGGGAGGGGGGAGGAGATGTGTGTGTGTGAAAGAGAACTAACACACGTTGTCTCCCTGGCAGATGTTTGAGACATACCTTCAATTCGTCGGTATCGCTATCACCAACGCTCAGCTGATGGAAGCCTCACAACAGGAATACGAGAGAAACAGGGTAAGCTATTCTTTGGGTTAGTTTTCACTCCTTTACATTCTGAATGAGTACTAGAGAAAGGTGATTTATTATATCTCTCTCTCACTCTCTCTCTCTCTCTCTGCCACTAACCCTCCTCCTCCACCTCGCCCTCAGAGCCTGCTGGAGGTGGTACACGACCTATTCGAGGAGCAGACCTCGCTGGAGAACGTCGTCCTCAAGACACTACAGCGAGCACAACGTCTTCTCAAGTGTGAACGAGCCGCTGTCATGCTCCTAGAGGATGGTACTGAGGTGAGGTAGCTCTCTCTCTCTCTCTCTCTCTCTCTCTCATTTCAGCCTATTAACTAACTAATACCAACTAATCCACAGGTGTATTGTGGCAAGATTGACTTCGTTATAAATTTACATATCATATTAACAGCCCGATGTTTGTCCATACTGACCTGACTGATAGTGTTCCCCCCCTCCCATCGTGTTTTTTTTTTAAGTTCGGGTTATTGTAATGTATTAGTGTAGGAGGAATGTGATTAGTTTTTACTAATTGTCTCTACTCATGCCTGGACTTGAGGGATTAACTTAATTTGATCTTACTTATCTGAAGCCTAACGTGCCCTTAACCTAACATAACTCAACCTGGCCTAACCTGACCTGACCTAACCTAACTTAACTTGACCTAACCGAACCTGCTCCTTACGTGACCTAATATATTTTAATCAAGCCAATTTATTATTTTAATCGTTACAGTCCAGGTCATATGTAATTCGTTATATTTAATTCACTTACGTAGGAATGCTTATGTATCCAAACACCTTAATAAATAGTATCTAAAACCAAAGTCGATTTAACACCTATTAGTTGATGGTAAGGTTATCCAGGTTCACGATATTATTGGAACCATCTGTTTACGGTCATATTATGAACCCGATCACGTATTCCTTTTAAAACAAGGAGGGACGGACGACCCTCTCTGCCCTGCTCAGCTGGGGGGAGGGAGGGTTCAGTCGGTGAGACACGATTGGACAACCATTGGGCACACTTGAATATAATCCTCTTGGCTTAATCTGTGATACCATGGCTTTCCTAGGTAATAATAATATTGTTGATGTGTTTATTTTTTCCATGTACTTCCTATGTCTTACGTTCGCCTCACAACTTAATTTAGAGAATCGGAAGAAGAGGCGGCCCCTCCTCTTCCCCTACCACCTCCCCCTCCCCCCCTGCTGCACGTACAAGTACCACCAGCATGACCCCCTACCCACCCTTCCCTAGCACAGAGACAACGCCCTCTCGCTCCCTCACCACCACCCCAGCATGGCGGAGGATGCCACACACCCCGGTACCATAGAAACAGCGCCAGCATGAGCATTCAACAGAGTTTGGTGTTCCCCTCCCGGCAAATAACCTCATGGAAGGTACGCCAGACAAACTCTCCCTCTCCCTTTGCCTGTAGTGGCGCTGTTTTTATGGTGCAAGTAAGTTTTGTCTCACGGTAGAAAGACACAGTTAGTTCCTCAGTGACTGCCTCCGTGTTTTCTGGTTGAGGGAGGAAGGAAAGTACTGTAGATGTAGTGATGATAGTGTAGCAGCACCTCCTCACCACGATCTTAAGGACCTCATCACTATTGTCAACATTTAGTGATGACTGCAACAGATTCTCCTCACACACACAGATTGCATTGTGATGAATGTGGGATTCTTTTTCCTTGCAGCAAATGTAGTTGTAAGACTGTCAACATATTTGGTCGTGGTATTTCTTAGCACGCTTGTTGCTGGTAAGTTACTGCGGACGACAGCATAAGATATTTTCACTCTGAGACACCACTAACTTACATCACTGGTAAGTGAATATGGCGCTTGTGACCTGTGATGCCTAACATAGTTTCCCAGCCTCACCCTGGGTTGAACTACTAAGTCACGTTAGAGCACCAGTGAGCGTTCTTCATCTGCCTAAAAGACAATATTAATCTGGTATATTTTCGTTGACTGATGAAGACCTGACGAGAGATTTTTATCATTGGTCGAATACACTTAACCAGGAGGTGTTGACGAGAGACGGAGGCAGCACTGTGAGGGAAGAGGCAGGTGTCGTCGATGGTGGCAGGGAAAAAGATTTAGAAGTTTCTTATAGGTGTCAAGTGGGGAAAGTCCTAATAGCCGCCATGTAGAGGATAACACAAGACCTGGTTACCATGACAAGGAAGTAGTAGTGTGTGAGTCACCGCCGTGCTGGGTTTGATGGCTGACACACACACACACACACACACACACACACACACACACACACACACACACACACACACAGAAATCTCACGAATAAAAATAGTTAAGGTACTGAGAAGGGGGCGAGGTTAACACAAGACCTAGGAGCCATGAGACCACGGGGTGAAGGAGGCGGTGGTAGAGTGTGTGGAGAGGCAAAGCTGTATGTGTGTGTTGAGGCCACTAGTGTATCTGGTGTATGCCTGGCAGGAGGAGGACAATAACAAAGTGGTGGTGCAGCGAGCCATGACAGGAGGTCGAGGGGGCGCCTCCCGCACCACAGTAAACAAAGTGACCTCCAGGGCGGCCCCAGTGCGTGTCATCAAGCACAGAGACTGTAGGATACCTCCGCCGCCGCCGCCTCCGCCATCTAGAGCTTCCCTGGAGTCAGACGACCTACCCTCTAGTGAGTCGGTGGCGGGAGTGCAGGAGGAGGTAGTGGTGTCACCAAGCAGGGGAGCAGTAGAGCTGTGCAGCAGAGCCCTGGGGACATCGTGTCTCTCCCCTCCTAACACGGCAGCAGCAGGCAAGGTGACAGACCAGGCCCTCACCACACACGGCCAGTACTGTACACGCGCTTACTCCTCCCTACTGTACCGTGTTATCAGCTCTGACTCAGCTTACTGTTAACGTCTTAATAATAACTTCTCTTGTGTTATGATAAGAAGCCATTAGCTTCTTTAAACCTATTAGCTTACTCTATTATCCATTACCTTCACTTATTATCCTTTATGTTCACTTATTATCCATTACCTTCACTTATTATCCTTTATGTTCACTTATTATCCATTACCTTCACTTATTATCCATTATGTTCACTTATTATCCATTATCTTCACTTATTATCCTCTATGTTCAGTTACCTTATTATCCTTTATGTTCACATACTTTATCATCCACCGCTTCACCTTCCTTTCGCTTATTACATTATTACCAACCTTTATTACTCTAATTTAACTTGTTGTATTATCCCGTCTTTATTGGCTTATTAACTTATCGCCTTTCAGCTTTTTATCGCCTCTTCTTATCGCCTCTTCTTATCGCCTCTTCGCCCAGGTATATTTCTTAATGGTCTTACCAATTTCTTTGTCATTAATCTCCATATTGAGTATTTTTTTCTTTTCAGGTTTTGCATTTTTAATCGTATTTTCTTTGTTTTTTATTTTTTATTATTTTTATTATTATTTTTATTATTATTATTATTATTATTATTATTATTAATATTATTTTGTTTTATTATTATTATTATTATTATTATTATTATTATTATTATTATTATTATTATTATTATTATTATTATTATTATTATTATTATTATTGCTGTTATTTGGTCAATCTTCTTAACTCTGCTCTGTAAACGCTCACCAATTGTAACTGAGAACGGTGACGTGTGGACACCGCTAGGCTACAGAGGTTAAAGGTTAGGTTAGGTTAAGTTAGGTTAGGTTAGTGTAGAAATTCTTTGAGGAGTTCCAGAAGTTCTTAGTGTAAACAATGAATGGAAATAAAACATTGGTATAGGTTAAGTTGGGTGGGTTGGGTTAGATTAGGTTACAGTAGGTTAGATTAGGTTAGGTTAATTTAGGTTTAGTTAAGTTGGATTGCAGTAGGTTGGTTAAGTTAAGTTAGCCTAGGTGAGGTTAGGTTAAGTTGGGTTAGGTTAGATTTGCATGTTTTATAAAATATGCTTCTTATAAATGCTTGTAGAGTCTAACCTAACCTAACCTATCCTAGGCGAACTTAACCTAACCTTAACTAAACTAACCTAGCTTAACTTACCTAACCTAAAGTAATCTAACCTGGCCTAACCTAACCTAACCTATCCTAGGCGAACTTAACCTAACCTTAACTAAACTAACCTAGCTTAACTTACCTAACCTAACGTAATCTAACCTGGCCTAACCTAACCTAACCTAACCTATCCTAGGCGAACTTAACCTAACCTTAACTAAACTAACCTAGCTTAACTTACCTAACCTAACGTAATCTAACCTGGCCTAACCTCACCTAGGCTAACCTAACCTAACCATCTCACCTGTGTTTAACTACAACTGCTGTTTTAACACTGGTGATGTTTAACGTTCTATTTCTCTTTTATCATCGTTAACTTAGTGTCTTTTTCGGGGTCTCACTTGGGCAAATATTATCATATAGTTAAGAAAATATAACCCCGGGAAGGAAGAATGACTGTCTGTCTCATTTTAAGGGATATCGTCGTTAATAAAGTCATTTTTTTAAGTTTTAGGGAACGTCCACAAAAATAAACTCATTACCATAGTGAGATACGTTCATTATAGCACCAATTAAGAGGCATAATTTGAATAAAGTCCCTTAATTAGCTCAGGTGTTATGTGAACATGTTTAATTAAGGTAATTGTGTTGTAAATGTTATACTCATTAATATTTATTTTGATTTTATATTCGCATTTTAGTTCAAGTTAATCAGTTGAATACTTTCTCGTGTTTACACTTACGAGAATCACCCATTATGGACCTTTTGAGGCTGTGGTATCTGAATTCTCAAGAAAATTATCGTACGGTAAAATAAGTTTCTTATTTACGAGAATTTGTTGTCACCTACAGTCCATAATCACCGAGAGTCCGAAATTACAGAGTACGAAATCACAAAGTCCGTAATTACAGTTCGGAATCATTGAGAGTCCGAAATTACCGAGTACGAAATCACAAAGTCCGTAATTACAGTTCGGAATCATTGAGAGTCCGAAATTACAGAGTACGAAATCACAAAGTCCGTAATTACAGTTCGGAATCATTGAGAGTCCGAACACATGTACTCATGCAGAAGTGGAGGGTGGCACAGTAGGTTGGTGTGGTGTGTTGGGTCAAGTGCATGTCGAGTTCCATGTTTACGCTTGCTTGTACAGTATGTGCTTGTGGGAACTACTACCTGTCTGTGCTTGAGTCTTGCCCTGCATGAACAAAATCCCACTCGACAAAATCCCACTTGATAATCAGTAGAAAATACCACTTGTTAAATTTCCTCGAGGTAAAAACAAAAATTGGTCAGTAATATGAAGAAAAAAATAATTCAACAAAATCCCAGTAGCTGAAACTCACTGAATTTAGGTACGTTGGGATTTTATCTGAAGTGGATATTTTGTTAATCTTTTATGGTACGTAATTAACATGAGGAGTTAACCTGATTTTTTTTTCTGAGTTAAATCATTTTTTAAGTTAAGGATTGTTAGAGAAATTGTGAATCCTTAATTAGTCTGGCTGTATATGTGACCCTCTTCTTCCTCCTCCTCCTCCTCCTCCTCCTCCTCCTCCTCCTCCCCCTAATCTTCCTAATCCTTCTCATCTCCCTACCTCTAATCCTCCCCTCACAGTGTTCCCCCCCCATGTCACTAAAGCTTGGACCGTAAACCAGTACACGTAATGAACAGCCTGGGACGATCCACCCTTTAACCACCCTCTAATCACCCTCTAACCACCCTCTAACTACCCTCTAACCACCCTCTAACCACCCTCTAACCACCCTCTAACCACCATCTAACCACCCTCTAACTACCATCTACAGTCGTTCACTCTTCTGTCTACACCGGCTCTCTGTGACATCAGTAGTCCGGGAGACATTCTTCTGCAGGATGTATCGTTCTAATGTGTCTCCCCGTCTTGGCTTCCTTACAGAAACAGAATGTTAAGTTTTCCAAGATATTTGAGTTGAATTGTCCTGTCTCCGGCCAGTCCACCAACAAGTAAGTGACTCGTTTACGTCTGTTTAACCTCTGGTAATTGAATAACTCTAAACGTATTAATATTTATAGTTATTTCTAAGTTTTGTCTGCCATTAGATCTCAGAGTATAATGAAGTAAGGATATTATACAGAATGGTGAAAAGACTTGTTTTCCTTATACTTGACACTGTCTTCCTCATACTTGACACTGTCTTCCTCATACTTGACACTGTCTTCCTCATACTTGACACTGTGGCTTCCATCATATAGTGTCAGTATAACCCGGTATATATATTAATGGCGATATAATGAGGCCCAATTATATTGACTACAGGTGAACAGGAACCTTATCATCACCCTTCATAAGTTAATAATGGTTACAGAGAAATGTACACGGGAGATAAATATGTACACGGGAGATAAATGTGTACACGGGAGATAAATGTGTACACGGGAGGTAACTATATCCATCACTCTGAGCGCCAATAACACCATATCCACGTTACCTCCTGTACCATCAATAACTCGTCTTCTGCAGCGCTAAGGAGGTTGGGTCGAGTGACATAGCCAAACACCTCCTGCACCTGGCGGAACAAGTGGCCTCTACGGGCGAGAACATGAACATAGCGGACAGCATCGAAGTGGAAAAGGGCAGCGCTGGTAACGTTCGCTCTATGCTCGCTATGCCCATACGAAACAGGAACTTCCAGATCATTGGTAGGTGTATAGTACAGTTGGTGGGTTATGGTGGGTGTAGGTGGGTCATGGTGGGTAAGTGTAGGTGGGTTATGGTGGGTGTGGGTATGGTGGGTGTGGGTGGGTTGTATGGTGGGTGTAAATGGATGCAAAATGTAGGTGGGTTATGGTGGGTGTGGGTGGGTTATGGTGGGTGTAAATGGATGCAAGACTATTATATCTGGGGTAAGAGAAGCGAAGGTTTGGTTACGTTAGGCTTGGGTTGTGTTTACTGTGTATAGGAGTCATGAAAACGTCATTGCTGGAAACTCTTCCTTCTCACGTTGCTTCTCCTCTGCTAATTAGTTGTCGTCTGGTGATTTTTATATGAGAGTTCAAATGGTTTCTGCCTTATACTGACTTAAGTTTAGGATTTCTTTTTTTTTACTGTACATCGGGTGTAATATAACATCTCCCGCCCTACAATAAGAAAATGTAATAACTTTCCTTACCATCGTCAGTGCTGCTGTTGTGCGTCTCTCTGTGTACTGCGCATGCGTCGTGGTTAAGTTTACATGTGTGTCTCTCTCTCTCTCTCTCTCTCTCTTTCTCTCTCTCTCTCTCTCTCTCTCTCTCTCTCTCTCAGCTGACTCCCCATTGATGTCTTCCTCAGGTGTGGCCAAGATCATCAACAAACTCAATGGTCAACCCTTCGATGAAAACGATGAGCAGCTATTTGAGGTCTGTTGAGACGAGTTGTGCTGTAAAGTATCAAGCTACACTGAGAAGTTATATTGTACAGTATAATTGAGAGGATGTTACTCTCTCTCTCTCTCCATGTTGTAATACAGTGTTGTGTTGTGTTGTAGGCGTTCACCATCTTCTGTGGTCTGGGGATCAACAACACCCTCATGTACAACGAGCTGGAGAAGGCCATGGCCAGGCAAAAGGTGGCCATCGAGGTGAGGCTCACAGTGATGCGTCTCAAGGCGTGTCTCTCTTGGCTTGGGGTCACCCTGAGATTAGGCTCCCTAACTCTAACTCTAACCTAACCCTAACCTAACCTAACCTAACCTAAACTAACCTAACTCTAACCTAACCTAAATTAACACTGACTTAACCTGACCTAAATTAACACTGACTTAACTTAACCTTGGTATAACACCCTAGTTTACTTTAACTATTAGACATGTTATCTACTCCAAACAATTACTGTGACCATTTCCAATATTATAAGTAGAACGATATAACTAATCAGTATTATTAATAATTGTACGTGCGTAGAGGTTTCTCAATAGCCGAGGTACAGTCCCCTTCACTGGTGCGTTTACAGGGGCTCGTCAGGTTGTGTGCAGTGTGGCAGCGCTGTGTTTGCTTACATTCGACAGAAGGAAACTCACAATAATAAACATACTAAGGAATCAAAGTAAAACAATATTTAAATAAACATCTCAATGTAATGATTTGTGGAATAATTTTATGATGAACCCCTGTAAACGCACTAGTGAAGGGGACTGTATGTACTTTAAACAGGAAACATATTACATAAGACGGCAGGTTTTATGTTCATCTGGAGGTGGTCAGGTGAGATGGCTCTAGTTATTGATCAGAGAGACAACCTAAAGATGTTTTTTACCTGGACAATAATTTGTGGAAGTGGTAAGTTGAGAATATCACCTTCACCACCACTACCACCACTTAGACCACCACTACCACCACTTAGACCACCACTACCACCACTTTCACCACCATTATCACCGGGTTCACGTCTCTCTCCATCCTTTCTCTCTTTTCTGTTTCTGGATATCTCCCTCTTGTCTCTTGCTGAAGGGTTGTGTCCTAAGGCCCCAGTCTACTTGGAAATCTTACCCAGTTCCGGAATCACTAGTCTGTCGCCCTCCACCAACAATACCTCTTAAACTTTTACTTAACATATAGATGTAAAGACTTGGGATCGATTTTTAATATTTGCCAATTTCACTCAAAGTCAATGTTTGGTTGATCAATTGGCCAGATTTAGGCCTTTTTTCCAAGCGAAGGTTGTATTATTTCCACAACTGGTAATTTTTCTCTAGTAAGGTTTCCAGATCTGAAGATTCATCTCCTGGTCGACTTCTCTGCCAAAGAAAATGGGTTGTGTTCCTTCTGCCATTAGCGTCTACCTTCTCCATACTTCTTTACCCCACTTTTACCTCTCATCACTCTCCTCTGTCACTCCCTCTCACCTTCACCTACCCTCTCCATACTTCTCTACCCCTAACAGAGAGAAACAATCCCGGAAGCTGTTATTGGAACCTCGGGTCTCTTACCTTCGACGATTTCTCACTCACTCAAGATCAGATGATGTTGGCTGCTGTCAGGATGTTCTCAGACCTCGGCCTTACCTCCAACGAGATTCCAAAGTACCTAAGATATGACTAGAATACAAGAAATTCAAGGTAACTTCATAGCTATACCTACCCTACCTAACTTAACGCAGCCTTGCTGAGGTGTACCCCTCTATCTTAATGACTGCTACCTGATTACCGTCAGACACTTATCACCTCACGCCTTCAACGTCGCCCACAATATGTTCTGTTTATTGAAGGTAAGACGGTGGTGGTGGCTGGCGGGTCTACAGTAGCAAGTGAGAGAGAGAGAGAGAGGGTCGGATGTAGGTAGGGAGATGGAGAGACGAGTAAGAAGGGAGAGGAGGGATGGGGGAGGGATAGGGGCCGGGGAGATGAAGGGAAGGGAACTCAGGGACTTGTTTACTGGCTATGTTTACACCATCACTGAGTTTGTTTATCTCTACTTGTTCTCTCACCTTGTCTCAAAAATATTGGGCTATTAGTTCTCACTGTTACATTCTCAGTCTAATCCACTGTGCGTGATGATTTGGCCATGATACCTATATTGTTAGCTGGAGCCCTCTTATGATGCTTCCCTCTGCTCGCTAATGTTTCCTTGGCAACTGAAGCATATGATTCCCCCAAACCTATGGCAATTGACTATACCTGACAACACACACATGCATGACAACTAACAAACACGTATGACATCTAACCATTTTAGCAACTAATATCACAACTAACATATGGCAACCTCCTACAGTCCTGCGGCATGATAGCCATGTTTGAAGAGGTGGACTGCCTAGGCATGTTTGTGGGGTGCCTCTGTCATGACCTAGATCACCGTGGCACCAACAACTCGTTCCAGGAGAAGTGAGTATGTTAGATTAGCATTAGTCACCATCTTCACCATCTTTATTCTTGCCTCCAAAACCATTATCATCTCATTTTCATCATCGCTATCTTCACTATCACCTCCAAAATCGTCACCATTATCCTAATCCCCCTCATTTTTATCGTCATTATCCTCACCATCTTTACACTCACCATAACCCACCTCACTATCATTGTCATCACTACCTTTATCATCAGCATAAGTCACCATCATTCACCACCATCACCATACTCACTATCACCTACATGCCACAACACTATCATCAGCTTCACCATCATTTTCATCACTATTTTCACCACAATCACCAACGTCATCAACAAGATACAAAAATTTATCCAAAAAAATCCCGTCAATTTCCAAAATATAAGATTTATCCCAAATTAACCCAAAAGTACTGTATAACCTAACCTAACTCTGACGTGTTTATAGAGCATTGCGTCTCTCTCTACAGGACGGGGTCGGCACTAGCACTGTTGTATGGCACTCAGAACACAATGGAGCAACATCACTTCAACCACGCTGTCATGATACTAAACTCTGAGGTAGGTGAGAGAGAGAGAGAGAGGCAGAAATGACGGGTAGTTAAACAGGTAGGGTAATTTTCTTAGCACAATACTTAATACTAATACATACAAAATACACACCGGTAAGAAAAGTTACACAAAAGTTAAAAACATCACTGTACAGATGATGAAAATTAATAAGAACACAGTGATTCCCTTTAATCTGAGTAGCACACCTAACAACTTACTAAGATCACTGGCTAGGAAAGTGTGTCGTGATCTAGTATAGAGAATCACTGGGAGAAAGTATACAATTAAGACACATAATTGTAACACTAAGTTGTCTTAAAGGCCTGAATGTCCCTAGACCTAAGAGAAATATACGAAACTTGAGATGCATTGAGGATAGTAGAGAGAGTGAGCTGGAGGTATGCATAGTGGAGTGTAGGGTGGAGTGAACAGTGGAGTCTGGAGTGGAGTCTGGAGTGTGCAGCTCATTAAATAACCTCAGCGATGGTGTCACATCTCTATTCTAAAAATGTGATTGGTTAACTCGTTGGCGTCAGCAGGTGTTCTGAGAAATTCTAGAGATGAGGGAGGCGGTGGGTGGAGCTTACTGTTGCCTCTCTCTTGTGCCGGAACCTCTACAGATTTCCACACGGGTAGCCAGCAAGCGACGGATGCATTACAGTACTTAATACTTCCTTGTTTTATACTCAACGTGAAAATGACTGTATTTGTATATTTTTGCCCTCGTACATTTGTAGTTGTGAGTAATATTTATGAGGTGATAGTGTGAGATGATGTCATTATCTTTTGTTCACAGGGGCACAATATCTTCAGTAACTTGTCGTCCAGTCAATACTCCCGGGTGATGAATATCCTCAAACTCTCCATCCTGGCGACTGATCTTACTGTTTATTTCCAGTGAGTATAATTATGTCTCTCTCTCTCTCTCTCTCTCTCTACTTATTTCTAATAGGTAAAAGATCTATTTATCTCCACATCACCAGTCTCCTCTCTCATCACCAGTCTCCTCTCTCATCACCAGTCTCCTCTCTCATCACCAGTCTCCTCTCTCAGTCTCCTCTCTCATCACCAAGTCTCCTCTCTCATCACCAAGTCTCCTCTCTCATCACCAAGTCTCCTCTCTCATCACCAAGTCTCCTCTCTCATCACCAAGTCTCCTCTCTCATCACCAAGTCTCCTCTCTCATCACCAAGTCTCCTCTCTCATCACCAAGTCTCCTCTCTCATCACCAAGTCTCCTCTCTCATCACCAAGTCTCCTCTCTCATCACCAAGTCTCCTCTCTCATCACCAAGTCTCCTCTCTCATCACCAAGTCTCCTCTCTCATCACCAAGTCTCCTCTCTCATCACCAGTCTCCTCTCTACCGCAGGATACGCACACAGTTCTTCTCGCTGGTGAGTGATGGTGACCTTGATGCCAGCCTTAAGGAACACAGGGACCTCTTACGTTCCCTCCTAATGACGGCTTGTGACATCGCCGCCTCCACCAAGCCCTGGGATATCCAGTTCAAGTGAGTCCTGGCTGGGCGGGATGGGACGGAGATGGACAGATGGGATGGCGCTGGGTGGGACGGGGTTGGATGGGGATAGGCAGGGCGGGAAGTGACTCGAGGGAGAAGTATAAGGAATTATTATTATTCTTTTCTTGTCTTGGATGATTTTGTTCCCTTTAATTGGTTTATTCACAGTTTTTCTTCATAATACATTTGCCTCACACAGTGTAACAGTATTATCCTTACCATACGCCTAGTATCCCTGTAACACAAACCAAAATGTGTCCTTCAGGGTGGCCAAGCTGGTGACATCTGAGTTCTTCGACCAGGGAGACCTAGAGAAGACCAAACTGAAGATCACCCCGCCAGCCCTCATGGACCGGGACCGTAAACATGAGTTACCTCTCCTGCAGATGCGCTGGATTAAAGACATCTGCCTCCCACTCTTCGAGGTGAGTTAAGAGGTTGGAAGGTGTGTTGGTGTATATGTATGTCTGTGTTGGGGGGAGGGGAGGGGGGTTGTTCGTGAGTTTACCAGAAGAGCTTTTTTTTATCGTTGAAGGTAAGTGACAGTCTGGCGTATCTCCGCTATACAGTATAAACGCACCAAGTGGTTCTCAGCAATTACTTTCTTGTCACAAATCGACAGTCGCCTCACTCTCGGCGAGCATCATCAACAACTTTATGTCATCTAAATCCTCCTCCTCCTCTTCCTATAGGGACTGACGAAGGTGAACCCGAAGATAGAACCTATGAGAGACGGGGCCCTCAAGAACATGACCAAATGGGCCAAGATGGCGGATTCGTTGGAGAATGGCAACTCGGAGATCCTAGACCCTCCAGACATCCCACCTCGGGTACCCGATGGATAGTCCACGTTGAGCTGCTGGAAGAACCAAGTCTGCTGTCTGCTGTGAAGTGCCGAGGGGGGGAGACTTGCTTTAGAGAGAAACGTTCTTGTAGGGTTGCCTCTTGGTGGAGTGTTACTAGCCAAGTCCAGGCTATTTTATCAGTGGTGTTGTGAGCCTCCGACACACCCTTAAGACGATGACAGGTTTATTTCCCTCACCAAAATCTCTTAAAGTCTTGGATCATATTTCAACATAAATTACAACATACAGTACATTAGGTCATTGAAATAAGAAAACTGTCGAATATTCTAGATCGTCTCGCAGCAAAACCTGTCGAATAACCTTGTTCATTATGGCAATGTTTCAGCGAGCAACACTGTGGGAATAAACGGGTCACCCATAAGTTGTATAGTCATGGCGGCTGTGTCGAAGGCCACACCACACTACTGGAGGGAGGTTGAGGTAGCCTTAGTGTCTCATGAACGGTGTACACAGTAGGTCACCAGTGTTGTTAGTCACCAACTGCCCTCACTACTCGGGTGTTGTGGTGAGCTGACTCCACTCTACTGTACGCTGGTGACTTAGAGTTTCCCTACAAGTAGACCAGAAGGTCGAGTGTGATGATGTAATGGTCGATCCCCTCATTGGTCATGGTAGACTACATGCTTGGTTCCTCCGCGACCTGTTGGCCCCTGGAGGTCAGGGGTCGCTACGCAAAGCTCAACAAAGTGATAAGCCACACTGGTTTAAGCCCAGTGACCAACCTGACGAAAGAAACCTAACCTAACCTAACCTGTCCTGACGAAGAAATTGAATCTACTCTGACCTAATCTATCCTAACCTAATCTAACCTAACCTAATCTAACCTAACCTATCCTATTAACCTAATCTAACCTAACCTAACATAAGGTAGAAACCTAACCTAACCTATTAACCTAACCTGTCATGACGTAGAAACCTAACCTAACCTATTCGATACTTGCCAACTAATTAAAAAACGAATTTGTTACCAGATTTTAATATTTTATTGTAAGAAATTCGAGATAGATGAACTTATCTCTGAGGGAGAGAATGAGTGTTGAGCTGCTGCACTGGTCATCAGGTCACTCTTAAAGTCTGTGTTATGTAATGTGAGTCAATATTTTTCTGTTCGTTTTCACTTGAATCTGAAAAAAAACAAAATGAGTGGCCATGATGCTTAATATCTACACCTAGTTTTTTGTTTTGTTAATAGATAAGTAAACTCTATTCCTTCCTGTTCATGAAGAGTAAAGTTTATTCCCTCAGATATTCACTATATTGTATTCCCTAAGTAAAGCCAACCTCCCTTCGTGGCTTTCCTTACTTCTCAAAACATTGATCTTTCTCGTCTTGAGTTTCCTATTTTTTACGTGACATAATCAACCATAGAGCCTGTGACATCAGATATTACCAGGGCGTTTAAAGGAAATGAATTTGGTATGAGGAAGCTATTCACGAGTGTCGACAGTGTAACGTATTAACCAATCACACGCCTCCATGGCCCTGACAACATTGCTGCAGGAAGCTTTATAGTGATAGCTTGGTCATGACGTCAGATCCATGGAGATGTGTGATTGGTTATAATGTCAGAGCCATAGAAACTTTTGATTGTTATGACGTCAGAACCATGGAGCCGTGTGATTGGTTATGACGTCAAAGCCTAAGAGACAAGTGATTGGTTATGACGTCAGAGCCATGGAGACGAGTGATTGGCTATGGCGTCTGAACCATAGAGACGTGTGATTGGTAGTGATAACAGACCCGTAGAGACGAGTGATTGGTTATGATATCAGAGCCATGGATGTGTATGATTTATTATGACGTCAGAGATATAGAGGCGTTTGATTGGCCCCAGCTTCATTACCATGGAGACATGCGATTGGTTATAACATCAAAGCCACGGGGTGCATGATTAGTTGTGACATCTGCATCATTGGAATGATTAGTTAACTATGATAAGGGTACAGGGGACGTGTGATTGGTTGTGACATCAGAGCTTTAAAGATGTGTGACTGGCTATGACGTCAGATTCATGGGGACGTGCAATTGATTTTGACGTCAAAGCCAAGGGGTACAGGATTAGTTATGACGTCAGAGCCATGGGGCTGCGTGATTGATTAGGACATAAGAGCCATGGGGCTTTGTGATTGTTATGACGTCAATACCTTGGAGACGTGTGAATGGCTATGACGTCAAACCCATGGGGGTGCGCGACTGGTTATGACGTCAGAACCATCGAGTGTTATCATTGGTTAAAGCAGTGTAAGGGGTGGCCATGACCGAGTGGGTACACCGCTCGGTCATGCCCAAGGAGTAGATGTTTATGACCGGAGCAGCAACAGTCTGTCTTGCTGCGAGGTAAAGACATGTAATCAAATACTGTAATGAAGTAAATAGCTTTGATGTTCAGTATTAGTTTTATCTTGAGAGTTTCAGCTAAATGATCCCATAGGTTCATCTTCCAGGTTGGTTTACATGTAGTCAGGATGGTTAGTACCTTCACCTCCCAACAGCCTCCATAAGTTTAGTGTCGAGCAAAAACTGTGTCTCATCCACTACACAGCACTGCTCGACACAGTCCTCCTCCTCCTGCTGTGTGCTGCTCTGTGTTCTAATGTGCGGTGCTGTGTCGCCTCGGCCTACCTGTACAGTTGGGTGTGTGAAGGCAGTCGAGTGCAGTACTGGCCCTTCTACTTCCTGGGCTGTAGCCACACCGCCACTAACTGTCCACTTTCGTGATTTGCCAACTGATGCCAAATAATAATTTACTCCACTTTTATATTACAATTTGTTACTATTTATAATTATGTGAATAATAACCCTGAATGCTATAATATCTCGGGAGAATTTATGCATATTATATGAACCAAGTGAAGTGTAGTTTTATATGAAATGTTTTAGAAGTTCTGACTTTCACAACGTTTCTCAAGTCAACTTTTTTCTATAGTTTATAGGGAAACATTCAGTCAATAAAGTCTTTAGTAATATGTTAATGAGAACAAGTGTGTGTGTGTGTGTGTGTGTGTGTGTGTGTGTGTGTGTGCACCTCTTTCAGGCAGACATAGGCTTTACCAAGGACTTCACTAGGACTTGCTTTATGTAACGGAGGTCCTGAGGATGTCACACACACACACACACACACACACAGCGTACTAAAGTAAAATATGTAGGTAAAATAATATGAATAGAGTGTGAAGGTATTGTAGCATTCATTATTTTGATGGTGTCTCTCTCTCTCTCTCTCTCTCTCTCTCTCTCTCTCTCTCTCTCTCTCTCTCTCTCTCTCTCTGGGAATCATCATAATCATCCGTTATAAACTATCTTTGTAAGGTAGTTCCAAGTATCGTTATTATTGTTCGCCATTCCTCTCTGTACTCGTATACTGACGAGAGTCCTTCCCTAACTGGATGTGTGCCCAAGGTACTCTTAACTCACGAGTACGTAAACAAACTTGAAGTCTTCATAAAAGTAGGAGGTTTATAAGAAGTAAGTTTACGGCTAACTACGGTAGTATAGGTAGTGTACTGTAGTATATAAGCAGTGTTTTGTAAAGACTTTGTATTCGTCTGTAGGTCAGATAATGAATAATTTTAAGTTCATTTAATTATACAAAGAATTATAAGAACTCCTTAAGAATTTCTCCTTGATAATATATTCTGTAATAGCATTTTTAATTCCATATATTAAACTATATTACTTGAGAGAGAATCCTGTTGGTGTACTGTGAAAGGTAAAGTGGAGCTTTGTGAAGTTTAAGTAAAGCTTTGTGTGATGATGACGTCAGGGACATGAAGTTATGACGCCGGAGTTGTGTGATTGGTTGTGACGTCAGAGCTGTGGAGGCCTATTAACAGAGGTAAACCGGTCAGGTCTTTAAGCTCCGCCATATAGAAGAATATTTTCTTTCTCCTTTGTCCTCTTGATGTGTGCCAATATAATTATACTATTCCCTGGTGACAGCGAATTTTGCTTCTGCAGCTGCCGCTGCTGCTGCTGTTACTGCTGTTTTTGCCGCCGCTGCTGCACACTTTAACTCTCAGAGTGCCAAAAGCTCTCACCACCACCATTACTGGCACTACCATTCTCGTCCCTGGCATAATGCCTACACAGTATCACACTGTCCTCTACCGCGCTCCACACAACAGGACACCGCCGCCAGAGAAGACGTCACTCCCCTGCTGATGTCATCTGCCTCAGATATATAAGCCAGTTATAGGAAAGTTTAAGGGTAAAATGAGTGAGTTTAGACAAAATGTGATGTATATAGGAAGAGCAATTAAGATCGCATTTAATCTACCGCCCTGTGAGGTGCAGCGCTGGCTGGTGAGGCCCTACTACCATCCTCCATATTGGATTCTCTTAAAGGTTTAGAGTCAAGATTCACCAGGACTCTGTACGCTATTGTTCCCCTACCTAGTGCTGAGTTAACTTATCTAGTTAAGTTAGTCTCAGTGCCGTTCTCATGCTGTTTTTTGTATCTTAGTTCAAGTTATGCTGTTAGTTGTGTTCTTACATTTTCACAATCAAGGAAACCTTTTAGTATTATGGCTCAGCACCTGCCATCGTCTGTGCTCCAGATTCTCAAGGAATATGCCGAGAATTTTTCCATGATATCTTAGTCATACGAGGAAAGATCTTATGGTAAAGTGTCAGTGAAATAATTTGTCTCTATTCCTGTGTTGCTGTTGAAGTGAACCAGTTAAGTACGTTTGCCATTTGCACTTAGGGAAAAGGTTTAAAGTAAGATTTCTTAATAATCCGTCACTTCAGATAACCGTATAGAAATATTCTCACGTCTTCAGTCAAGGGGGAAAAGATTTACGTACGAACTTTACAGAATTTTTTGGGCACTGGTGGACGATGCTCTGGGACTCCATCTTTATGTAGTTTCTTAACCGAGCCAGTTGGACGCGGTCTCTCATCTCCAACTTGAAGGGAAAATCTGATGTGAGAATGTCTTGGAATTCGAGTTTCTAAGTTAAGTGCGTAGACCTCGGACGAAACGGACCTTTAAACTAACCTTGTTTAGGGGTCAGCCAAGGTTGTTAGGCCACCATTGTTACTCTGATTACAGTCTTTTTCTACGCTTCCCCCGTGGTGTCTCCCCCTTCGATATTTTAACACAGTCGTAACATATCACAAAGAAGCGTCTGTGGGAGGTGGACAGGCACACGTGACATCCTCTCCTGCAGGCACGTTTGGCTCCTGCCTTAAGAACAGCGCCAGCACGAGCAATCAACATGTCCTGGCGTTCTTTCCTCTCCACCCTAACAGTGATGAGATTGTGTAACTTACGCCAGACGAACTCTTAAGAAAAAAAGTGGATTATAGCGCCAGTACAAGGAGTCTTTAGTGCCTGACGAGTGTCACTCAGGTGAAAGAAGCTACGCCAGACAAGTGTGTGTGGTTTCTGCCTGCACTGGCGCTCTTTTTATGGCATGAGTATTTGTTCAGTGAGTGTTTGGCCTTCACTACAAAAGATAACTAACCCAAAGTTCAAGTCAATTGGGGGTTATTGGCCTTTATCGGAGTCCTGGTGTCGCGGCGCAAAGTTCCTCAAGGAAGTTCTGTCTTAGTGAGGTGTGTGTGTGTGTATAATTAAAGATGAAGACATTCGCCAGGACATCCACTGATGTGGATGTCCTGACTACCCAGCAGGTCCCTCAGCACCCAGAGTTGACCCACCTCAGCTGTCCTCCACCCCGTGATGAGGTAGCTACTTCCATCAAGCAAATGAAAAATAACAAAGCCTCAGGGCCTGATGGAATCCCAGCCGAGGTGTATAAAGCAGGAGGACCTCTCCTTATCAGCCGTCTCCATTCTGTCCTGGAGAATATGTGGGAACAGAAAGAAATCACCGAAGATCAGAAAGATGCTGTCATTGTCAATATTTATAAGAACAAGGGAGACCGGTCAGACTGTGGCAACTACCACGGGATCTCGCTTCTGTCCGTAGCTGGCAAGATTATCGCTCGAGTCCTGAACAGACTTCTTTCTGAGGTGGAAAATTCCTCCCTGAATGTCGCTGTAGACCATCACATGGCACCACTGACATAATCTTTGCTGCCCGCCAGTGCAGAGAACAGCATCGTTACTTGTACATGGCTTTCATCGACTTTGCTAAAGCCTTCGATTCGGTCAACAGGGAAGCCCTCTGGCGGACCCTCAGTCGTATTGGCTGCCCACCAAAATTCATCACCATTTGGAGGCAACTCCACGATGGCATGAACGGCAGTGTCCTGCACAATAGCACCCAGTATGAGTTCTCCATCCAAACGGGGGTTAAACAAGGATATCTGCTGGCACCAATTCTCTCCTCCATTTTCTTGGCCGTGTTCCTTCTCGGGTCAGTACCAATTTAGCTGGCGAGGTGGACATCGAGTACCAGATGAAGGGATTTTTCAACATAAGACGACTCCAGGCCGAAACAAAGGTGTCAGCCGCTTCCATTACTGGACTTCAGTATGCAGACGACCTCACCCTCGTCGCTCACACTGAACGTAACATACAGGAGATCCTGAACACCCACCTGGACACAGGTCATCGACCCAGAACGGGGCCTGTGGGGCGAAAAAATAGAGGAGAAAAAGATTATATTAATCTACACCACGAAGATGCAGTAAAACCAGTTTTTTAAAGTGAGACAGATTGTATGAGTATGGAAACACAGAAGAAGGCAGAGCATTCCACAATTTGGCTGTGTGAAGAAAGAAGGATGTACTATAATGAGTTATTCTAATGAAACAAATGTTCACACAGAAACGGTGGGCACCGCGGGCAAGACGAGTGTTACGAGCCCACGGCCAAGCCGACGGTATACAGGATGCCACATCCACAGAACATTGCCCATTATAGTAACTGTAAAAGAGAGAGAGAGAGAGTGAAGTAACATTGCGGCGAAGAGAAAGGGAAGAGAGATTATCAACTAAAGGAGGAGAGTTAATAAGACGAAATGTCTTTGATTCTACCCTATCTAACAGTTGGACAGAAGAAGAACCAGCCCAGATATGAGAGCAGTACTCCAAGTGTGCATTTGCACACTTCGGCCTTGAGGTGAACGTACATAAGACTTCAGATTCCCTTCAAGCCTGCCCCTGGTTCAGCCACACCACCATCCATCCAGCTTAACGGTACTACCCTCTGTAATGTTACCCACTTTTAGTACCTCGGCTCCCACCTGTCCACCACCGCAGACATCGATAAAGAGATTCAACATCGGATCAGATGTGCATCTCAAGCCTTTGGCAGACTCCGTACCCGTGTCTTCAGTTGTAGGGAGCTGAAATTATCTACAAAGTTGCACGTATATCGAGCAGTGGTCCTCCCCACCCTGTTATATGGCAGCGAGACATACTGTATGCACTTGAAAACTTTCACCAACGTAGTCTGCGTTTCATCTTCAGAGTTCGCTGGGAAGACAAGAGAACAAATGCCAGCATTCTCGCTGACACCAACTGTAGGAGCATCGAGGCTACCATTATCCATGAACAACTATGCTGGATTGGCCATATTACCCACTGGCCATATTACCCACATGGACTACAGTAGACTGCCAAAACAGCTACTCTACAGGCTTCTAAAGAATAGTAAATGTAAAGGCCCACATCTAATTCAAATCTTTCCAATTTTATCCCAGAGCGAAGACAGTTCCCTCTCCCTAGAGAGGCAGCGAGTCGTGTAATAGGTATTAGCTAAGCTGAAAAAATCATAATACCCAACGCGGCGTCACATCTCCGGACAATTTGCGTCAGAATTTGTCCGCTTCCGACCTCGGTGTGAGCGGGCCCTAACGCTGGCGGGCAACTGAAAAAGTATAAGGATAATCTTAAACAAACCTGAAAATGTGCCAAATCGACCCCCTCACCTGGGAGACGATCACTCCACACCGTAACGCTTGGAGGAGCACCACACAAGACGGTGTCAACTTTCGAGTTAGCCCGACTGCATACCGAGGCAACCAAGCACCAGCTCCGGAAAGATGCTGCCGCCGCCCCTCCCGCACTAGATGTAGCCCTCCACACGTGTCACATCTGTGGACGACCCTGCCGGTCCCGTGTCGACCTCTCGAGTCACCTCAGAGCTCACCAACGGAGGTGACATCCTTAATAACTCATATCATTGTATCATAGCTGGATGATCGTCTTACTCGATTCCAAGTGACTGTAAAGTTGGGTGTGTGTGTGTGTGTGCGCACTCTCACCAACTTGAGGTAAATGTAAGCGTACGAACTTTCGAGACATTGTCCTGGGTGAAGTGAGCTGAGGTAGACGAACACACACCTCACCGAGGGAGTATTTCCCGTGACACCGATAGTACAAAGGCAAATGTTAGGTCACAGATGTGTCCACAGGTGGGCTTAAATGTTTGTCCTCACATAACAACAGGTAGGAGAGGAGGTACCGCAGAGCCCCTGGGACGACTGGTTGTTAGTGACACAAATCGTTACTTTGGGTTGTTAATTTGATTGTTATAACTGACTGTTATGATTGATTTAACTTAATATTAAAGTGACTCATTGTTAATATTGGAAATTAAGTTTATTGAATGACAAATTACCAACATTGAAGGTTACTTTCAATTTTATGGTTATACTGTTAAACCAGAGTGTTAATTTGTTTGTCAAAAAATAATGTGAATTTGGTGATCAGTATAATATGTTGTTTATGGAAGTGTAAAATAAGTGTTACCCTCGTGTGAGTTACCGGGACAGAGCTACTTTAATGTTCTGTTGGATTCATTTGACATTGGATAAAGATTATTAAGTTTGCATGATGCCAGATCTTGTGTCTGTCTGAATAATGATGAGATAAACTTCAACCTAAATCCCCTGGCAGGTTTCACATTATAACTGAGGTGAACAACAACTGATCAAAGTGAGTGAAGGGTCTGCCTCAAGGTGCCGGTCTGCGGTGCCTGAGTGACACAGTCATAATTTTCGTGATGGTACATAATTCTTTTACTGTACTTGTTTTTTAAAACTGAAATGCACTTTAAAACTATCTACTAAAATATGCCAGTGCAATAATTTATAAGAGTAAAAGGGTAAACAATTAACTATATTTTATCATATCTCAATGCAGTAATTTAGACGATTAACATGTGCAAGGAAGCCAAATGGATTTCGGATTGTGAGTAGTAAGAGAGGCAGACGAAATGCTAAATGCTTCTAGTATGGGAAATAACCTACAGTGGTAACGCGCGTATTGCTCCCTCTTATATAAAGGGTTCGAGCCTCGCCCCGGACACGTGTGGGAGGGTCTTAATTTACAATCCCATAAAGAACAGATTGTTGAACATCACATATAAATAAAACTTGGAGACGTAAGTGAATGAAATAAAATATATGTTAATAATCTAAAATATTTATAGAACTGGCCAGTGTACTTGATTCTTATGCTGATAGAAAGTTAAAAGTGGGAATTACATTAAACGTTATGTGGACATTCAATATCATAAAAGGGTGTTATGTTATATTTATAAATGAGAAGTTAAATTGAGCTGGTAATTTGTTCACATCAGCATCGACTCAGTTGTGTCAGAAGATTGATAAGACGAGCTGATGAATATTTGCATTTTTATTTTAAATGAGCCATATATATGCGCTCTCACATCCCTACTTATCATGTACAGTAACCCCCCAAAAAACACACGAATCCTTGGGAATTAAAGACCAAAGTTAAAATGTAGTACAACGATTTTGATTTATGAATGAGGTTTTACTGGCAGTGAGCAGGAACGACATGAGGTACTGTCTGGGGAGTTTATAAAGCTGAGACATTTGCCTTTGTACACTCCACTTGACCTATTAACTAAGCTTCGCCCACATAGGACATCCTTATCAACCACCACAGTTCAAAGCAACTAATTGGTAGTTGGTTTCTGAGTCGCGTCTCCACATTGGCAAATTCAGACATTTTTTTTCTTATCACTATTTAACAATGTAATTTGTATAGATGAGGTTTGTGCTTTCACCTCAAGAGATTTGGATTATTATTAGTTATCGCAAAGATTAAAAATTACCGTAAACTTGCCAATTATAATACTGTAAACATATTTTTTAAAGCTTAGTGGATAGGTCAGTTCCTCACCAGTGAATCACGACAACGTGTGTGGTTACTTGCCTTTTCGAACTAGTGATTAAGGATATATATAAATAAAAAAATATATTATATACAGTATATATATAGAGAGAGAGAGCTGTAAAGTTCCGTAGTAGAGGAGTTTTCTGATAGACTTTATGGATAATAATAAAAAGAATTGTATTTCATTTATCATAGATATTTCATCGTCTATTCTCTCTATCTCTCTCAAGGAATAAGAAGCTTTGCCAGAAGTGTGGTAATTGATTCTTGACTCCCTTCTTGCTACTGTATATATGATCTTCTTCTCTTATTTTTAATAAAGTTATCTATTAAATAATTGTTTTATTACCTTTCTCAACCTTATTTTGTCCATGAGTATTTCACGGAATGATGGATATTATGTGTACACTTACGTTCATATACTTACGTTCCTACACACATACGTTGATACACACATACATACTGTACTGATGAGTGCAACTGTTCAAAACTGAAACTGATCATTAAGGAAACACGAGCATAAATGAGGCAAAAGTACCTAAATATGTTCACACTGATGTATATACAGTCCACGCCACTTGAGTTATTAGCCACACAAACTGGAGGCCTAGAAATTCTTAACCGGCAACTTGGCTGGGTACGTCCCCCCCGCCTTCAGAAACAAACCAGGCAATTAATCGGTGGTCAGCCAATGTACTAAGTCAACACTTACCCCCGAACACATTAACTGGATAAATAATTAAAAAAAATATGTTTTCTGTTTCTAAAACCTATCCATACATTAATTTTAGTTACGAATATGATAGAATATATAACATGATGTGGGAGCTTTGAAACAGGCCACTGGTCATTTACACCGGATATTCCACCAATGGGCGTTGACCAGAGGTTGACAGCCGCCCACCGTGCCTCGAGGCTCGCCTTCACTCGACAGTATGTCGATAAGGAGGAGCAATTTGGGGCAAGAGTTGTGTTCACCCAACAACCTTGGCCGTATCCGTGTGTGGCGCCAAAACAACACAAGGTAACGTACCCATAAAGTTATGTTTACAACCTGTTACGTGGTTAATTTTAGTATAGTGTATATCAAATTACTTTATTTTACTTTAACTTTTTTCCTCTTCGTCACTGTTCGGCTCGCTAGCCGCCCGGGCGATCGGTCACGTCTCTGTCACACACTGTTGGCAAATACTGGGCATGCACCGGCTCCTGAATGTACCTGAACCTGCTCCAGTGTTGGTCAAGTCTTGTCTTGAAAGAGCTCACACTCGGTGCCGTCACAACACTCTCTGGTAGAATGTTCCAAGAGTTCACAACTCTCACTCCGAAAAAGTTTGCCCTCACAGTTTTATGGACTTGCGGCTTCTTCAATCTTGAGCTGTGACCCCTTGTAGGGCGAGCGTCCGCCAGCTCCAAGTAAGGACACTCGACTGAGTAGTGCCCCTGGAGATGCTTATACACCTCAACTAGGTCACCCCTTGCCCGTCTGTAATATAAGCTAGGCAAGTTCAGACGCTCCAATCTCTCAGGGTAGCTGAGGTGCCGAAGTGCAGGCACCAGTCTGGTGGCCCTCCTTTGAACATTTTCAACCAACTGACAGTCCCTAGCATATCTCGGGGACCAGACGGGGTGACAGTACTCCAGATGGGGAAGCACTTCACTCCTGAAGATCGTTGCGAGGGACGGACCGTCTAGATATCTGAACGACTTTCTTATAAGACCCAATAATTTATTTGCCTGGTTTACATTCTTCTCGCAATGGCCCGAGAACTTCAGGTCATTGTCAATATACACACCTAGGTCCTTCTCACATTCATTCTCAACTAGTGCAGTTTCTTCATTCCGTTGGGACATATGATACGCCTCCTTACCGTCGGTACGCCCCAGGTGCATCCTCTTACACTTCGTGACATTGAATCTCAGCAGCCATTTCTTCGACCATTCCTGGAGCCCACAGAGGTACGTCTACAGCTCTTCACAGTCCGCTTGGTTCTTAATTTCCCGAAATAACTTAGCGTCATCGGCAAACATTTGTATGGAGGAGTGTACAACGCCAGGCATGTCATTTATGAAACAAACAAACAATAGCGGGCCCAATACACTGCCCTGTGGTACCCCACTTGTGACAGGTACGGATGACGATTTCGTGCCATTAATCACCACACACTGCTTGCGGTCATGTAGAAAGTCTTCTATCCATGCTAGGACATTTTCCCTAATTCCGTACCCTTCCAGTTTGATTTTCAGCCTTTCATGGGGTACACTGTCGAAAGCCTTGACAAAATCTAGGTAAATATTGTCGATATTACCACCCCGTTCCAGAATATGGGTCAAAATATCCAATACCTTGAGCAATTGTGTTAAGCAGGAGCGCCCCGGCATAAAACCGTGTTGGCAATCCTTTACAAGATTGCTTCGTATTAGATGTTCCATTGCGGCATCTCTGATAACACTCTCAAGTACTTTACATATTATGCTGGTCAGGTTCACCGGTCTATAGTTGTTCGTGGAGTGACGATCGCTGGGGACCTTTTGTTCATCCAGGCATTTACAAAACAGGATCTTCAGGGGCTCGGCTAGCTCGTTGCACAACTCTCTTAGCACTCTAGGATGCACCATGTCAGGGCCGGGACTCTTATGGACCTTTAGCCTGGACAGTTTATTTCGAACCGTCTGTCCTCAAACGCAGGAAGGTTAGTTGCATCCTCTTTTGTGAACACCGAGGAAAAGAAGCTGTTCAATGCCTCAGCTTTATCCTGGTCAGAATCTGCGTAACTACCATCCACCAGCCTTAGGTCTGATACTCCTACTCGCGTTTTCAATTTCGACTTTGCATAGCGGTAAAACGCCTTTGGGTTTGACTTGACCTCTCTTGCAACCAGCCTTTGGAACTCCTTTTCAGCCCTTCTACATTCTATATTTGCTTGGTTTCTGACCCTTGCATACATCCTCCTGTCCTGCTCATCGTTTGACCCAACCCAAGTCTTGAATTTCTGGTCTTAAATAGCAGGGGTTGTCGTGGCTTAGTAGTTGACCTCCGTGATGTATGGCGGCGCTGGTTGACCTAGACCACGAGGCATACACTGGGGAATTGGTGGGGTCGACTACTCAGAGACAAACAGCATTTGTAGGGGAGAAATCCACTACAATACAAAATAGTTTCACGCTGAAAACTTATGAAAGCGGGTGAGAACATAATGATCAGTTGGTCACAGATTTCATTAAACCAACGCCACCATGTGAGATTAATTTGGGATATATTCTGAATAAACTTAAACATAGTTCCCCTTTATTATGCTTTACTACAACAATCTCATACATTTTAAGCATCATTGTCGCTGTCCCAATCACCCACTGTCTTGTTAGCTTTCTAGATTTTATATAACAGGGAAGCCTAACAGTTTAGTTATACTCCCTGAGCTAATTAATGCTTATATGCTCTCCTCTACTCCTTGCCCCTCCCTAGGCCTACTCCTTGCCCCTCCCTAGGTCTACACAATATATAAACTACTGTAGGGCTTAACTCCTCCTAACCTTAGTGCTTGTTTTAATAATTCACGTGCTTCTCATATTTATTTTAAAAGCATTTACCTTTATAGAGATTATTACAATACTTAGTAACCTATTTATTATATAAAATTTCCTTATATCTCAAGAAATTTATCCTTATAATGATTTAATTTTAGTAACTACATGTTCATAATTACTTCTAATGATTTAAACATGTTCATAATTACTTCTATTTTTTTTTTACAATAAACTGGATACTGAATTAATCTTATTAGTATTAGTGGTAGATCAGTAATAATTAATTAGTTAATATTTGTTGAGGTGGACTGAGCCCCTCACCCTCGGCTCCTCCTCCAGTGTTTACCTGCGGCAGGATCTGATAAGTCAGGAATTATTTGTGGCTATTATCCTCTTATTATCCTACTTCACTATGGCTTCTGATGAAAATGAAGTAGTTCTTTATAATGTTAATGATACGGTATGTTGGTTTATATTATGTAATGGAATATAAGGAGGTTTTTATAGTTTTTATGCTAAGAACATGTGTTTGCTCCAGGTGAAGTCTTGATGGATGGGGGTATTTTTCTGACTAACCTAATCATTATTTAACAACATTTCGTTATTATCTGTATTTACTATGTTTTATTTATCATTTCATCATTTATTAGCCATTATAACCCTTCATACATGCTTGCAGATGTTAGACTCTCAGTGTCTGTTGCTGAGGTCTGCAAATATAGCCCCTCTGTCAGAAACCAGAGTGGTAAGATAATTTGGGTGAGTTTTGAATGAATTTGATATTCATTTCCACTGGTAGATACCTCCCAACAATCTTAAGGAAAGATGTTGGGAAATTTGAGTTTTTTGTTGGGTAAATAACAGGTTATTTCCAGTGGAGAATACGGATAAATCGTTCAAAACTCATCAAAAACCATAGGAAAAATATATTTCCAATACAGAAAGAAATGTCACCTAGCTTAACCTACCCCTTTTTTTCTGTATAAAAAAAAAAAGTCAACAAACCAACCAATTCTAACCTAACCTAACTTAACCTAACCTAACCTTAATCTGAAGAAGAATCAGGTTCATCTGCATCGTCTCTGTTTGAATCAATTTGGACAAGCAACGTTGTTCGGTAATACACCGTGTTTTCTGGAAAATGAAATGGCCTCACTATTTTTCTGACGAAACTCTGCAGTTGACGTAAATTAATCTCTGTCACAATGTCGGCACAGCTCTTCCACCTGTTCAGCCATATTTGGTTATTATGGTACTGAAAAATCAAATCTCCGCTCCCGACGCTCCCACGTATTGTTCATTGGTTAAGACAAAAAACTCTTGCCCAATAATAAGTCTCCCCTCGCTTATCACAAACCAATCAAAACGTTCCCTCACCATCTATTTCCAATAGCCAATAAGAACTCCCACACCACCCACGCACCACCCCCTGCACATGCGCTGTAGACGCTTAAGAAGCCAACACGGAGGTAAGGAGCACTGGCTGAGGGGGGTCAGAGCTTCTCCGCAAGACATAAACAACCAATGGCGAGACATGACGGACCAAATATAATATTATTGGAAAACTTATATCTAGGTTATCCTTAATTTCCTGGGGAAATATCACAGAAGAAATTTTGGTACATATCCACCTGGCATTACTTTTTTTTATGCATTTCTTGATTGATATTAATTTTTCTATTTCAGGAGAATCTGACCCATGAAGAGATTTGGGACGACTCTCTTTTGATCCAACAATACGACGAAGCCATGGCACAAGTACGTCGAAAGTTACAACACAAGATATCGGCGACAAATACAACCGAGAGCGAGCAGTCAGAGAGGATGGTGACAGGTGGGGAGAACCTCTCTGAACGCAAGGAAAAAAGTGGCAATATCCAAAAGAAGAAGAAAAAAAAGAAGAATAAGAGAAAATCTGATGTAGGTTGATGCTGTTTTATCTAATGTTGGAATAATGGGACAAGAGATTATGTTGTAGATGGTAGCTGAATCATTTGTCTGGTATTGTGATCTATTTGTAATAAGAACATAAGAATGGAGGAAACTGCAGCGGGCTATACTGACCCATACTGGGCAGTCCCATTTACACCCGACCCCTATCGCTCGTATATCCGTCCAACCTATGTTTGAAGCTATCCAGCGTGTTCGAGTTAATGGTAACTTGTTCCACTCATCCACTGCTCTATTTCCAAACCAATGTTTACCTATTTTGCGCCTAAATCTAAATTTGTCTATTTTGAAACCATTGCTATGAGTTCGCTCCGGGTTGGATAGTTTAAGTACCTTTCTTATATCACCTTTGTTTAGCCCTGACTTCCATTTGTACACCTCGATCATATGAAACTCTTTGCGTGTTTGTTTATACCGGTGTGTATTGACAAGATTTAATGGCAGTACAGTACTTCTGTATATTTTATTATTACAGTGGCACACTGGGGATCCATGTCGTTCAAGGTTCACTGAAGATGGAATCTGGTACGAGGGAACAATCATTGCCCTGGACGCCAACACTGGCAAGTGCACTGTCCGCTATGTAGGGTATAACAATGAAGAAGAGGTGGCAATACACGCGCTCATAAAATCAAAAGGAAAGGCAGCCCGTCAAATGCAGATGGAACTTGCTGATGATGGCCAATCTGAGGTGAAGAACAAACATTAAGCTTTACTGATTTACACTGGGTAGTTATTTTGTATACAAACTGAGGAATTGTTGGCATATTCAATAAGGGTACTGTACAAGCCTGCCACTTTTCAAATTAATTGACCCAGGTTTGAAAGAGTGATGATTAATTGTTGTTTGGGAAACTCGGGAAATAATGAGGGAGTCAAAAATGGCTGGCAACGTTGTGCCTAGCGTGTAAATAGTATAAGCTTAACCTGAACAATGGACTTATATGAGACTTGGTGTGTAGATATATCATAACAGGATCAACGATAAGCAGTATTTTCCATAGTTTTGATACAGGTTATAGCTATTTGAACTTTGTTGTTGTATGGGTGGAAATTTGGCAACCTGTGCTGGCCAACACTTGTTCATACAGTCGTGACAACAATTGTTTCTTTGGTCATAACTCAGTCTCATTATGACTAGAAAAAGGTTTTATGTTTCATTTTGAATTTTCAGCAGAGTGACATGTGTAGTTCTGTGGTTGAGAGCGACTTCCAGTCCGACGCTGATGAGCGCACCGGCAAGAGGCAGAAAGCACAGTCACAGTTCCAGTATGGAAGGGTAATGTTTACACTTATCATTACTAAGTAGAGTACACAATTTAGAAATATATTCATTGTAACATCATCATTTTATAGTCATTTTCCACACTTGCATGAGTTAGCCACAGTTACCTGATGGTAGCTCTCCATGCTGCAGTCTCTCTTGTTAGGTTCTTAACTCTAATGGCATTTCTTGCAGCCTCTCCCCATATCATTCTGGCTCTGCTCCACATTTATACTTCTGCACCTCTTGACCCAGTTGGTTTCATTAATTCTCTCAACTGGCCCAAACCATCTCACCCTACCTCTATGCAAAATTTTGCCAATAGTACTCTCAATACCCAGCCACCTTCTTAGCTCTGAACAGGATTTCCTGTCTTTCAGTGTCATATTGTACATCCACCTCAACATTCTCATTTCAGCTTGCTCAAGTCTGCATACATCATCCTCTTTAACTACCCATGTTTTACCGCCATAAAACAACATTTCTCATGCCAGTCGTATAAATCTTTCCTTTCGTGTGGAGGGAAGGTCCTCTTGCTGTCAATAAAGGCAGTCACTTCTGACTCTTGTAACTGAGCTGACTTCAGCACTCCCTCCAGCACTTATCCTGTCACCCTGGTAACACAACTTACTGACACAGTCCAAGGATATATCCCTACAAATAATGGTTAAGGTCTATACTAGACTTTATTTATCTGTCTGTGCATTCATCTGCAGACAAAATGTTTTAGTGTCCTGTGTTTAAGGTCATTGTGATTTAGTTTATAAAAAAAGTGACTTATGTGGTATAAGTAATTCCAGTATTTTAGAAACTTTTCTAAAAATCAAACCATCTACAGTATCTATACTGTTGTGTCAGATCCTTGTAGTGTGGCATGTGATAAACAGTCTGTCAGTCACATTAATACTGTAGTTGTATGTGCAGTTATAAACCAGACATCAAGACTTGACATATTTAAAGGGACTTATTATCTGTGAATGTTACTTAAGAAAACCAAGTTTTAGGTTGTTCATTATAATAAATAAATTCCCTGAATTACAAAAAAAATGATGTCATAAATTTCTCTTCACAGATGCCTCCACCAAATTATCCAAGTGGAGGAAATTTTACACCACCAGTAAGTATAAGTCAGATGTGTTTGATGTATGTTGTACTTTTATCAGTAGATTTTGTCTCTGGAAATATTACTGTCGGCTAAATGTTTATTCCCCCCCCCTTTTTTTTTTTACATAATTATGTTACAGTCCACACACATACACACACATCAGTGACCTTCACAAATGTACTGCACCAATAAGTTGATGGGTTAACAACTTAACACCTGTAGGCTCCTAACCTCCTTAATTTGTATGACTGGGGCTTACTGCAGCAGTCCAGTAAAAATCAGAAAATTCAAAATAGTATCTCTCCCTCCTGACTCATCCATAGCTGAGAGTTAAGTGTGTTTGCCCACTACACTAACACTCCTAAGTCAGGCAGGTTAGAAAACTGGAATCACTCTCAGTGTACCTCAATCACCTGTGTTTTCAGTAGTTATTTACTTCCTGTACCATACTGTGTTGCACAATTCAAGGCATTTATACAATATTATGGGTATACAGTATTGTGTTGGGTTTTAAGAGTGTATACATTATTTAAAAGCCTGGCCAGAAGTTAAATCTCCCAGCATTATAAGTACTGTGTGTCATTACTCCACGTGATGTAACTCAGTACCGGTGGCTTGTAAGTGGATATTCAGGTTCTCTTAAAGGATAGAAGAAATGTTTTTGTTCTTATCGAGGTGTTTTCAATACTTGAATGTCCCTCTTTACTGGTGGTAGCAACTTATGGAGACTTGTTGATGTAACAGGAGTTAGCTA
Organism: Homarus americanus; assembly: GCF_018991925.1. Classification (NCBI taxonomy): domain Eukaryota; kingdom Metazoa; phylum Arthropoda; class Malacostraca; order Decapoda; family Nephropidae; genus Homarus; species Homarus americanus. Next base: position 4,988,432 of record NW_024736071.1, on the reverse strand, counting down.
ACCTGTGCTTGGTCATGAAATGGGATTTTTGGATAATCTGCTGTTTTGTCACTTTGTAATGATCTCTTCTGTGGTTCTTTCCATCTTTTCTCTTTTTATTCAGTTGACACTTTTTCTGGTATGTTTTTATACAATCACATTTTCTCTACCTCCTGTATCATTTGCTGCAGTCTTCAGTACATTATATCTTTATCTCCTCACTTATTTTGTTTTGCTTCTTTACAACTGTCTTTTGTGTGTTTATACCTCCTAATGTGTAGCTGTACTGTAAGTTTACCCAACAGTCATTAAATCTTATTCCTTGGTGGAGGCGCAGGTGGTCACTGTCTTTTATTGACATAAAGTTGCCTGGTGTGTAAGTACAGCACGGAATTACCTCTCCATACCAAAATAATTGTTGATCAGCCAGGTCTAACAATCAATGGTGAAGAGGATAAAGTTGCGAGGTGCATGTGTTTAAACTGAAACTCCCTCTAACCTGAAGTTGCTTAATCCGGATCCCCTTGGAAACCTCACTGGGGTCCAACACCGAACACGTGTATCCCCAGCTGGGAAAAAACAACCCAAATTTGGTTAGTACAGTACTGGGGAAAGTTAGTATAGGTGGAGGCTGCACAGGAGAGTAACTTGGAGGCAGTAGAAGTGTCTTAAGAAATACGAATACTGTACAGTACATATTTTAGAGCCATAAGGGCACATTAACATTTGTCTAGGGTGGTGTTCTAGGAGGGCATGTGTCTACCCCACCCCCCCTCCCTCAATTTGGGTCCAGTCCTGTGTTACATAATTTCTACCTAATCTTGCCTCCTTAAAATTATCAAATAGAAATACAATATAAGATAGATAAAGAATATACTGTACTCTCGATTTAATGGAATCCGATATAACGAACTCTTGATTTAGCGGAAGGAATTTTGTCTGATATTTTCTCTCAGTTTAGTGAACTACTGTAGTTCACTATATCAAGATTAATTCTGTTAATACGCTCACACCTATAGAGACACCTCAGACACATGATAGGTACATAGAAACATTAGAAACATTATTCATGGCTTACCTTAAACTAGGGGGTTTGGTGTTTGTTGTAAATTTTTTCTATAATTTCCAAACTTTTTTCCAATTGGTAGCCACACTATTTTGACTTCTTCCCCACACCACTTTCTTTCTGAGACTTCTGAGAGACTTTCGGCATGATGTTTAATTACAGTCGTTAGTTGACCGAGAGGTAGCAGTGAACAACACGCGGTGGCAGTAGAACACAAACTGAGCTGATGTAAACAAACCCCATGCACAAAGTGGAGCATTTGGCTCAGAATTAAACAGAATCACGCTCGATTTAACAAAGTAGTTTGCTAAATCGAGCGAAAATAACGGAAATTTTATTTAGCGGAAATTTAACGGAATCCTGCTCGATTTAGTGAACTACGTAGTTTGCTAAATAGAGTGAAAACACCGTAAATTTTTAATTAACAGAAAGGGGTGGCTGGAATTAGTTTGTTAAATCAAGAAAATACTGTTTGACATTATTATTCAAATAACATAACATATAGGTAATTTTTGTTCATATCAGCTATTTAAGAACCTGATTCACATATACAGTGAAACGATTTCGGTTAACGAACTTTCCATAAGGATCTTCAATTCGGTTAACGAACAAAAATTCGTTAACTTTACCCGACCTCAACATGTTTTCTTGCACTGGCCGGGCAACCAGCTTTAGTATCAGTCCGCCAATACATTAATCGGTTCTAGGGCTTAAATTCCTAACTATTTTAGTAAATATCAAGAAGTTTATACTATTCAATAATTTTAAAAGTTTAATATTCAATTTTTAGTCATTTTAACAATTATTGAACATAATTGAAGGTAAAGTGACTAGTTTAAAGCGCAGCATCCAGCCTCTTAACACAGCAAACAGGCGTTAGTCTCTCTGTTTTCACTGGAGGTAACATCTTGCTTGAGACTCTCTTCAACTAAATGCTTTTTTCTGTGTTTCCAAGCAAATTATTGGTCATTTTGAAATATATTTTACATATTGACAATATATAATGCAGTACAGTGTTGATTTAAAGAAAATAATCTTGAAATACACCAAGAGAACTAAAATTTTATGGGTGAAATGGTGCCATGGGGTGACTTCTCTTCCACCCCAATGCCTTCTCTTCTTCCTTCTCCTCCACCCCCATTGTAATTCCCATCATCATCATCATCATCCAGGAGCCTTCTACATACACACCTCAAAGTAAGTGAACTTTTCTATCATTTTTGTTGAATTTAGGAAATTTTTGGTGAGCTGGAACCAATTACCCAAAAACCCATTGAAACAATGGTTTCGGTTAACGAACTTTTCGTTAACGAACGACCTTCCTTGCCATCACTGTATAAGATTTACATTTTATCATCCAAAGTCTTTACCACTAAACTGTTGTTATTCCTGAAACATGAGGTGTATGAGCATCTAAGGTGACATCCTTTTGGTAACAATTAAGGGCTGGCTGGATAAGATTTAGGAAACATCTGTACAATAAAGTCAATTGTTAGGGCTACCAGTGGTGACCGTGCTCCTGCCATGGTCACTACTCGAGGATACAAATTGCAGTAATTCCTTGATTCGCTCCACCCAAAAATGAGAGTTGAGTAAAGATGATAGATGTTAGTTTCACAGGCGGTTTAGAAGTTGCACTCGGCTTTTATCTTTCAGTGTTCTCCTTCACATGCCTAACAGGGCGGAGTGTTTGAGTATACAATCTTGTTGGTCTCATAAATCATCTGTCTGTGTTCAACTCTGTTTCTCTTCCCTGTTCATATTTACTTGTGTGTTGAAGAGGGTATGTTATGGTGTGACTTATATTTTTTTTTTAAAGATTCGTAGGAATGTTAACTACACAAACCTTAAGCTAAAATGCTGGTCCACCACCACACGGCCAACCCACGCACCACCACACGGCCAGCCCACGACCACCACACGCCACCCACGCACCACCACACAGCCAACCCACGCACCACCACACGGCCAACCCACACACCACCACACGGCCAACCCACGCACCACGGCCAACCCACGCACCACCACACGGCCAACCCACACATTACAGCTCTGTGTTTGGTTCTTTGTCAATCATAAAACCCGCCATCGCACGGCTCTACGATTATCGGCCAGCATCGTAAATTGTACTTATCACCAGTGGTTTTATTTATATTTTTTTTTATAATTAAGGGACAGCACTAACATTTATATTGAACTGTGGTATGGTGACTGTGAAGTGATATTTTCTGTGTTTTTGTGACTAAAGTGCTTCACCTCTGTTGTTTGAAAATGTGAGCAGTGTCGGCAGCTATCATTTTTTTTTTTATCGTTCGCTCTGTTTTTGTGACTGAAGTGAACAGTGTAACTCTGAAAATGTCTGGGAAGGCCAAGACATTCAAGACAACTGTGTCTCTGGAGGTGAAGCTTGACATTGTGAAACAGCATGAGACTCCCCAGAGGCTGTGTGGGTCAGAGTGATGCCTCCACTCCACTTACAAGAGACTCCTTAGCCTTGAAGGGGACATGTGATGATGACCAGACTTATTCTTCACGATGTGGTGATTGTTGTTTACTTGTTTTGTACTGGTACTGTAGAAGTTTTTTTTCCAGTGATACATGTGTGTTTGGGGACTGACTGAGAAAGTATTGAACCCCATGTTATAATGCTCCCTGTTTACAATATTTCACCTGGCGATGGTTTTTTCAGGAACATAACCCCATCGTGTCTCAGGGGTTACCTGTATTGATTTACAATAAGTTTTGTGATTAACCTTTTTCAAAGACACTGCAGATGTATTTTGAACTTGATTTATTGGAGCTGGTCTTGTATATAACAGTGAGATTTAATAATTTCAGCCTCACCTCCCCCAGCTTCCACCCCCACCAGCCCTCACGATGGACTTGAGCGGTGACCCACAGACCTCCGAGGCCCTGCACACCATGTTAATGAGCTGGTACATGACTGGTTACCACACTGGGTACTATCAGGGCCTTCGCCAAACACAATCCAGGAGACGGTGCAAGTAATGGATGAGGTACTATAGGAGTAATGTTTTGATCAGATGAATATTTTGATTTTTGTATAACTACAGACAAGCTAAAGGACAGTAACCCTTTCGCTGTGGCAAGTTGATCATTAGGCCTCATGTCGTGTGGCAGACTTTACAAGATTAAAACAAAACAAAAAATGTAATAAGCAGTTTTAACATTGATGATTATTAGGGTCCTCAATCCTAGTAAAGATAATATGTATTGACTTCAGCCGGATATGGAAACTTCTTTGGTGTTAACTAGTCTGTTTTGAAGAAGCCGCCTAACTGAGATATTGCTGCAATCAATATTTTTGGGGGTAACTTTGGTTTTATGTGAAGCACTGTTTTTACATAGGATAGTGTATTAATATACTATGATATAATATTATTGGCCTTACAAATTCATGCTCTTACTTGAACACAGTGTGGTGTCTGGTGGTCTGTACTATCACCAGTCAAGCTCATAGTAGTACAACAGACCCTCTTATTTATTGTATTTTTTATTTATTAAGGTGTCTGCAAAAAAAGTTGAGTACAGATATTTTCACAGAATTCTATATCTGCATCACAGAATATTGGCTATATCAGCCATAATGTTTTATTGTGCAACAAATTATATACAGTACAGTGGAGCCTTGATAACATGCATTCTTAAATTTGCTGGTACAGTAGAGTACCTCTATTTCTACTTCTTCTTTAAAATTTTGTGGTCAAATATTCATCATTTACAGCTAAGCCCCAACTGCTGCAGTGTTTATTTACATAAGAAACCATGAAAGTTGTGGAAATATCATCTCATTGCTCCAATTTGCCTTGTAATTAAAAATAATATAAATATCACTTCAGTGCTGCAATGTCACTTAGTTCTTGTACGTGCGGTTGTGTTGATAATCGACCTCACCTCACTATTTTTTGGTGATAACGTTAGAATACAGGAGATCCCCAGGTTACGTACGTCCGACTTATGAACATCCGCCTATACAGACAAGGTTCCATAAAGTTAAACTTTAAATTTATAGTATTTTATTTTCCTGATTTTTTTTTCTCTCGTACTGTATTTTGTCATTTTTCTTCTTTTATCTTAAATTAATTAATTTTAGATGAATATAAAATACTTAGGTTATGATAAAGTGGGATTCTGAACGGTGCTCTCTAAGTACTACAGTATGCACAAAAGGTACTGTATGTACTGTAGTTTGACTCGAGTCCATTTTCAACTTAAGAACGTCCATATGAACAGAACTTGCACATAACCCGGGGACTGCCTGTATTGATCTTTCCTTGCCATAAGGAAAATTAACAATGTCTTACCGCTCCTGAATGACTTGTGTTCACAGAAAATACTGCCTGTAATTTACACATACTGTACTGTACTGTATTTTGATTCTCTCTGCAATTTTCATTTCATTATTGACCTTAACTTCTCCCATTGTTTTGTGACATTTTTCTTATAAGTTGTTGGTGGTACTGACATTGATAACTCTGTGACATTCATTCAGTTGTAGCTTAATTTGTTTATTTTGTTTATTCATACAGACTTTGAAAACTTGTAATGACTTTTGGAAATGGTTTGAATAAATATGAAATAAAAAACAGGTCAAATTATCTTTCAAGACCTAATTGTATCAGACATGAACTTGATGACAGAGGAAAAGTGACAGTACTGATGAAGAACATGTTATACAGAATACAGTAATACTGTACTGTACTGTATCTCCATAATCTGGAAAATTACATTAAATTTTTCCCCGTATCCGGGTTTGAGAGATATAATTCAGGCACATTTTCCGTAAATTCTGAGAAAATTTATCCTGTACGGAAAATTCTAGGGATAGGTGTCTTTTTTCTGTGCAATATCTGGAAAATCCTAGAAAATTACTGGGATTTTATTTATTTTTTCCAGTTGTGAGAAATTCGTCTCATAACCCAGAAATCCCTCATTCCCGGAAGTGCCCTGCACCAATTGGTCCAGCTAACACGGATTTCACTGTACGTATTTTTGAAGATCATGTAGAATGAGATTAATTGCCTACAGATGAAAATGCCAAGTATTCAGGCAGTCTGTTAAATGTTTGTGATTTTCAACATGAATTGAGGTGTTGTGAATTGTGCTATGCCTCATCTTACAGTCTTAACAGAGTGACCATAATGTGAACAACAATGCACGAGGAGAAATCCACAATGGCAGATAATTGTCGTTAAAACTGTTTGCAATAAACATTTTGTCTGCCAGTGATAACTTGGAGTAGCTGTTTTAGGGCTGTGGCAATAAGTGAAGCCCAAAGACTGATGTTTGCCTTAAGTCAGTGACCATCTGTACTGGATTGCCAAGACTACCGACTTGCCACACACACAGGGCTCAACTGGGAGGAATATAGCACTCTGTACTGTATAGTGGTTCACACCCATATTGAACTGATGAGTGGTAAGTACCATCACATTCACATAACACTGGCCAGCTAATGTCTTCTGTAGCTGGTACTGTATTTGAAGAGTGTGAGGACAGAAAAGTGGTAGAACCTGAATAATGGCATTAAGAATGATTCTGTAGATTTTAATCATGCAGGCTCTTTTTTCACCCATGTTGCAGGCTGGCCAAAAACAACAGACACTTAACCCATTCAATGTCATTCACTCACGCTTGTTGCTGTAATACACATGATTCTATGTGAAGTTAGAAAAACTGCTTTTTACTGTACAATATAATATTTTTTATATGTGACAAAATATATTTTATGAAGACAATTTCAAACTCCTTGGGGAAAAAAACTCTGGTGGCTGTACAGGTACAAATATTTGGAGTTCTTTACAGACTCATCACAGTCTGTATAGAAAGTGTTATGTCACATCTCACCAAATATATAATTATAGACAGTTAATATCTCCATTAACCGGAATCCTTCAAACCTGGAACTCTCCATTAGCCGGAACTGAAATTTGCTCAGAAATTTCCAGAAAATTCCCTAAATTCCAGGTTTGGGAACAAATTTTGAGTTTAAAAATCAAGGGGGCGAGGCTTATCCCCTGCTTTTGTCCCAGCCTCCTCACATCCTGTGGGGTTGATGGCATCTTCAGAACCTCTGTACAAATATTCTTAAACTGCATCTTATCGTGTGTTACCTTACTCTCAGTTCCCTCTGCCTGGCTCTCAGGGATTCCAAAAACTATTACATTGTTCCTGCGCTGGAAACGTTTCCGTTGTTCCTCCTCTCCCCTAACTGTAGGTTCGTTAATTATCATTTCTTCGACACTTCTTCAGAGTCCCTAGCTGCTGTAGAACCTGTTCTAATCCTGCATTACTCTCCACCTCCCGTGGCCCTGCTAATGCCTCAGCATAACTCCTCTTAGCAACCACCTCCATTCTATCGGCTACTTCCTCAGTCTTAGCAAGGATATCTTTCCCAACTTGCTCTAGTTTGGCAACCAGCACAACTCCAGCTTCATCTATTTTCATCCTTAGGGAACTCGTTCCCCTATGGCTTGCAATCACCTCTTTCACCTTGACTATGCAGTTAGGGCAATACCAGCAACAGCTTCATGCTTTACGGCAGTTTGCAACATCCCTAAACACTGCATTGGTCAGGCCTGTATCATTTATATCTGTCGCCCCCCCGCAGTAATCACATGTACTCTTCATGGTTGTTGTTGTGGGGGGGGGGGGGGTGCAGACTGTATAGATCTACACCTATTTACAAATAAAGAGAGAAAAAAACCAGTACTTAGCTGTCCTCTGCTGGTGTTAACCTCCCCAGTTGCCTTTAGAGTTGTCTTATGTTTTCTTCTTTTTTTTCAGTTCACTTCGGCTATTTGTCGGTACAGTATTTATGTGCTATTTCTATGTACACTGCATTTTGTTATGAATAATGGATTTTATATGCCCACTCAGTCCTTTATAAACACAGAAAAAGAAAAGAAAACTTTCTTTGGGGCAGTAACAGAATGCCCTATAGGATAGCCAAGCTTGTTGATTTTTTTAATTTTTTTATTTTAACTTATTTCCTTATACAGTACTGTACTTTCTTTTCCCGTTCTCATCAATGACTATACCTCTTTGTGCTATCGCTGTGCACACTATCTCCCTGTGAATGGTGTATTGTAGACACAGTTTCAGTCCTTGAGAAAGCTCACAAACAATATAAAATTAAAAGTCTCTGTGGCACCTATAACCCGACTTGGTTTCAGCTGGCAGTGGTGCCTTACCAGCTTGCTTGCCAATTTGTATTCACTTTAAGTTATTTATAACCTCTTCTGCAGTCACTGATGACACTATGAACTGATTTAACTAAAGGCACAGTGCTACACTCCCTACTGTATGTATTGTTTCCAAATAACCAAGTATTCCAGTATATTTTGTTTTGAGGTCTTTTGTGTAAGCTCTGAATTGTTTTTCACTCAATTTATAGGTAGGTATTCTGGATAACCTCCACTAGTTCCTGGTCTGCAATCTCTTCGGTGTCCAAAACCACCAAGTCCTTGCTCTCCTCTTCAAAGGGGTTGCCCAGATCTTCAATCACACAGATGAGTGATTCGACATCTTTCATGAAGTCCGTTTGTACACTTTGTATTTGGTCATGGTGACACATCTTCATTTGTGTTCTGATGTTCGTTTGCTTGTCGTCAAACTCTACAATTAACCGAGCAACCTAAGGGCCAGCAACCATTCACCGTTGAAGGGCATTTGGATTGCTGTGAGACCTACTGTGCCTCTTATCACCCTTGACACAGGCATTGTTCTGCTCATGTGCTTGATCGTTGGCTATGGATGAGAACATACGTTTAGTCTTCTGAATTGTGAAATTACAAACAGAAATTTCCTTGGTAACCTTTGAGTGTCTAGTTGAAAGCTCACCCATATCTCGTGAGATGAACTGGTATGTAGCAGGCATAGTTTATGGTCAAGAGTGAAAAACCATGGGGCGACCTCTATCAAGGTATGCATTGAACTCTGTCTCTCGTATGGTGCGCACAGTCCCAGATGAAAGTTCTCACTGTAGTCCAGGTGCATAGTGTAAAGTCAGCCCACCCGCACTGGACAATGGGTCCGCACACACACACTCACATGAGCACCTTCGCAGTTCAACACTCAAGCTCTGATACTATTATTTCTCAATAAGGTCTAGGGAAGGGTATCATTGTTTGGGTAATAAATTCATGACACAATTTACTCAATCGAGTTTTACATTATTTGATAATCATGACATAGTGCAGTGTGTGTTTTGGTGGCTGGAGTTTGCAACAATATCAGAATCCTCCAAGCTGTATTGTCCCTCAGAATGGTGGCCAGAAAACTAAACATGAATGTGAGGAACAATTTGGTTCATAAGAGAATGCTTGATCATCCTCCGTGATAATGGCCTTTATCATAGGGTCTACTGCCTGCAACCTTGGCTTGATCCCTACAATGGTTGACATGATGGGAGTATGACTGACCTATGAGTTACAAAATTAATATAAGAGTGTCACAAGAAGAAGTAGGTCACAACACTGATTGATTAGCATTTGATGGAAAAATAAGATAGAAGTAGCATGACCACATTTTATTATTGAAGTACATAGTTATACTCATATAGGTAACCATAAATTTGGCCTACTTAATATTATAAACCGTACCCTCAATATCTTTGTAGATAAATTTTTGGTAAAAAATAAAATAATGATTCAATTTATTCTTTAGATTACATAAATTATGCATAACACATATCATCAAAATAATAAATCTGTAGCTAGTCCAACTGCCCTGTAGCTTGTTTGGCATGGATGCCACAAGGTCATGCACCAGCTCTGTAGTATTCCCACGTGTTGACCATGTATGCCCATACTTGCTCTCAGGGGTGACTCTAGGAATATCAAAAGGGAAGAGAGGAAGCAGGGCTCCATGGTTGATGGTAAGATTCTGCTGGATCTGTCAACTGGCTTTCATGGAATGCAAGCCAGGAAATATTGACCATTTTTTCTTTGGTGCCCTCAATCACCTGTTGTGTGCTCTCCAACCAGCAGTATTCTGACTAATGTTTCACGTTTTCCTTTTTGAGCATTGTGACCCCACTGGCTGCTTGATGCTGGTGGCAGTAGTGGAGTAGTGAGGCAAAAAACTGTTTTTGAAAAACTAGAACCACCAACATTCATGGTCCGTGAGGGTTATACATTTGTATCCTGCATTTGCATACCTAGTACTTGTATCCAATTGTTTAATTTGCAAAATACCGTACTTAATTTGCTGTACTTCTTGGATTGATCATACCATTCAGTATATCATGCTAAAGAAAAGATGACTCCTAAAAGTTGTAGGACTATGACTTTGCTTACTGGGCCCCTTAGACTTCAGTGCATTTAGAAATCAATGGTTCTGCTGGTGGCCATTTTGTTCTTTGGCAATATGGCCATCAGGTTGAAAATATGTAATGGCCCAATATCCAAATGTTCAGAATGTTTTGGACTGAGCTTGTGCCAAATGTGGTACTTTTATCATAAAATGAACAATTTGTCTCATATTTGGAACTTAGCTGCTACCCTATTATGTTCTTCCTGCATGATTATTGGCAAGCTTGAAATTTTGTCCCCTCTTGTTGGTGGTGTGTGATATCACAACAGTACTTGAATTGTTTTCTTTGAAAACAGAGAAGTTAATATAAAATTCCAGGACCAGTAACCAGCCAGTCTGTCCAGCACCATCCATAGTAGCTACCTACTGCTACTCTTTCTACTCTTCACCAGCCTGCCTACCACTGCATCCAACTTGCTTTATAACCAGCCGTCAATTTGCCCACTGACAACGTCTCCACTCACTCCACCAACCTGCCTGCCCAGTGTTCACCATCCCAACCAACCAAATAGCCACTAGTTTACCCACCACCAACATTTCACTCCACAAAACAGCCTCCAAGTTGACTTGCCACCAACCAGCTTGCCTGCTGCTATTATCACCAAAAAACACCCGCCGCCATCATCATATCTTGCTTCATTACCCCCCCCCTCCTCCCAAATTCCTTAGTAATCCTCGGTACAAGTAAAATAAATGGATTCTCTCCGGTAACATAAACAATTAAGAAGACCCAGATGCAAGGCAAGACAGTAGATGCTTCAGCTCCACACACCCATTTAAGGTTTCATCCTCTGTCTGAAGGTTCTCTCTACCAGTCCTTCTAGACTATATACAGGTGTCTCTAGGGACCACACTCTTTGGTTGAGGCAATATTGGTATAGTATTTCTGTTTTTTATCAGCATAGCTTACCTTTAGTGTTCTGATGTAGCGGAAAAAAGCTTTTAATATGGTAAAGTATGATAAACTTAGAGATTTTGGAAATAATAGGCATTAATGAAGGAGATTATAAAATTTTAAAGAATCTTTACTGGCAACAGGAGGCTGCAGTGTTAGTAAATAATGAACTTAATACAGTAATTGGTTCACAATTAGACAGGGAGTGAGACAAGGCTGTGTTCTATCTCCAACATTGTGTAGGGAACCTAAGTCAAGATTGTTATAGTATAATGTATAATTATTGTACAGCACTTTATTACATACCGGTAAGCATAATTTGAAAATCACAATATAGTATTACCAAATTAATATCAGTTACAAGTGAAAAATTTATGTACAGTATGTTCAAATATAAAATACTAATTATTTTTGTTTAATTTCTACAGTTTTTTAAAGTATTTTAAAATAGAAACTGGGCCACCTGCATTTCTTGCGTTACTTAATAATGTTCCCTTAGGTTGTGGCGAGGCTGGTGCTTCCTTCAAACATTTTTGCTCCTGAATAATTTCATCTTGAATATATTTTGGAAGAGCACTAAAAACAGTTAGATCTATTCCTTCACCTGGTAAGTGTGCCTCTACTTTCTTCTCATCACTTAGTTTTGGGGTCAAACCCTCTACAACACTATAGCTACAGGAAGATTCACTAGCTTTTAAATCTTCATGGGTATTACATTCACTATTTGAGTCCTGTACAGAAGCACTTGAATGTACTTGCTCGTCTTTAATACTTTGTTTATGGAAGCTTACACTAACTTGAGGTTTAAAATAATTTTTAATTGTTTTGCTATTAACAGAATTAGATTTTCTATGATTGGTTTGTTTAGGTTTCAACACTTTCCCTTGTTTTACAACTTTAGGATTTTGTTTATTTTCAGAAGCAAGAAGGATTTCCTGTTGTAGTTCACCAGGAAGTGCACTAAACACTTCTCTGTCAATACCATTGGGTAACCTGATGCATGCACTCTTTTCTGAGCAACTTCTATCATCACTAACACACATTTTTATCTCAGGAGATATTAATTCTTTCCTAGTTTCACTAGCATTCTCAATTACCTCCTCAACCTCTTTATCACCTTTATAGTTATCAAGCTCTTCCAAGTTTATATGAGTACCTAACAAAGCTGGGTTCTCATAGATATCCTTAAAATTTTCTTCAATACAATCTTCATCTGAGCTGAATCTACTGCTGTTTTCTTCACTACTGACCATACTTGACTCTGCTGTAAAACTTTCTAAAACTTTCCTGTTGGTCGGCGAGTGATGAAATTTGGTACGTTTAGTAACGTTTGAGTCTTTACATTCTGAGTTTTGGTCATCTGTTTGTTGTCGAGTACGTTTTGAAAAAAAATTACTGATCGCTTGTGCATCCTGTGCTCTCTCAATAAATTTGTTGAAACCAACACCAACAAGAGTTAGGTGAAAATCTTTTTTTGTGTCAACCATTTTATGAAACAATCCCATGATCATATTCATCAAATAGGATTTTGTATCTTCATTTACACCTTTAACACCCATTGTAAAGACTGATGATGACACTGGAACTTGTTTGGTTTCTCTGTGTCCAAATCTTTTAACTCTATCAAATTTACGAACTGATACCTTAAGTGAAGCTGGAATGCGACCATCATCTGCAAGAAGCTTCAGAAGCCTCTCCAGCAATGTGTAATACTTAACTCTAACTGCTGTAATACAAGTTATTTTACGAAAAGCATCTTCTAGCCCAATACTCTGAGGACGTCCACTTTTCCTTACTGGAGTTTTGTCAATTCCAAAACTTAAATCTTTTAACTTCTGACTTGTTTCTTGGTCAAATTTTGTCATAAGTAACTTAAGTACAGAATTCTGAAGTTGTTGTACAGTTGATATTCCCAGGTCCTCAAGTGCTTTGTATGTAACACTTCCAATACCTGGTATACTCCTGGTTAAGTTTAGAGATTTCATCATTTCATGAACTTGCCAAGGAAATAAAACTGTCTGTTGATTTGGTTTGTGATATCCAGAAACAAGCTTGGCAAGAAGTTTATTATGGGCTACACCAGCACAACAAGTGATGCCTGTTGTCTCATATATCTGCTGCCGCAGTTCTTTGGCTATGTGGGTGCCGGCAACTAACCTTGTATAACACCCACACCCACAGGGGTCGCTATGATGCACCTGGTTATCATCTTTATCACCAAACACATGACCTTCAATTTCAGAATTATTCAAGTAATCTCCTATAATATCTGTTACATCAATGAAATTTTCATCCAAACCGAGCCTTTCCACATGAGGTGTAAATGTCTGGGCAACAGCAGAGATCTCTGAGGAAAACTGTCGATAGTGAGTAAGATCTGAACCATCGACTAAAACCAAACTGGGTAAAATCTCTAAAGCATCTTTCAACCACATACTCTTCTTGACTCCAAGAGACCGAGCTACATAGTTACAGGTCACCATCAAGTTCTTCTGCTTAATCCCAAGAGGCTTGTCACGGAGGCCTGGGTCACGAACCATCTCTACCTGGGCATAGAAACAGTCAACATCCACATGTAGAATAGTTCTCTGGTGGTGATCTGGAATGAGTGCCCACTCATCCTCTTGCTCACCATGGGACTCCTCACGTGTCTGAAAAGTAAAAGAAATTATAGTATCATAGACTAAGCTGTACTGGTTACAAGATGATACTGCTAAGCTGACAATACCTCTAGCAGTATGTTCTTCAGGCAGATGCGAAAAAAAAATCTAAAAACTAAATGTAAAGTGTAGCCAATGTACCAAGAGTGGACAGGGCTTTGAAGTAGAGGGAAAATGTGGGGGTAAAATACTAAAAAGAACACCAAACAAACCTTTGAAAACCTAACATAACTTAACAAAAAAAGGTTAAAAATGACTTCGAGTTCATGGATCCCCCCGTCATCTGAACACTGAAAACTAGTACTCCAACACATAACACCAAAAACAAGAATAAGGTAAGTGCTTTATAGTTTGGTGTTCTTCAAAGCTCTGTCCACTGTTGGTAAATGGGGAGGTCGTATCATTTAAAAATACTTGAACAATATAAATTTATGTAAGAAATGCCATAGAAGAAAATTTGGTCTTAACTAAAAAAGAATCCTGGTGATAATGGTCAAAAAACACAAAATACCTACTGGGATAAAAACAAATATTAACTCATCTGATAGCTAAGTTAACTCCTAAGTACAGAACTAAACATAGAATAAAATTATATTTAGGATAAAAAAAAATATCTCGAGTCGATGGTTAATATGTATATACCACCTGATGATCACTGTAAACATTAATCATGGTACGCTAAGTTTTAAAAGGAAATTTAAACAACTATGGGGTGTTCCTCTTGTATATTCTCCATTTTATACCTTCAATTATTATGTAGACAAATAAAATAGCTACCTGATTAGTGTGCGTGTCCTCTCAGCTCTTTAGCCCGCAGACGTTTCTCTTTTCGTTCGAGGTATCTGTCGACTCTATTTTCCTTTTTCAGTTGTTCAAATTGGGCGGCTTTAAGTAAGAGCTTCTGTTCATTTTTATAAAAGTGTTTTGGCTTCTTCCCTTGCCTGAGAGCCTCCATCTGTTCTCTTCGATGGTTTCTCGTTACCTCGTTCTCCAAATTCCGTCTTTCTTTCTCACGTAATTGATTCTCCATACGTTGAATTACGGACTTGATCTTCTTCTTCTTGACGGGATCCTCTTCATTCTTCAATTCCTTCTTTAACATCTCCTTCTCTTTCTTCCTTCTATTTGAGAGGAAACCATAGTTACCTTGCCACACATTAAGGTTTAATTTTCCAGATAGATCGTCAAATCTTGGATCACGGGTTATCTTTATTTTTCCCTTCTGTCCGGCATCGTTCGAGGTCATACGTGGAGCTGCTCTACGCATCATGGGCACCTCCCTGGGGCGGTTCTTATTGGCACGATTGAATACTTCATCTCCATTATCCTCTGAAGCTTTTGTGTCCTGATTATATATAAAAGGACCTCCTGAAACCACCTTCTTCCTGAAAGCTTTAGTCCCTATCTTCTCTTGAAGTTTTAAAAGTTCCTCCATGGTCATGTTACCAGTGTCTACTTCATCATTATTCTTCTCGTTGACTGAATCACTCTCATCAATTAGGTCAGAGTCATTATCACTCTCTGAAGGGAAATATAAGTGTGAGTTACCACCCTCAACTGCCATGGCTAGTTAACCCTTAAATCCTTATCACGGGACCAAGGACAAGCTCGAAAATTCTTGACCTTAACACTTGAACAATCTAGAATAAAAATTAACAACCTGAGTGTAGTTAGTTCAATTAAAACGATATAAAAGAGAGATAAGTAGGAGAGACACAAAGACACGTGTTGTCCCCCCTCAGTACACACAGACACCAGCTGATGGTCCATAATAAACACCTTCTTATCATAAACCATTAATAACCTCATAATAACATCCTATAATACATTAAAATATAATAAAAATAACTTAATTTCTACCATATCTTACCTGCTGTGAATCCATGGTATACTAAACCATGTAATTTTTTTAGTCTAATAAAACAAATACGACATTATATTTCTGTTATAATTTATATTTTATCTCAAATTATCTTAATAAAAAAAGAAATATAACATACGAATAGGATTTTAGATTAAATTAATTATTTTTTATTTAATAGAGCCTGTGGTTCTCAGAATAAATATCCCTTTATGTACTTTTAACCTATTTATACATATTATTTCTCATTAAAAATATTATAATTAAAAAGCCTTCATTATAATAAACCCTAATAACATTAAATCTCAATTATTTTCTATGTAATTTATTTGAATATTTTAGGTGTGGTAGAGGAGACGTTAACACCATGGAGGGTAGACTGAGTTTTGCTGGACTCTCTAATAAATGGGATACAGCACAGGATGGTGAGAGAGATTATCAATTATTAGTGTTTAAAAGGATAGAGGAAGACTTATTTTATCATTTAATGGGTATAATATTCCTGGTGGTTAATTCTTTATTTAAAAATTTTGATGATAATTGTACCCCCATGTTATTTTTAACTGGTAATTATTCACCTAGAGTAGTAATTTAAGGATATATTATCATTAAAATGTAGTAAATGTTTTATTACTATATGTAAAGTTATAACTATCTTTAGATGTGGATATTAAGGCTAAGAACATATTGTTGGGTTAATAGTTACTGAGGTACTGGTTTTTGGGTGTTAATTATATGTTTTCTCGATGTTATTTGATAAGTTGTGAAGGGATTTGATATTTATTTATGCAGGAAATTACTAGTTTTTGAGATCACCCCCTCTCTCATCCCCCTCACCTGCCCCCCCCAAACTATAATATGGGGGGGAGGGGTTTTTTTTTGGGGGGGGGAGAAAATTAGGTAATTATATAGGACTAACCCACGAGAGAAATTGATTTAAAACAATTATAAAACGCTACTTAACATTTGTGGGTATGAAGAACAGACCTGACCTAACCTAACCTACCTAACCTTACTCAGACCCCCGGTAGGCCTAGCTTAAACTAACCTAAATGTTTCAGTAGTTTAAAACTTTGGGGCGCGCCATATCCGTAGGTACAATACCTTAGTAAGAAGAGGAAGGAACCAGGGAGACGTAAGAATTGGATAGAATGATCGTCTTTCTCGTAAAACTCGGCAATAAATTTAAAATAATCGTAGGAGCACAAATAACAACCAACCTCCACCACGGCCATTGTGAGACTGGTCAATGAAATTACCCAGGCTGCTTCCTTTGAAAAAAACTCAAATGTGATTGGTTGAAAAAATTTGCGTGATCATATCAATACATCATTGGTCACGACTGGATGACGTCAGTCCGTATCGTGCATGCTTGAAGAGTAGATAACATCTCCTCAGAGACGAAGACATGGCGACACTTGTGACTGAGCGAATTTCATAATATTGAAAAATTAATATCTCGGTTAACCTTAATTTCCGGCAGAAGTATCATAGAAGAAAAAGGTCTTAGAATTGTCTAAACATTACGAAATACATATTAATAACAGCGAGAGAAAGACCGGTGCATAAAGAAAAATTCACCCATGTTTGTGTTCAGTCCTTCAATTGTTTTGGTTAGTATTGATGACTGACCCACGGACACATTATTTGGGTAAAATTTCACTTGTTGCCACTTTTTCAAATCCAAGTTGAAAGTATGTTTTTCCGATGGTTTTTGATGTGTTATGAACGAATTTGACCTTCATTTCTGGCACAAATCAATAGTTTCTGAGATAAGCCCCCCTCCCATCTCAGAATCTAGAGATTTTCTATGAAAATCGAGTTAAAGAGTTTTCAAAACACATCGAAAACCATCGGAAGAATAAACCCTAACCTAACCTTCATCAATGATTACCCCCAGAAGGTGTATGCAGCATGGTAAGGGGTAGCATAGATATTTAACTGGTGTAAATTTGCTCCACAGTTAAAGAGGCAGCAGAAGCTATTCGCAATTGCAAGGATCTACGATGTTTAAAATTAGAAGCGAACACCCTCGGTGTGGAAGCGGCAAAAGTCATGGGAGATGCTTTGGCCGTTCACCCAGAGTTTGAACGAGCACACTGGAAAGATCTCTTCACTGGGAGATTGAAAACTGAGATTCCAGATGCACTGGTGAGTGACAATAACTCTTTCAAAGGTTTAGTTTGTTGTGTGGATGTTGTATACTCAAAACAATTGTGACACTTTTTGGCTGGATTGCATTCTCCACATCTTGTAAGCTGTCATTTAAATTAGTTGTCCATATATCTCCTTGACTGATTTGAAGACCAAGGAGGAGTTAGAAGGATGGGTTTAAGATGGATGAAAAATGTAATGTTAGGCCTAATTATCTCTAAACTATGACTAACAGCAAGGCACGGAGGGTAAACAACTGGTTGAGACGGCAGGGCAGTAAACACTGAGTACAGTACTGTACTGTTTGATCAGCTTCTTGTGGTGTATGTTTCATCGTTATTAGTATAAAATATTAAATAATAAAAAAAATACAATACTGTACTCTATAATTTGTAATTGGACTTCAAAATAATAGAGACTGAGATGGACTGCTGCAGGTGTGTGTGTGTGTGTTGGTGCATGTGTGTGTGAGATGCAGTATGCGCTCATCTTCTGCTCTCTTCATGGGAGGATTACATCACCATTCTTTGAATCATTTTACCTAAAATCTTAGCATTTTTCTGTGGCTGAATGTGTGTTGAACTTAAAGCTAACCAATCACAGTGTAGCATTTTTGGCAAGTCCATTCTAAGAGTGGGGGAATAAACTGCTCGCTCACTGGTCTGAGAGGAAGAAAGAGGCCTCAAAGGAATGTTCGCTGGCAGCGATTTTAAATGACAAATATTTAAGGGTTTCTGTATAGATATGTAAATACCAAGATATGTGAACACGCCTGATGCCAAGACTCTGTTACCATTCATTGTACCATTTATTCACATGTCTGTATTACTACATATTATTATAGCATGTCTGATACCTATGCTTATGTCTAATGCCTATGTTCACTTACTGTGTCCCGATGTACTATGTCTGTACCGCGCTAGTCAAGTAACTAGAGGATCTCATTTATTGTCCTAAGTAATGTCTAGCAACTCTCCTTGCCTAGCTAGCTAACTTCCCTCAGATCGGCTTCGGCCTGGCTACGACACGGAGTCCCTTGTGCTTGCTTCTGTATCGGTCGGCTATCCTGCCGAGTCTTGTACTACTTATTGAATATATCTACTGCTCGTGCCCTGGAGTTTCAAGAACCTTGTCTAGGATTACATCCCACCACAGTTTCGACAAATGATTCTGGTCCAGAAAGAGTCCGGACTTTTGAGGGTTTACTGTATATACTGCATATATATATATATATATATATACAGTACAGTATATACAGTACTCGTACATTGCATCCAGCTCACACATTATCATATGGTTTCAGCGCCACCTCTTCTCTGGATTGATGCGGGCAGGAGCAAAGTTAAAGGAACTGGACTTGAGTGACAATGCCTTGGGACCTGTTGGTGTGGAGGGCATGGTGGAGTTTATGAGCTCTCCGGTCTGTTACTCCCTTGAGGTGAGTCAAAACTTTATTTGGTTTTTGTTTAATGAAATTCATTCATTATTAATCTTGGTAAAATTAGGAAAAAGTTGAATAATTCATAATGGAATGATACTTGTTAGAAATAGTGAGAATGCCTTTCTGAACAACATATCAAACATCTTCACCGATCCGAGGTGAGCTTTTGTTGCCATCTTGAAAAAATGGCTTCCATTTGCCGTTGTTCATGTTTTACTCATTAACAATTGATTTTTAAGAGATGACATTAAATAAAATAAAAGAGCATAAAATTCTGCATTTTTTGGTATATTCAGTTAATGAGTTAAACATGAAAAACCGTGAACAGCTCACCTCGGATTGATCAGGCTGTTTAGTATGTTGTGTAGGAATGTATTCCCAATAATTCTATCAAGTATCATTTCATTATGAATTAGTTCAACATTTGGCATGAAAATTTTTTTAATTTCCCTTGACTATATTTTTTAGATGCAGGAAAGAACTAGTTACTGTACATAGCTATATAGTATGGAGTTAAAAACAAGTACAGTAAATACTATCCCCTCACTTTAGTTTGAGTGTCAAGAGGTTTGATTTTGTCTGTGCATGCCTTCATCTGTCTACCTGGATCTGTGGACGCATTATTGAAATACCGAGTGACTGGCCATAGACTAAATTTGAGTGAGAGATTAGATACATCTCTTCAACTTTTTTATGGTCATGAATTAACGATCATTTATTACAATACTACTAAGTGTTTTTGTTCATAATACAGTACTTCCTGAAGTTTGGGTGAATGGATATTGGTTTTATTGATTTATCCTGATATGTCTATCTATCCAGAGTTTGTTTACAAAAATATATCATTACTGGTGTTGGGATATTGACCAAATTTGCACCACATACACCATCTGTTAACTTCTACTGATTCATTTTTAGATATAAGGAATCATTGAGTCTTAGATGACCGGATTAGATCATCATGCTGTTTCATTCAATTGGCATTTTTTTTATATACTTTTTCCTTAGTTCTTGGACGGACATTTTCCATTCCAGTATGGGCTCACGTATTTTGTCGACATATGTCTTTTTTTATGTGTTTATCGTACAGGTTCTTTTTGACTACTGAGATTGGTATTGTTGAATCACACACAGCACAATACCACTAGACTTTACATGCCAGGAGATTGGGAATGATTTATTGTGATGTTTGTACAGTAATAGATGTGATCAAGTCCAACTAGAATTTGGTATTTTTTAAACCTGTTTCTGTGATATTTATTATTAATCTTTTGTGTTTTATCAGCTGAGCAACACTTATGTACTTCCACAGGAAATTCGTCTAAACAACAACGGTCTTGGTATAAAAGGTGGAACGATGCTGGCGCAGTCATTAATGAAGCTTGTAGAAAATGCCAAGGCAGCTGGAGAGCCTCTTAAACTAAAGGTACGCTGCAACATATATATTTAACCATTCTGAAGGGTGCTGAGCTGTGTGGCTTTTGAAGTGATTAACTTTTTAGCTATTTAATAATTGTTTGGGATGATACTAAAGAAGATTAAGTACATTACAGGTATATTCTGTTGTGTTTTAAGTACTGTAGAGGCATGATTTTCTTTGTTCCTCTTAACTTGCGGAAACCTAAACAGTATTTGTACCTAAATCTGTACTGTATTGTCTTACACACACACATACACACACATATATATATATATATATATATATATATATATATATATATATATATATATACTTTAATGGACAATATTTTATGGATTTGGCATCCTGTGTATTGCCAGCTAGGCCGTGGGCTCATCACACTCGTCTTGCCCACCGTTTGTGTGTGGATGTTCAGGACATGTATGAATATGAACTATGTACAGTATATAGTGTATCATATACAGGGAAGAACTCTACTAACACTCAGAACTTCCTCCGCAGGTATTCATATCAGGACGCAACAGGTTAGAGATGGAAGGTGCACAAGTATTTGCTGAATTCTTCAAGGCTGTGGGGACCTTGGAGGAGGTTGCCATGCCCCAGAATGGTATCTTTCATAAAGGCATTGCAGCCTTGGCTTTAGCCTTCAGTGTAAATTCAAATCTCCGAATTATTAACCTCAATGATAAGTAAGTACTGTACCCTGTATAGAACAGAACAATTTTGTATACTTTTGTTCATAGTTTTTGTAGACCAGAATAATGGAAAGCAAACAGTGCATCAGTAACTGTTATGAGCACAGTTCATTGAATATTATGGTTACTGATTTAAGTCTTTTGCCTTAGGGATAAGAGACTCAAAAAGAAGGGCTGGGAAATTCCTATCAGTCGGACACCAACAGACAAAAGCTTGTTTTAGAGTACAGGTATCCCTCGAGATATGAAAGGATTAGGTTTAGTTGGAAAATAGTAACAAGGCAACTCACAGCCTGGCCAGATACCTCACATAATCTGCACACCTATTACTTAACACGTGAAAAAAGGAGACAAAGAGAATACTGTTTAACTTTGGTACATTACCTTATGGGAGGGCAGTCTGGGCTCACCGGTGGGCTGAGTAAGGGCCTACTTTACGCATCTCTTCCCAAGATGGCCGCACCAGCTGACTCCGGTGTGCGATTAGAATTTTTGCCGAGACCCAAATTCGTATAAGCGAGAGAAACTGTCATATCTCAAAAAGTGGTTTCAGTTTAGGAAATTTGCATAAACGAATTTTTTTACATAGAACATTCGTATCATGAGGGATACTTGAGGTATCCCTTTTTGTTGAGTGAATTTTCATATAGTGAGTAGAAGAACATGTGGGAAAAATGGGTTTGGTTCCCAATGACAAGAAAAACCCCAAATCACACCTCGAAAACATGAAATCAATTCCCAAACAACAACAAAACCTACCTCACTAATCATAAATTGTACACAACGACTGTTCTTTACTATCTATTAATAACCTTAATAAAATACTATACAGATGAAAATATGCAGCTAAAACCATTAAGGAAAACCTAAATCTAAGTTTAACACAGCTGCCATTAGCGGACACTGGTAACACTGTTCATAGTGTCAGCTGTTGTGGTGGTGGTCACGGCCAAGATGGGTTGGTGTCAGCGTCTTGCTATAAATTATGTTTCGGATTATAGCTAATTTCTCAAAAGCTTGGGTTTACACACGAGTATGTAAGGTAAATCGCCCAGTGAGCACATTACTCGTAAGTATCATCTAAGTAGCACCTAGTATTTGAGTAAGGAGATGTAGAGCAGAGAGTAAATCTGAGGGATTGAGAGAGAGAGCAAGTGACCAAGGCTTTATATGGGTCTGCTTCACGGGAAACTCGCAGATTGGTAACATCACATTTTTATACTCGATGTTGATTGGTTGATAGGTGTCGTCTTCTGTTGCTAGAGCCAATAATGCTGAGGGAGGGGAGAGAAGGATGCCAGGATCACCAGTGCCTGTGTTGGCACTGGTTTTCCCGCCAAAATGTGGTGGCGAGACGTGACATTATTAATTAAATTTTTTCGTAACCTCAAGGATTTTGCTGATAAGTCAAAGTTTGGGACTTTTTTTTTTTACTGCAAATGTGCAAATGTTTGTAAATGAAATTCTCATAAACCAGGGTATGTCTGTATTGCTCATTTACTACAGCCAGAATACAAATTTAGTGGAATGATTTTCTAGAATAAGTTTTTGCTGTGTACTTGAAGTAGCAGTCATATATCTGACACAATTACTTTCCTCCACAGCACATTTACTCCAAAAGGAGCACGAGTTATGGCAGAAAAACTGCACCACATGCAGAACCTGGAAGTTATAAACTTTGGCGACTGTCTTATTAAAACTGCTGGTGCCAAGTATATTGCGCATGCACTGGCTTCTGATCATAAAAAATTAAAGGTAATGTCATTAAGTAAAAGTCCATATACAGAATAACAGCTGCTGAAATTCCATGCACAGTTTTATCATATTCTGTGCCGTTACATTTTGCCATACTTTGTACAGGATATTTTTGTTGGTTGGTATATTGATTACTGGCAAGCAGCCTGAAGTGGATGGGTGTACAGAAAGAAGAGTCCTTAAATATATTGACAGTAACCTGCTTATTTTTTTTTTTTTTTTATATAGGAGCTGTACCTGGACAGCAATGAAATTGGACCTGAAGGTGGTCTTGCTATTGCCACTGCCATGACAAACAAAGAAGAACTTACTGTGCTTAATCTGGACTATAACCAGTTTGGTAAGTAATGACTAGTCTTAACTTATGACTATCACATCAGATTCTTATGTTGTGCCACATCTACTGTTTGTTGCCCCGTGAAATGATGACTCACAGTAATGTATTATTCTTATTATTATATTGAGTTCCTTATTTTTATGCACTTCAATCTGTAGTGAGAAAGGGTTTTTGATAATGAAAAGCAATCGGTGTATACTGTACTTCTGAGACCTGTGTAAATTTTCTTTTTTAATTTACTGTGTAGATAACATTACATAAACATTACAAAAATAAGATGGTCATTAATTATGATTTGTGGGCATCTGTTTCCAGGTGAGGAGGGAAGGGAGAGCCTTGTGTTTGTACTGCAGGAAATTGGCAACTTGGACTCTCTTGAAACTCTAGAAAATGATGAAGATCTTGAGTGCGATGAAAAGGATGATGAAGATGAGGATGACGATGATGATGATGACGACGACGACGACGATGACGACGACGACGATGACGACGACGATGATGATGATTGTGAAGAAGAGGAGGAGGATGAAGAGGAAGATATACAGGAGGTATCAGGTCCTGGGTTCAGCCCTCTTAGGCGAAAACAAGCAGTAGTAGCCCCTATTAAGGTGCGTCATTATTTGGAAAATGCATATCCTTATTTTGTTATTGTTGTTAATTTTATATTCTGTCTCTTTGATATACTGTATATTGTTTCTCTGTCTTTGATATTCTAAACCTATACTGTGTCCTTGACAAGATGAAGCCAGCATCTTAAACAGTACCCACATAGATATTAATACCTGGAGTTAAATGACAGTACAGGAAATGAGGCCCCCATCATCGTAAGGTTCACTCAGACCACTTGGGCGAAACCCGTTTTTTGTTGGAAAGCACTACTGTTTTCGGTGAAGCTCTATACAATGGTTGTTGATAAGATCTCCTTACTACACTGTAAATAAGGTTGAAAGCCCTTTGAAAATAGGGTAGGACATTGATTTGTGGCAGACAGGAAAGTTTGGGCTTGACTTTTGCTTCGTCGGGTGTTCTCTTCCTCTCGGTGAGTGAGTGAGAGGAGTGGCCGGCCCACAGCCTCCTCCTTCGTCTCGGCCAACGACAGAGAGCATTTGCTATCTCTGTCACGGCCCCTCCAGCCAATGAGCGCGGGTTCCCTCTCTCCCTTTCCCTCGGTACTCTTCTGTTATGGCAGGATCTACACTCTGATATCGATTAAAGTAAAAAAAAAGCCATAAGCGGGTGGGAGTTTTGTTGCTTCAAGTCAACATTGCAACAACCCAGTACATTACTTCATGATGCACTACCTACCATGTGCAAGTACAGTCCTTTAGCTTCAAAATGCATACAAAATTAATGCTGTATCTCAAAAAACAACAAAGTTATGCATGTTTGAAGTTGGAAAAACATTAAACGCGGTTTTCTAGGCTTTCAAATTTTTGTGTGAATAACCCATACGATGCGGGGTGCCTCAAATACAGTTACAGTACTTGTAATTTGAGGGTAATCCTTGTTTATTCTATACAGTAGCCACAAAGAACACCCTATACTGTAGAGTACATGTTTAAAAAAAAATGTGAAGGCTTGCAATTACCTTTATACTGTATATTGTGTTGTATTTTTTAACTCTGAAATCCAGGGGCTGAAGTTATAAAGCCAAGATAACTGCTTAGAAAACCTTGCTTGCATCAGGGAGTCTAAAAGTGTTGAATGGATAAAAACAAGTTTTGGGAGAGGTACAGTTCCTTTGTGGAGGTCAGGGGCCAGGTTCACAAACATGGCTGTCATGTTGACTCAACCTCATCATTATCTCGAGAAGATAAGGAGGTCGTGTGAACCTGGTAATGGGTGATTCACTAACGGTTCGTACAGGGACTGCAAGTAAGTTCAGTTTTCCACACATGAGAAGAACAATGGAGAGAGAAGTTTCAAAGAAAACGCTGCTTAATTTCTCCGGTGAGGAGATTTTCGTTATATATACTGTAGTTACTGATGTTGTGATCCTAGGAAAACCTTTGGTGCCTTTATTGGTAATATGAGTACAGCTCCTCCCCGACTTACGACCTACTCGACTTACGACCTGCCTCAGTCATACCAAAATTTTGTCAAATTACGTATTTTCGAGTCCCAACGTCAGTGATTGCGCTGTGTACTGACAAAATTTTCGTTTATAATTCACTTTAAAATGGCTGGCAAGCTTAAAAGTGAGAGTTTTGTGGTGCTGAGAAGAAAAAGAGACACCCATTTTAGATTTTCTATGTACAGTATTATTTAAGCATTTTTGACTTACGACTATTTCGACTTACGACCTGGATTTGGGTCCCTAACCCCGTCATAAGTTGGGGAGTAGCTGTACAGTCTATGGCACCAATTACATCAGGAAATACTTACTTTTCTGTACAGAGTAAATGTCACTTTATAATTATTGACACAGTTGATTGCTTTAAGCCAGCCAGTAATGTCATCAATTACCGGTACACTCTGGAAACTACCACTTGTAAAAAACCTCAAAACTATTAACACAGACATATGCATTGGGACTGCATGGGACCTCCTTGTCAGCCAACCAATATCTTACTGTAGTTGGTTACACAGCCAGAGTATATACCTATGTGTAGCAGTAGGCGGTCATCAATTCGTAGAGGGTCCAAAGGATCACTAAACACCCTTTCCTGCCAGGGTGCACAGTCATGGGCTAAAGCAATCATTATTTCTAGTGACTCTTGAATTACGTCTGGCAGCTTTGTGTGTTTTGGTATGGGTTGTATAGTAGGGAAAGCGGGAATTACGTTAGCTTATTTCCGTCTTACAGAAGCCTGCAGGTGCTTGGAGGCCACCATAGTGTTTAAGGTACAATAAGTTCAGTTATGAGTGCTATAAGCGGTTTCTGAATCACACTGTTCAGCTTTAAGGTTAGCCGAAGGAACAAAAAGTGTCCGTAAGTCATTAGTGAATCTGGCCCCAGGTATTCTGCTGTTATATAATGACTTGTTTGTGACTTATTATGATGACAGTTGTTTCTCCAATGTTTCTTAAACAGTGTACTGCAGCAGAGTTCTACAAACAGTCAACAGGAGGACGGTTGCTGGGGTTGGGAAATTCAGGTCCCTCACAGTTGGTGGAGGAAGCCAGAAGAATGGGAAATGGTTCAGATGAAGATTTTATATTTTACTGTTTTGGCATGTTCATGAGAGCTGCATCAATGGCAACTGCAAATAATGAAGAGGTGAGTAAGCATTGGGGTGAATTTCTTGTGGTGTTAATTTAATTGTTTGCTACTTTTTCTTAGCTTTGTGTAAAGTTTGTATTGCAACATTGATATACAGTAAACCCTCGATAACTCGGAAGATATGGGGCTCTAACCATTCCGAGTTATCAAATTTTTGGAGTTATCAATGCACTTTCGTCCCACCACAATACTGTATCCAACTTTTTGGCCAAAATAACCTACCATAATCATAAAACTTGCACAAAAGTTAACACTTACCAGCACTACAGGTGAAGGATGAGAATAATTCTAGCTTGTGATGCCATGTGGTAGGTGTCAGATGTGATGGGGGTTCACTGCACTACATTACTACAGGTTATCCGCTGTTTAGCGATCTTCAACTCACTGGAAAAAATTCAGGAGAGAAGTTGAAAAAATGGGGATTCTGTGCTCCAAGTGGGCATCTGTATGGGTGGGTGTGGGCATGATTAGAACATGACGGGCACTAGAGTAAAGGTAGAGACGGATTGGGTGGGTGGGTGGTAGAGGAGGATTGACGGCGAGGCACTGGTGGGAGGTACGTGGAGGTTGTGTGAGTGTGTGTGTGCCCTGTCTGCCTCTACCACCACCTTCATCTTACCGGATAGCACATGTCAATTGCCGATTCCCAAAAATTGCCTTGGTGAATAATATCTACATAACGGTGATATCTCCGTTAGCCGGAACAATTGGTGCAGAGCACTTCCAGGAATGAGAGATTTCTGGGTAACGAGACGATTCTCAAAGCCGGAAAAAAATCCCTCATCCCCGGAATATTCTGGGTACCGGGAAAATTTTCTCGGAATTTTCCAGAAATTGTGGCCCTCAGAAAATCATTCCCAAAGCCAGAATATTCAGGCTTTGGGAATGATTTTCTGAGCAAATTTCATTTTCGGCTTTCAGAAAGTTCCGTCTTTGAGGGATTCCGGCTCACGGAGATATTACGTTTACTTTCCTCTCTTTTTGTTCACGGTACAGTGCTGTTTGGTATAATGAGATGCAAGTATTTTACTTTTTCTCTTTTTGCTCATTTATTTCAATGTGATTTTTCTGGGTTTACTCCAGAGTGTGATCATGAAGTAAAGAAAACTGGCAATAATTTAAGTGTTGTTAAATATCAAAAGAGAGGTACAGAATCACCATATGTTACACCGTACTTTGTAATCAGAGAAGGCAATTATTATTCTTCATTTTGAAAATGTTTTGCTAAAATCATGCAGTAGTATTGCCTGTTGATTTTTTAATATATATTTTCATACAATATTTGTATGTACAGTATCTCTAACCATTTATTTATTTATTTTTATTTTTTCCAAGATTTTCACCCCACGTTTGCAGAACTTTTATTTTGTCAATAGTTCTTGTATTGTGTAACTGCTGTTGTATAAGAGTGTGAATTGCATAAAATATTAGATGCAAGTACAAAAAAAATGCCCATTAGGCTACTAATTACTATAGAAGATACCAGAAAACACTAATTCTGTTAAAGAAATATAAATAGTGTAAGGAATTGCTGATAATGTATTATATTTTATTGCTATTTTCTTGCCTTTTCTTATCTATTTATCCCTAATGAATAAATTGTTTTAAAGTGTGGTAGGTTATGCATAGTGTGTACCTTATCAGTGCAAGTCTTACATATCCCCCACACTGTCCTTCAGGTGTGGTCTTTCCCTTTGTATCATAGACTCTGTGTTTACTCTGCGTCTTCCTTTCCTCTTTAGTGGATGGTGGTTTCCATTCTTGTTAATTCTGTCCACATTGAGTGCCTTGATAACTCCCAAACCATCTCATTACCCTCTATCATAGGTCCTTCTAACTTGACATCTACACTGTGTTCCTACTCTGGAGTCATCCCTCAAAAATTCCATTTCCACGCCATAAATTTTTCACCTGTGTACTTGAGGATAAATGGGACAACACCTGTAGGTAAACTGAGTCTCACCTGTCCCTATCCATCTGAAATGCATGTTGGTCTTGGTAAACTTTATATGACATTCACACAAGTACCTCAAATAGCTTTTCTCTTTGCAGATATTTAACTCATTTCTTTACAGATGCCAACCTTCCATTTACCAGATACCAACCTTCCAGTTACCAGATACCAACCTTCCAGTTACCAGATTCCTACTTTCCAGTTACAGGATACAGTATATAATATATTTATCCCTTTGTAGATGTGTTTACTCTGTACTGTAATGTGTTCTGAAATTGTCTTTTTTCATAGTTTCAGAATCCTCCTCCATGCTCTTCTCATTTCCTCCACTTTTTACGCAGTTCATTTAAATTTGCCATCCCCTTCTTTCTATGTTGTCTTACCTAATTCTTTAATCAGATATTTGAGATTTTAGATGCTTCCATATTTCATCCATACAGAGCTATAGTTGTATTCCCTTTCACTTTCTCCCACAGGTGCAGGAAGCTGTCAAGAATACAACAGGACACCTAGCCAAAGCCATATTTACCATTGCACAAAATGGAGATATGTCATCCATTGCAACAAATAATCTTCTTGTCCATCTCGGTCTTATTAAGTGTGAGGTAATGTTCTCTCAACTTTCATAACAAACTTCGAACATAGGAATGCATGTTTTATGTCCATTAATGTGTCCACTAACACATTAACTTGAGCAAATGATTATGTTAATTAAGTTTGCTGTATACAGGTGCTATAGTAGATATATCACAAGCTATAATGTGAGTTTGATTATCAGTATTTTGTGTCATTATTGACTAGAATTATAACCACTAAGACCTAGTGTGGTTACCTTTAGTCACTACTGTACCTTGTTTCATAGACACTGCTCCTCTGAACTTCACACAGTTAAATACACAGGTTCTCACAATCAAACCAGAAGCCATCACGATTCACCTACTTTTCCACACTTTTCAATTCATGTAAAGAGGATATTTTTTCCTGCAAAAATAAGAAGTTATAAATTTACACTGGATCTTTGATGAAGAATGATATTAGGTTCCTGAAAACCTCGATCATTTGTGAATCTCTCTTGTCTCACTAAAGGTACCAGTGTAGAGAAAGATTCATTGTTAGAATATTTAGTTTGGATTAATACAGTACTAGCAAAAAAGAGTTTCCAATCTTTTGTAATGGTAGACCATGTTTTTATTTATTTATGATCATCTTTCTTTTAATGTGCACTTTTGTTACTCAGGATAAAGATTTCATGTTGGCGTGGGACTTGCAAGGATGTCTGATGATATTGACCAACCTTGTGGCCTTGCCCCTCTTCCCTGCCCAGACCAAGAGTGCTCTTCAACTCTTCCTCTCCAGGTAAACTTTGAATCTCACATTTTTGTTGGAATTAAGTAACATACATGAAGTATGACAACTTGGAGTATTACTTCACATTCCCTCTAAAAGAGTTGAGTCATAACTGAAGCTTTGTAATTAATTTTTTTTTGGTGTTAATCTTTTGTGTTATGAAAATACAGTGAATTGTTTCTGTGATTTATTTACCTTCATTTTGGGGTGGTTCTTAATTTGTGCAATTCTGTTTTTTGTTTTACAATTGGAGCTCAAGATTATGGGATGATTTATATTTGATGTGACATACTGCTGGGATTAGATGAGTCTCATTCCATCCTTGCAAGCTGCCACCCTGACACATGTTGGTTGCTGTTATTTGAATTTTACGTGAAAATTATTGGGAATTTTTTATATTTTTCTCTAATTCATCAACAATGTAAAATCAAAACAACCTGTATGTTTTATAAGCCTGTGGGCATTAAGTAGAAGATTGTACTGTATCCTCTTGAGTTGTCCTTTATACATTTCCTGCCTTAGTTTGAGAATAAAGGATAGCTTCATGTTCTCACTGAAACATTGACTTTCTATTATGGAATTAAATTTGACATTTTTCTTTCAGACCAAATTTCAGAATTGATGCGTGTTCTAAGGAGAAGCACATGTTGATGCGAGCTTTGTTTCAATAATATGGTGGGCTTAAGATGCTGAAGATGGAAGTGCTCACAAGACAAAGACAAATTTTTTATAGACTGTTTAGCAATATTTTTTTATATACATTTTTTTTTTTACTCTACCTGTCGAGTATGTTATTTTCCTCCGACTTTAAAATAATTTGTTCACCCTATGTTGACTGTGTATGGATGATATAAAACCTGACATGATTACAGCAGATACTAAATACTATGTCCAGCCTTATACTTCATGATGCTCTTCTGATTTAGTGAACTTCTTTTGTGTTTCATAGTTTTGTGTACAAGATGACTACTATGTGTGTGTTGTAGGGAACTGTGTGTGATATCATTTTAAGAGTTCATCAATTCTTGTGACCTTTTGTTTTACTCAATTCATTTACCACCACAGTGTTGGTTGACAAGAATGAAGAGTGACACACACATACATACACTCACCCTTTATTAACTGCCATTCATTCATTCTTTCTGATAATTTAAATTAACTTATATATTATAAACAAATGAAGTATTTTTACACATTGTGCCACAGTGTTTAGTGTAAGATTTTACAAGTCAGGCTTTTATAATCAAAACTTCAAAATTGTAAGCACAGGATATAACCTAAGTACTGTATCATGTTAGATTTTAAGTCCTATGAGAGGGTGTTGGTGGAAGTGTCATAAAGTAACCAAGTACCTGTGCCTGTTAGATCAAGTGTATGCGATGCCAATCTATTTTCATCGCTGTCTTGTACTCTATAAAATTCTGTTGTTAACACCTTTCTTTGCTACTTTTGTTAACACCTTTCTTTACTTTCTGCCCTCCACATTTACAAGCTATGACACTTACTGGTCAGACTCAGACTATCATGGATTACCTCCTTTACTCACTGTCAATCATTCCCTCTACCTGCTCTGCTTCTCATCCACACACAGCTCCAAAACATCAGTGTGGTTCATCCCAGTTGTGGAATTTCAGTGTTGAAGTTGCTGAATGCTTTTTCTTCTATTAGGATGATGATTTTTTTTCAATGAGTTTGTAATTTTTTCATTAATTTACATTTTCTTGTGACTTCAGCAGCTATGAAGGTTAGAAAATTAGATACTGTACAAAATTATCGAGACAACAGCTTTTGACAATGAAGTCCAAAGATGTTAGCTATATATATTTATTTCCTTACTGAAACAGATAACTAAACTTAAGACAAACATATTCCTTTGATAAAACAAAATTATAAGGCAATTTGAAAGGGTAAATTAAACATGAGATAGACAAATTCCTTGGATACTGAAACTCATAAGGAAAATCATGTTAACAATGAAATACAGTTTTACCTTGTTTGTACAGTATGTCATCACTTTATTTCTCATGGAATCTTTTAATTAAACCAATGGAATATATACTGGTATTTCGTGATACATTATTTTTTTGGGGGTATAAATTTTTTGGGGGGTCGTGTAATTCAAAGATAACCAAAGAGATTGTTCACAAATATAAAGACTGAGCACATTAATGTAGTGTCTTATTTAAATCCTGGGTAGTGGAGAACTGTGTGTTGGTGTAATGACTTTAACTTTATGGTGGGTACCTTATATTGGTCATGATGAGGGTACAGGAATTATCTTACTGTATAAAGTCATCATTTAGTGTTTTTGCTACACAAGTCATAGATGATAATTATGTTCTTCATATCAATTTTTTTCATTATATGAATTTAAACTTGGATTTTTTTTGTGCTTGTAAGATTTGATGAAACTTTTACACCCAATGTTTTAAAAGGAGAAAAGTGATCTAACCAAATTTATTCGACCTAACAGTCATTATATGTTGTTATTAATTTAGATTTATTAAATATGGTTTGACATATTTAGCTTGTTTTAAAATAAGTGCCAGCGATCAGTGCTGCCTTGGTGTACAATGGTCAAAATATTGTCTTACAGTTGTTACAGCAAGGGCTGGAGTTTTCAGGTCTGTATCTGTGTGACATGAGACATTTTCGACTGGCCTCTCTACCACCAGTGTTATAATTTTACATACCATGCCCATCACAGTCTGTCCCTGTTTTTCATTGACTTATCTCTTTTTTTCTTTTGCTGCTGCTGCTTTATTACTGTTCATTCTGGACTTATGATTTTATTTTTGAAAGGCTGAAATTGAAATACTGTATTTTACGGCATATAAAATGCACTTTTTTGTCTGAAAAATGGCTCAAAAAGTCAGCCTGCATCCTATATGTGAAGTTGAGGTCTCCCGTAAGCTAATGAATCCCCCAGTTGCTGTCTCCAGTAGGCTAAATTCTACCTGACCCAACTCCAGAATTAAAAATATGTTAATGCTTACTTAAACACATTATATTATTTTTAATTAAAAAATAATAATTAGAAATATAAAAGCTCAATTTCTAACTACTGTACTGATGATGATAACCTGAAATGATTAACATCCATACGGCAGACACCCAACTCCAGAGGTAGCTAAGCAGTAACCATTTCTGAATTCTTACAGCATTACAATCTATTAATGCCGTACTTGCGATATTAATTTCAATTACAAATGAAGATTTACAGATAACTTTCTCTTCACATTTGCATCTGTTAACATTGCTGGTGGCATTGTAGCCAGGTTAGACTTGTCACTGTAACCACCAGCATACTGAGCCAAGCTGTGAGGTGTTATGGTTATTTTTCAACTTGTATTTTCGGGTAGATATGTGTAACTGTCTCCATTTAGTTTTACTCAATTAACATGCGTATTGTGAAAAGTTAAGGAAATAGTTGTCCTGAGGGCAAACACATAGAGGGTATATAAATTTCTTTACACACAAGTTAGTTGGTTGGCTCAGTGGGGGAGGGAGCATTGCTTGGGAATCGGCAGAGGTAGCGTCCTTGCTGATCTCTGTTGCTATGGTGAAGCAGGTAGTATATGCAAATGGAGACTGTGGTACTGGTGGTGATTAGCCTTCTGTCATCTGGTGGTGGTGATGTAGCCTCCAGGCATTTGGTGTTGGTGTGATGTATCCTTCTGTCATCTGGTGTTGGTGGTGATGTAGCCTTCTGTCATCTGGTGTTGGTGGTGATGTAGCCTTCTGTCATCTGGTGTTGGTGGTGATAAAGCCTCCAGGCATCTGGTGTTGGTGATAAAGCCTCTGTCATCTGGTGTTGGTGGTGATGTGTAGCCTTCTGTGAACTGGTGTTGGTGGTGATAAAGCCTCCAGGCATCTGGTGTTGGTGGTGATAAAGCCTCTGTCATCTGGTGTTGGTGGTGATGTAGCCTTCTGTGAACTGGTGTTGGTGGTAATGTAGCCTCTGTCATCTGGTGTTGGTGGTGATGTAGCCTCTGTCATCTGGTGTTGGTGGTGATGTAGCCTCTGTCATCTGGTGGTGGTGGTGATGTAGCCTCTGTCATCTGGTGGTGGTGGTGATGTAGCCTCTCATCTGGTGGTGGTGGTGATGTAGCCTCTGTCATCAGTCTGTCCCTTGTTCTTCACTTCTGTAAGGTTAGATGATATAAATAGTTATATAGATTTAATGATAAATACCGGTATCTACAATTTATTTTCCAGATGAAGAAAGTCAAGAGTTAGTCCAAGGTATTTCAGTGAGTTTACAGTTGAGATGGGTTCATTCCCACATTGTAGTAAAACTCCCCAAAGTCGGACTCAGTCTGAATTACTGGTGCACATGCCGAGTTGTAATTGGCCGGGTGGCACAACACCAGTCTCTCACCAGCTGCTAGATAATGTGATGGCATCCAGCCAGTGCTGGATTTAGGCACAAGGTAAGTAAGCTACAGCTTAGGGCCTCACATTATGAGGGCCCTCTAAATATGTTTGAGATACAGTAAGTAAAAAGATTTGTTATGAACCAAATTGCCCTGGCTTAAATAACTTACTTCATTTGCAGGTCAGAAAATTCTGTCTGATATTGTTTATAATTTTAAAGTATCATTTGGAAACCATATTAATTAGTTTTTCAATTCACCTATTCAGTGACTCATGTTAGCTGTGTGGCAGTTGATTGCTGCCTAGATGCAGTCTGGGTTGTAGGCTTAACTTACATTGTTTTTCAAGTTGGGATGCTAATGTATTATTGCTTGAGGCTGTACTGCATATGTTCTTTTGAAACAATATAAATGGGATGGATATACAGTATCTCCCTTTAAACCAAATAGAATATGGATTTCTCCCTATTTTTTCTCTGGTTTCACTTAACTTTTCCACCCAGCTTGATTGCAGTTGTCCACTATCACAAAGTTTAAAGTTTATTTCCCCAATCGTAGTAGGAAGTGTTTGCAAGCTGTATGCTGTCTTAAATTTCAAGAAATGTGATTCTTATCATAATATTCTAACATGTAATGTATTTCGGCCTTATCCACCCTGAATTATATATATTCTCAAGACTGAAAGCTGAAACTTATATTTATCTACCACCTAAGTCCCTTATTTATGTTATTTCATGTACTGTACAACATGGTATTGCCTCGTCTTTTATTTAAGGAACATAATTGTTCGTGAATAAATAAATATATTCATGTATAAGCAGACAATCATGTATATTTATGCAAGGGCTGCTAAGAACAGAAATGTATATGACTTATTACAGGAGTCTACGCTAAAGACAAACTCGTTCTCTAGACAACAACACGTTTTCTATGATGACCTTAAATATTTATGGTAAAATTAAATCAAGAGATGGCGCAGCAGTCGGGGCTGAACGTTAATTGAATGTAGTACAAGTTTCTCTATATATTCCTTCCTTGGTATAACACACCATTGTGACGTCACTAATAAGCCATTTGCCTGCGTGAGCCGTGAGGGAAGGTCGTGTAGTGACTGGCTGTTATGGAGTGATTAATTTTTTAGTATTTTTATATTAAGTTATTTAAACATAATATCGCTACTGTCCTCTGTGGTGAGTAAATTGTGGGTATTTTTATTTTTATAATTAAGTTACATGTGATGGTAGAGAGTTGGTTAACCACCGCCATGGTAGTTTGTCAACCCAACAAGTAGTTACAGAGAGTTTTATTCCGTCATCAAATGGAAATTTTGGTGAAGATCTTTTATGAAAAGTTAATTGCAAAGATAAACTCCTCCATTTTCTATATTATGCTGCCTTGGTAATAGTGTAGTTTATATTGGTGTTTGTGGTAAGAAATAATTCATTTCCGTCGATGATTTGGTGAATTGACAAAAATTAATAGGGTTAATATTCGTTTTTACCCCAATAGGTATTTCAGATTTTGGTTAATATACTGTATAGGACTAACTCGCCAGGGCTGCATAGAAACGATGCGGCCGTCTCATCCCACGTCCAGAAAATGCCTCAAATTTCACCATATCATAGTAAGTTCTTTCTGTTTAATATACCGGGGAAGTTAGGTAAGGTTTGGTTGGTTTGGTTGGTTAGGTCTGTTCTTCATAACCACAAATGATAAGTAGCGTTTATTAAAAAAGAAAAACATTTCCACAAACTACATCAGTGTCCACTATAATATAACAATGAAAATCCGGCGTTTTTATAATTGTTTTAAATCAATTAAGCACACGGGTTAGTCCTATAGAATTACCCAGATTTTTTACCATTATTAATAGGATTATTTGTTGGTAAAGGTGTAGACATGGGTGACCACCAGAAGGAATTGTCCGAATTGGTTGAAATTTTTTCTACATACTAACATGATATTAAACACAAAAATGGAAACGACAATGCATGGAAACCTAATAGAACCTGACCTAACATACCCAACCTTTGGGTTTGTTTGGCCAGGTTCTATTACATAAGACATAAGAATGGTGGAAACTGCAGCGGGCCTATTGGACCATACTGGGCAGTCCTGTTTACACCCAACCCCTATTGCTCATATACCCATCCAACCTATGTTTGAAGCTATCCAGTGTATTCGAGTTAATGTTGATATTTGGTAACTTGTTCCATTCATCCACTACTGTTTCCAAACCAGTGTTTACCTATTTCAAGCCGAAATCTAAATTTGTCTAATTTAAAGCCATTGTTACGAGTTCACTCCTGGTTGGATAGTTTGAGTACCTTTGTAATGTCCCCCTTGTTTAGCCCTGCCTTCCATTTATACACCTCTATAATGTCGCCCCTCACTCTACGTCTCTCGAGGGAGTGCAAATTAAGATGCTTTAACCTGTCTCTACTCAAGGTTCATAATGCCTGGGATTAGTCTTGTCATTCTCCTCTGGATTCTTTCCAAGGATTCTTTATCCATTCTGTAATACGGTGACCAGAACTGAACTGCGTAATCCAGGTGTGGTCTCACAAGCGCTAGATATAATTTTAAGATGACCTCGCTAGTCTTGTAACTAACACTCCTTTGTATGAACCCAAGTACTTTATTAGCCTTGTTACGAGCAAAAACACATTGTTTACTTGGCTTAAGATTCCTACTTATCATTACTCCTAAATCTCTCTCGCAGTCGGATTCCACAATGGCATCGTTGTTCATCTGGTAACTGGTTTCCCTGTTTACATCTCCTATACTAAGTATTTTACATTTGTCCACATTGAATTTCATCTGCCATTTTTCCGACTATTCGAAAAATTTGTTTAGATCTTCCTGTAGTTTTGCAGAGATCTCGTCAGATTTAATTACACGTCCTATTTTAGTGTCATCAGCAAATTTGCTTATGTTGCTGTCTATGCCGATATCTATGTCGTTTATGTATATAATAAATAATAATGGTCCAAGTACTGAGCCTTGGGGAACTCCACTAGTGACGTTGCTCCAATGCTATATAGTGCAGTTTATGCTCACTCACGTGTTACTAGTGACAGCCTTCATATACCAATATTTATCACCCATGGTCTAATACTGTTTCCCACAAAGTTTGCACAGATAGTTGTTTTAGCTACTGTACCTACCACCCTAACCTAACCTAACCAAAATACACCAGAAAAGTATCTTACGCCAATTGGGTAAATTGGGATAAAACAAATTTTTACCGTTAATAGTGAGCCGAGTTCAATACCAGAAATAATTTATGGAATTGAACCAAAATTTCTGGAGATAATATTTATATGATACCGAACACAAAAATGGAAGTGAGGATGTACAGAACCTATTAGAACCTGACCTAACCTAACTTTCAAATATGTGCTTTGTTGTTTAAATTTGCGGTAGTACTGCAGCAGGCGGGTAACACCAGGAGGAGTTGTTCGGTTATGTTCGTTTTTTTTCCATAGAAGATTTTTGGATGATAGTGTAGGGTTTCGTGATATAATGTTGTTTAGCACTCAGGATGGATGGAAACTCTAAGGTGGTGGTTTTCTTATATAATATAAGTTATATGGTAGACAGTCTGGTGGGTCGCCATGCTAGCCGGCGGGAGCGAGGACCGCCAGGCAGGCGGAGGAGAAGCGAGGGCCGCCAGGCAGCGGCGGAGGAGGAGGTGTTGCGTGTTCAAGAAGAGAGACCAGAATGAATCTCAATGGAGAGACAGAGCTTATATACACAGCAGCCGTGAGTCACCCGTGGGAAACCCCGGTCTTTTGACTCCGTTGCTAGGATACTGTAGCATCTGGTGACACCCCCCCCCTGGGCCGCTCGTTTGGTTGCTAGGGAAGACGTAGCAGGTGGCATGCGGCTACGCAGTTGTAGGGGAGACGTCCACTACAATAGTCAGTAATAAAACCATGCAAGAACTTTTTATGGTGTTACTATAGTGTGCCGTCTACAAAGATATCTCGTGTCTAATCTTACCAAACCTGACCTGACCTAATATAACCCAATCAAACCAAACCTAATCCAACCCAACCTAACCTAACCCATTATTTGCTGTAAATATGCTACAGAAAAATCTGCTTTTTCAGTGCATGTTGTCATCTGCTCTTTGTTTCAGTGCAACAACCGACCTCCTCTTTACTTTACTTTTGCAGTTATCCTCTTCACCACTGATTGGTCCGTTAGCTGCTTGGACGGTCGGTCACGTCACGTCTCTGTTACGCACTGTTGGCAAGTACTGGGCATGTACTGGTTCCTGAATGTACCTGAACCTGCTCCAGTGTTGGTCAAGTCTGGTCTTGAATGAGCTCACGGTGCCGTCACAACACACACTGGCAGATTATTCCAAGAGTTCACAGCTCACACTCGGTGCCGTCACAACACTCTCTGGCAGATTATTCCAAGAGTTCACAACTCTCAGTCGGAAAAAGTTTGCCAACTCCAGGTATGTACATTTGACTGAGTAAGTCGCCCCTTGCCCATCTGTAGAACAGCATAAGCTAGGTAGTTGCAGGCATTCTGAGGTTCCATAGAGCAGGCACCAGTCTGGTGGCCCTCCTTTGGACATCTTCAATCGATTGACAGTCTCCAGCATACCTCCAGACAGGGAAGCACCTCACTCTTGAAGATCGTGACAAGCAATGGACCATCCAGATATCTAAATGACCTTTTTATAAGACCTACTAGTTTTGTTGCCTGTTTCACCTTCTTTTCACAATGACCCGAGAACTTAAGTCCATTGTGGACATACACGCCCAGGTCCTCTTCACATTTGGTCTCAATTACTACTCCCAGGGTGGATCCTTACAACTTTTCCAGAACAGCTGTACAGTAGTTTGTCAGATTATATTTTTTAATTATGTTAATCCTTTCATGTTGTAAGGGGGATCGTTTTTACTTCACATTTATTCAAGTTTTTCTTCAATACTTATATACTTGCTTCATATCTATATTTTCTATTAAATCTTTTGTTATTTTCTAAGTCTTTCTGTCTATAAGTACTGTATATATATTATATTTCTTTGTTTATATTTTCTAAGTTAATATTCTTTTCTATACTTTATTTCTTGTCATATATATAATTGTATTTTCTAGAGTTTATATCTTTTCTTTCTCTCAATTTATTATTATGCTTTTGTTATATTCTATACCATGGATTAATCTGGTAAAACCATGTCATTCTTACTATAACACTTATTGTACTTACCACGGTAGCCTGCCACCACCCAGACTTTTATTAGGATATTACATATCTCCTTGAACTGTTAGGTAGCGT
Source organism: Homarus americanus (assembly GCF_018991925.1). Classification (NCBI taxonomy): domain Eukaryota; kingdom Metazoa; phylum Arthropoda; class Malacostraca; order Decapoda; family Nephropidae; genus Homarus; species Homarus americanus. The sequence goes on along the minus strand of NW_024736071.1, from coordinate 4,948,631 downwards.
GCTATCGAGCTTCTAGGCACGTGAGTTACAATAGTTATTTTCTGAGAACCAATGTGTAGAAGGAATAGAGCGGTGATACTTGTAGTTTACTTATTCAATATTTATTAACATATGGAGTGAATAAGATGTTAATTAATTACATTCGGACCAGACTGGACCACTTTGGTCTTACTTTACAAGTAGCAAAATAGGTCTTGACAATATCCCAAGTTAAGATATTATTTTGCACATCATGTTATTTAGGAATGAACAACATGGCACTCTAACTAGAACTCAGTTGGTAGTACATATGAATAATGTACACAACACGTTATTACTGGTACTATCAATATTTATGGGTTCACTACTCAACATGGGATGACTATATTTCTGCTAATTATCCCCAATCATATACAACAATAATACTTTGGCCCATAGAACTGTAAGGAGTGCCCCAAGGAGTCACAACAAAAAACGAAGAGTGCTGTTAGGGTTGGTTGCAGTCCGACACACTGCGAGGGAGTTCGGGCCTAGTTCCCAGGGTGCGGACTCACACAATTTAATCGTGCTGAATTAACGACATCAAGACAGCCAGCTGGTATGCAGCTACCGGTTCCCTGGTGACTGTCTGGTATTCAGCTAACACGCACTGTGCTTGAGATATGATGGACAGCGTCAGAGATGTGACAAATAACTCGATCACCAGCAATCTTTCATCTGGCAACAACAGACAACATTTACGTTACATTAATTCTTTCACTGGGTGAATGATAATTTCACTGTTACAACATGAACACTGATATTCACAAAATTCACTGAGTTAAACTGACTTAATATGGCGGGCGTGAGAACATACACATACCTGAGATATGATGGACAGCGTCAGAGATGTGACTCTGCTCCTCGTACACGAGTTTATATACGGCTAACTGGCTACTCAGGCCTGTGCGCTGCACATGCCAGAAAGGCTAATCACGCAATGGCATGAATTACATTCAACTCAGTCGCTGTACTTTTAACTATGAAAATCAATGCCATGGGTTAGGTGAATTTCTTACGTCTATTTATATAATCTAATAAGAGATTGAGCTTGCCAGGAAAAAGTGAAATGGACGTCAAATACACACACTAACACTATTTTAACAAACTCAGCAAAACTATGAACAAGTAATTATTCTTTTTACTTACTTTTATCCTCTTCACCAGTGATCGGCTCGTTAGCTGCTTGGGCGATCGGTCACGTCTCTGTTACACACTGTTGGCAAGTACTGGGCATGCACCGACTCCTGAATGTATCTGAACCCGCTCCAGTGTTGGTTAAGTCTGGTCTTGAAGCAGCTCACACTCGGTGCCGTCACAACACTTTCTGGTAGATTGTTCCAAGAGTTCACAGCTCTCACTCCGAAAAAGTTTGCCCTCACAGATTTCTGGACTTGCGGATTCTTCAATCTTGAGCTGTGACCCCTTGTGGGGTGAGCGTCCGCCAGCTCCAAGTAAGGACACTCGACTGAGTAGTGCCCCCTGAGATGCTTATACACCTCTATTAGGTCACCCCTTGCCCTACTGTAGTATAAGCAAGGCAAGTTCAAGCGCTCCAATCTCTCAGGGTAGCTGAGGTGCCAAAGTGCAGGCACCAGTCTGGTGGCCCTCCTTTGAACAGGATACGTTAGATTTTGGAGATTATACAGTTTGACAGAATCTTTCAGTAGATTAATGACTTTCTTAAATAGACAACTGATACTAACTAAACTAAAAAAATCAGATTCTCTGACGTTTGGTAGGATTACACCATTCAACACCCTTCTCGCATCTGTCCCAGGCTGGAGTTTGGGCCTCAGGACAGTTTTGCTATACATACACACTACCACCAACACCCACTGTACTTTAGGTCAAATATTAAATTATTTCATTTCAAAATGTTACAACTTAAAACATGACCATTGGATTTCAAAGTTTTTAGCTTTTTGTACAACTAAGTTAATTTACGTTGTGTGTTGTACATAGTAGTAAATTTTTAATTTGAATTATAATTTTACAAGGATTTTTTTTCTAAATTTTAGGCAAAACTGACTTCACCGAACAATTGGTGTGCAGTGTCCAGATTGTCAACATTCCGTAAGTAAAATCCCTACTGTACTTTACTTTCATGTATGCAGAATCAAAAACGTATCTTTACGGACATGGCTGATGAGTTTCAAAATGAACACCAACACCTGTTGTCTGTGAGGTCAAAATCCATCGTCCGAGGTGTCATTGTCGAACACCACTATAAAGATGCATGTTTGGTGAAGTTCACCTTGTTAATAACTATACTGAAAAGATGTATTACAATGCCATCTGTATACTGCCAGATTCTGGGGTCACTAAGTCTACGGGGATAACTTAACTCTAATCTTAATTTCTAAGGGTCGCTGCCACCAGACCCCCTCTGGACAGCATGTAGCTCGTTAGGTAGCGGGCAGAGTGGACTAGGCATTTGGTTAGGTTTTCCATTGACCAGATCGAAAAGGGGCAAGAAGGGTGAAACCATAACATGTCTTAATTAATTTATTCCTTATAAAGCATACTGGTAAAAAACATACAAATGAATTGGTCTTCCTCGGAAGAACAACGAAAATGTTGGTTACCCAGATGGGCACCAGACGTCTTACATTAATGGCGTGTCATCCACATACTTATTGCATAACAATCTGTGACCACCTTACCTCGGTCATTCCTTCTTACACTATCCCTTAACACATCAGACTGCTCCACCTGTATGGAATATTGCACCGTCGGTTATACATAGTAGCACCATCTCAACACACCTGTTACACTCCACACCTGCAGGTATGGGACTCCTTGTAACTTTTAGGTATACACAACGGGCACCTCGTTCGCACACCGCCCTCGGTGGGTAGAGACGAGGGCTTCACCCAGAGACATACCAGTACTATTTCTTCGTCTGGTATTATAGGTCGCTCCAAGTGACGACCGCAGAGTTTCTCACGGTCTCCTTATTTGTTACTACTCATTTGGAGTGGTGTGCTGGAAATCCACAGGTTCACAGTGGATTGGCATAGCTGGGAGTAGTCACTACCTGTTGGGACGCTCATAGGGATAATGGCTGCCGGGCAGCAAGGCACTCCGACCACATGGAACCTGAGGTGACGGTAGAACGGAGGGTACTCAGAAATAATGCCTGACGGGCGGTTATCACACACCCTAACACATTACTATTACACTTATATATCAGGCAAAGCTTTAAACTGTAATAACTTCTATATAAGCCTTAATTATAGGGCGGGATATAGCCCGATAGGACACTGACCTGAGGTGACGGTAGAACGGAGGGTACTGAGGGGAGTGCCCTGCCGTTCGTCACGGTGTAGGCCTACAGTTTCCAATCTTTAATTTTTACTTTTATTTCTTACGGTTCTCACCTGAACACTTTTCGCTATATTGTCACTCATGCCGTATAAACACATATTTTAATCCTAAATTACACACTAAGGTAAGGTCTTGGTTTGCTAGTTCGTGGGTAAATTCATTGGGTTATAATATCAACGCGGCACACTCGAGGCGGGTACATGACGCGCCTTAAAACAAAGGCTGAATGTTCATGGCGGGGGTGTATCAACTTCACTTAAAACTGTAATGAGGGATCCTCCTCTCACACATTGAACACAGACATAAGATTCTCTGATCACTGTACCTGTCGTGGGTATATGTCACGTGAGGATACGAGGTGTATTAAGTTCATACCGACGCATACACGATATTTCCTTTCAAGTATAGTTTCTGGGTCACTTCCAACACCTCACATAGTTCTGATACATTTATCCTTTTTCCAGATCATTGTTCTCATGTATTTTCATATGATATCTGTGGAAGTTATGTTCGCTACACGCTCACAGACGTAAATAGTAGGACCTTCAAACCCTGCTCCACACTTAGTCCTACAGTACACTAGTCCGGCTCAACTGGACTTTAACATGCATCTTATGGATACCCTGAGTTCTCCTTAATGCTATGAATACATACAATTAATATGATATAACTGTACCTGGGAACAATACAACACATGGTCTAGGAACATTGAGCAGGTGGGTTGTCCTTTATCAATGTTTCCCGTTTTCTGAGGTTCTACAAGCGCGGTGGATTTGAATGTTATATAGCGTAATATGAATTAAATGGGGTTTTTAGGAATGACAATGATGTGCGCAGTACAATAAAACTAAATGATGCAGTTAAAACTAAGAATAAAACAAAACCAAATGAATGAATATTACATGGGAGAGAACACTAAATATTTTGTTTGTATATTATACAGTCATGTTCCATGATATATTATATCATGGAACATGATTTTTTTATTTTAGTATTACATAATGCTATTGAAACTCCAGTTGCTGGTGCATTTAGAGATAAATCTTTCTGGTAAGTATTAATTTTTCAATTCTCACACAATACAGTGCAAAAAAAGCTTACCTTTTTTATCTTCTCTCAATAATGATGCACAAATAAAAATATGAAAAAAATCAAGTTTAGTAACAACTAAAATTTGGAAAGGAATTAATACTATATGCATGAAAAATAGTGTTGCAATAAACAACATGTTTGATTTTGGGTACTGTGTATTTTAACTATGAGGCGCTTACAATATGAGTAACAATGTGAGAAATTAAGTTAAATATAAACCCAGCCAGCTCAAAAAAAGTTCGTATTTATCAAGACCCAATCACATCCCTGGGATCATCAACTTTCCCTGCCTGTGAGCTGTATGTTATGGTCAGAGATTATTGAGAGGAAAGGCTAGTTGTACAGTATGTGCTAATCCTACTAAAGTTAATGGATAGGGAAGACTGCTGGAGACATGATTGATGAGTATTGGAGTGAAGGAGGGAAGACTGGTGATATGAATTAAAACTACTGAAGTAATGTATAAGTGGGAGAAATTTTACAGTACTGAAGCAGAAGAGTGAGGGAGGACCTTTGATTAGACTGAAGTTTTATATGAGTGAGGGAAGGATTTGTGCTACTTAATCTGCATTGGATTTATTTCTTTCATTTCTTCCATATCCTAGGGTCAGGTTTCACTTTGTCTGGACGCAACCAAGAGGAGTCATCTTTTGAAACCATCCGACCCAAGGAACTTCATCTATCAACTAGAATCAACCAAGTGAAATCCAGTGTAAACAAATGGAAATGAGATTGTAGAAAAAGATGGAAGACTTTTCTGTACATGTATTTTAATGGTTTATTATAAGAATATCTGTACTGTATTGGTGTAACGTTTCTAGTGTCTCGTTTCACCAGTCATATATACAATAGTCACTTACCAATGTAAATTGAAGAATCATCAACTGCATTTGCCCCCATTCCCCTACTCCTTTAGGACGGGGGTCAGAAGTCTGTTCTGGGAAGTACCTTACTCTCGGAACATTATATCTCTGTTCTACATGATTCGGACATTTCTGTATCTGGGATAAGGAGCTTCCTGGAGTTAACTTAGGCTGCTTAGGATCCCTTTTTTCTTAAGACTTGGAATTCCTCATCCAGGATGTGCCGAACCTAGGACAAGGAGAGCCGGTCCTGAACTTGGTTAGCCTTTTTTTATCCTTTTGAGCTGGGGTCAGGAGGCTTCTTCCAAGAGGTAAATGGCTTTTGGACCAGCATGCTTGATTGTCCAGTGGTTCGAGGAGTCAGGATCCTCTTGGGGGAGAACCCTGGCCCTCGGACCTGGCATCAGCAGGTTCAGGGACTCCCCATTTTTTTTCTTCTCTTTGCCCTCCTCCTATATCAACTGGAATGGACTTTGTGAAGCCCAACATGAATAAATGGAAAGGAAATTGGAGAAAAAGATGGACGATTTTTCTTTATATGTATTTTAATGGTTTATGAACATAATGTTATTGTATTGTTTTTCTTCAGTCATCTATGGTCACTTACCAATGTAATTTGCTTTGATTCCTTCAGCAAAGAAAACTCTTTTAAACATAAGTAAAAATATGTAAACATAGCTTGAACAATGGTAAATAATCTTTGTTATTGAGTCCCAAGTTAGTGTGATGACTTACTGTACAGTACATCAGGGAATTACTAACACCATAGGCTGTTTTATTTGTGTGAATATAACCTTGGTACAATAAGATGAACCCACTGTTTCATTTCTTAACCACTTTCATTATATATATATATATATATATATATAATTTCTGAGAAGTAGATCATACAAAAATGGGAATTTTAAATCATAGGAAACGGAAAATTTCTATAGAAATTGGGAAATTTTGACAAAACGGGATTTTTTTTTCCGGAAACGGTAAGTTTTTATCATAGAAAACGGGAAATATGAACTTTTCAGGAAAGTAGATTGTCAGAAGTAAGTTATTATAGAAAACGGGAAATTTGTATCATGGGAAATATCTACTTTCCGGGAAAGTGGGTTATCTACTTTCTCAAAAAGTAGATTATCTACTTTTCGGGAAAGTAGAGTATCGACTTTTTGGGGAAGTAGACTATCAACTTTTTGGGGAAATATTACCTAATTTTGCAAAGTAGATTATCATAGAAAACGGGAAATTTGTATCATAGAAAATGGGAAATATCTACTTTTTTGGGTATTATTCATTTCTTATCATAAAATCGAATAGTAATGGGAAATATTCATTTCCGGGGAAAGTTGGTTCACTTTCCGAAAAAGCAGGACGTTTTGAAACGAAATTTACAGAAAATGAAATATCTTCTATAAGAAAAACGGAAATTTGTATCACAGAAAATGGGAAATATCTACTTTCCGAAAGTTATTATTCATTTTCCTGAAAAGTAGATTATCTACTTTTCGAAAGTAGATTATCGACCTTTTTGGGGAAATATTACCAAATTTTCCAAAGAGATTATCATAGAAAAACGGAATTTGTATTATAGAAAATGGGAAATATTCACTTTCCGAAAGGTTATTCACTTTCCTGAAAAAGTAGATTCACTTTCGAAAGTAGATTATCGACCTTCGCGGAAGTAGATTATCGAAAATATTGCCCATCTTTCCGAAGTAGATATCAAAAATGGAAATTTGCATCACAGAAAATGGAAATATCTACTTTCTGGGGAAAGTTGGT
>NW_024736071.1:4770558-4941452 GCF_018991925.1 Homarus americanus | reverse complement strand
AGTAGGTGGAGGGTAAGGAGGGAGATGATGAGGGAGGTAAGGGAGGGAAGGAGGGGTAGGGTGGGAGGGGAGGGGGTAGGGTGAGGGGAGGTAGGTGAGGGAGAGGGGAGGGGAGGTAGGTGAGGGAAGGGGAGGGGGTAGGTGAGGGAAGGAGGGAGGTAGAAGAGGGAGGGGTAGGTGGGAGGGAGGTAGGTGAGGGGAGTGAGGGGAGGTAAGTGAGGGAAGGAGGGAGGTGGGTGAGGGGAAGGGAGGAGGTAGGTGAGGGAAGGAGGGAGGTGAGGGAAGGAGGGGGGGAGGTGAGGGAGGTAGGTGAGGGAGTGAGGGGAGGTAAGTGAGGGAAGGAGGGGGGTAAGGGGAGGGAAGGGAGGGAGGTAGGGAGGGAAGGAGGGGGGGTAGGTGAGGGAGGTAGGGGGAGGGGAGGAGGGAGGTAAGAGGGAAGGAGGGGGGGTAGGGGAGGGAAGGAGGGAGGTGAGGAAGGAGGGGAGGTAGGTGAGGGAAGGGAGGGAGGTAGGGGAGGAAGGAGGGCGGTAGGAGGCAGGAGGGAGGTGTGAAAGGGAGGGGAGGGGTGAGGGAAGGGGAGGGGAGGTGGGTGAGGGGAAGGAGGAGGTGAGGAGGTAGGTGAGGGAAGGAGGGAGGTAGGTGAGGGAAGGAGGGAGGTAAGAGAGAAAGGAGGGAGGCAGGTAGGGAAGGAGGGAGGTAAGTGGGAGGCAGAGGGAGGTGAGGAAGGAGAGGTAAGGGAGGGAAGGAGGGAGGTAGGCAGGGAAGGAGGAGGTAAGGGAGGGGGTGAGGGAGGAGAGGAAGGAGGGAGGTGAGGTGGGAGGTGAGGAGGTGTGTAAGTGAGGGAAGGAGGAGGAAGGAGGAAGGCGGAGGGAGGTAAAGGAGGGAGGAGGGAGGTAAGTGAGGGAAGGAGGGAGTGTAGGTGAGGGAAGGAGGAGGTAAGTGAGGGAAGGAGGGAGGTAGGTGAGGGAAGGAGGGAGGTAAGGGAGGAAGGGGAGGGAGGTGGGTGAGGGAAGGGAGGGAGAGGTGAGGGAAGGAGGGAGGTGAGGGAAGGAGGGAGGGGTAAGTGAGGGAAGGAGGGAGGTAAGGGAGGGAAGGAGGGGAGGTAAGGAGGGAAGGAGGGAGGTAAGTGAGAGGAGGGAGGTAAGTGAGGGGAGGTAGGTGAGGGAGTGAGGGAGGTAGGGTGAGGGAGTGAGGGAGGAGTAGGGAGGGAGGAGGGAGGGAGGGAGGAGGGAGTAGGGAGTAGATTAACAGATAACTTATACCTTCCCTTCGATTAAGCTTTCAATAAGACAAATATTCTGGACTTCTTGAAGATGTAGACTTAACCCAACCTAGCGTTCTAGCACACTGGTTTCATTATAACATAATGTTAGCCATTTTATTCAAACGCTAATGTAATGTAATTACCTAACACATCATACTTCAATATAATGTAACACTACTTAACTAAATACAGGTAATGTAATGTAACATAATGTAAAAGTCGCAAGCCTAATCCTACTGTTTTACCTACTGACTTACCCTGACAGGCAATGTATAAGATAAAGAAGGATACTATTGGTTAGAAATTTTTTGGATTGAAGTTACAGACGTCCAGGTGAAAAAAGAAGAACTTTATGCAACCATGAAATTGAAGTGATGGAGGACGGGCACTTAAGTATACAGTATATCCGTCAAGGCGCAAAAACTTGATGGCTTACTCGAATGTCTACTTAAGGTATCCCCAAATTGCTTTATTTCACCTGCAAGAAAAAGTTAATCGTAAAATATAATGTTTTACCTTTTGCATATATATTTGTTTTATTATATATCATAGTTATATATCACAACTATCATTATAGTATATGGAGTTCACTTTACTCCAACAAGGTCAAATATTCCCTGCCCAGCACTCCCCTCCACTCCTGTTCAGTATTCGTTGAGCTGTGACCCTACGAGGAGTGTCTCAGCCAGTCAATATTCAACATCGCGGCTTTTGATCATCTTTCAGGGAACACGACGCCCTTCATCGCTTTGCAGGTACTGTACTGTAGGTCTGCATCTACGTAGAGGGTGTTGTGTGTATGAGTCGTGTGTATGAGTCAAGGAGTCGTGTGTATGAGTCGTGTGATGAGTCGCGCGGACGTGTGTATGAGTCGTGAGCGAGTCGTGTGTGAGTCGTCTGGATGAGTCGTGTATGAGTCGTCTGGATGAGTCGCGTGAGTCGTGTGTATGAGTCGCGCGTATGAGTCGTGGCGAGTCGTGTGTATGAGTCGCGCGTATGAGTCGTGCGTATAATGACTCACAAACTTCTTATTTTGATAGTAGTTTAACCACTTTATTTTTTTTTTGCCACTAGGCGCGTTGTAACAATGGGTTTACCTCCGTCTGCCGCGATAACCAGTTTACTGTACCAACAACCACACGACACGAGAGAGAGAGGCGCAAAGCAGAAAAACCGTCGTCCTGAAGGGGTTACATAATCGTTTTAGTTAAGTATCATCGTCCGCGAAAGCATCATCGTCCCTATGAGTAAATCGTCCTGGGAGTAATAATCGTCCTTAAGGTTACATAATCGTCCCTATGTTACATAATCGTCCTTAAGTTACATAATCGTCCATGTTACATAATCGTCCAAGGGGTTACATAATCGTCCTTAAGGGGTTACATAATCGTCTTTTAGGGTTACATCATCGTCTCAAAGGAGTGACATCATCGTCTCTGGAGAGCAATAATCGTCCTGGGCGAGCAATAACGTCCTTATGAGTAAATAATCGTCCTTATGTTGGCATCATCGTCCTCAAGCGAGTTACATCATCGTCCTCGCGAGTAATAATCGTTCTTAAGAGGTTACATCATCGTCTTCAAACGAGTTATAATGTTCTTAAGGGTTATCGTCCTAAGGGGTTACATCATCGTCCTGGCGAGCAATAACGTCTTGGAGCGGCGGCATCATCGTCCTTAAGGGGTTACACATCATTGTCCCGGGCGAGTTACATCATCGTCCTTATGTTGGCATAATCGTCCATGGGTTACATAATCGTCCTTGGCGGTTACATCATCGTCGTTGGCGTTACATAATCGTCCTGGGGGTTTACATAATCGCCCTTAGGTTACATCATCGTCCTTAAGGGTTACATCATCGTCCTCAAAGGAGTTACATCATCGTCTTAAGGGTTACATCATCGTCCTTAAGGGGTTACATCATCGTCCTGGATGATATAACGTCCTTAAGGGACATATAACGTTTGAGGGGTTACCATCGTCCTTAAGGGGTTACATCATCGTCTTAAGGGGTTACATCATCGTTCTCGGCGAGTTACATCATCGTCTCAGGGCGAGTTACATCATCGTCTCGGGCGAGTTACATCATCGTCTTAAGTTACAATCGTCTCTTGGGGAGTTACATCATCGTCTTGGGGTTACATCATCGTCCTTGGCGAGTTACATCATCGTCTAGGGGTTACATCATCGTTCCCGGGCGAGTTACCATCGTTCTTAAGGGGCATCAACGTCCTGGCGAGTGCATCATCGTCCTATGTTGGCATCATCGTCCTGGCGAGTTACATCATCGTCCTTAAGGGGTTACATAATCGTCCTCAGGGAGTTACATCATCGTCCTTGGGTTACATCATCGTCCAAAGGGTTACATCATCGCTCAGGGAGTTACATCATCGTCTCTGGGGTTGCATCATCGTTCTGGAGTTACATCATCGTTCTCAGCGAGTTACATCATCGTCCCAAGGGGTTACATCATCGTCCTTAAGGGGTTATATCATCGTCTCAAGAGTTACATCATCGTCCAAGGGGTTAAGTGAGTGGAGGCATGGGTAGAAGTGAGTGAGGCAGGGTAGAGTGAGTGAGGCAGGGGTGGGAGGAGGCAGGTAAGGAGTGAGGCAGGGGTAGAGGTGAGTGGGGGAGGCAGGGGTAGAGGTGAGTGAGGCAGGGTAGAAGTGAGTGAGGCAGGGGTAGAAGTGAGGAGGCAGGGGTAGAGGTGAGTGAGGCAGGTAGAAGCAAGGAGGCAGGATGAGGTGAGTGAGGCAGGGGAGAGGAGAGGAGACAGGGTAGAAGTGAGGAGGTAGGGAGAGGGGGAGGTAGATGAGGCAGGAGAGAGGTGAGTGAGGCAGGGGTAGGAGTGAGGGGCAGGGGTAGAGGTGAGTGGAGGCAGGGGTAGGAAGTAAGTGAGGCAGGAGTAGAGGTGAGGAGGCAGGAGAGGTGAGGAGGCAGGGGGAAGTGAGTGAGGGGCAGGGTAGAGGTGAGGAGGCAGGGGTAGTATGATGGAGAGGTGAGTGAGGCAGGGGGAGTGAGGAGGGGTAGAGGTGAGCAGGGAGAAAAAGGAGGCAGGAGTAGAGGTGGAGTGAGGCAGGAGAGGTGATGAGGCAGGGGTAGAAGTGAGGAGGCAGGGAGAGGAGGAGGCTGGGGTAGAAGTAAGTGAGGCAGAGTAAGTGAGTGAGGCAGGTAGAAGTGAGGAGGCAGGGGTAGAGGGAGTGAGGCGGGGTAAAGTGAGTGAGGCAGGGGTAGAAGTGACTGAGGCAGGGGTAGAAGTGAGTGGGGAAGGGGTAGAGGTGAGGAGGCAGGGTAAAAGTGAGTGAGATTTGTAGAGGTGAGTGAGGCAGGGGTAGAGGTGAGTGGGGCAGGGGTAGAGGTGAGTGGGGCAGGTAGAGGTGAGTGGGGCAGGGGTGAGGTGAGTGAGGCAGGGGTAAAGTGAGTGAGACTTGTAGAGGTGAGTGAGGCAGGGGTAGAGGTGAGTGAGGCAGGGAGAGAGTGGGGGTAGAGGTGGAGGAGGCAGGTAGGTGAGGGGCAGGGGAGAGGTGAGTGAGGCAGGGTAGAGGTGAGTGAGGCAGGGGTTAGAAGTGAGGAGGCAGGGGTAGAATATGAGGCAGGGTGAAGTGGAGGGGGAAGGGGTAGGTGAGTGGAGGCAGGGGGGGTGGAGTGAGATTTGTAGAGGTGAGGAGGCAGGGGTAGAGGTGAGTGAGGCAGGGTAGAAGTAAGTAGGCAGGGGTGGTGGAGGGGTAGAGGTGAGTGGGGAAGGGGTAGAGGTGAGTGAGGCAGGGGTAAAAGTGAGTGAGATTTGTAGAGGTGAGTGAGGCAGGGGTAGAGGTGAGTGGGGCAGGGGTAGAGGTGAGTGAGGCAGGGGTAAAAGTGAGTGAGACTTGTAGAGGTGAGTGAGGCAGGGGTAGAGGTGAGTGAGGCAGGGGTAGAGGTGAGTGAGGCAGGGGTAGAGATGAGTGAGGCAGGTAATATTGTACACATTGACCGGTGGTCGTTACCAAATAAGGTTAGTTGCTCCGATTTCTAGACAAACCTGAATTTGTGAACACGATGATTTTCGAGTCCACGTAAGTTTAATGCATTTTTCATGTCTCTCGGGAACTGGAGGAGATAATGGACCCATGTTGTTTTTATTAATTAACGTCATTCTACCTGAAGATTCGTCGATAATTTTAAATAGTAATTCAGAATTTTCTTTGTATAGTTCTATTTTTTTTTATGCTGTTAACCTGATTATAATTGATAATGATATGTAGCGTTGAGAGATGTCAGTTTAGCGTATATATAAATCTATAATTAACTGTCAGATAATGTCAGGTGTCTCAAGGAGATTCTTTTTACTCTTTTGTACTTAGTAGAGTTTGGCCAGGTGTTGACAAGGTTATATATCACATCTTATGGATATTAGTAAATGTATTTTTTTCTAGACGTACAATGGTTAAATAACTTCCATTTTCGCTCAGATTATCAACACTGCCTGATCTACCGACACTTACTTCACCTTCAAATATCTTCTTTGTCTAATAAGTGTTCCATTGACTTCTGCTTCTTATTTACTGTTTTCATCCATGGCATCTGGTCCTCTCTCTCTCGTCGTTAAAGCAAACATTTATCTGTCTCTATTATCGACTTATCATTATTTTATTTAAAGTGTCAGTTCTCTCCTAATATCTTATCTTTTAAAATCATTATCTCGTCTTAGTTGTCAACAAGAACAACATTATCACCAAACACCGACTGATTCACATCTGAACAGGACTGTCATGTGTCACATCAGTGTCATGTGTCACAGGACTGTTATGTGTCACAACAGTGTCATGTGTCACAGGACTTGTGTCACATCAGTGTCATGTGTCACAGGGCTGTTATGTGTCACAACAGTGTCATGTGTCACAGGACTTGTTTCACATCAGTGTCATGTGTCACAGGGCTGTTATGTGTCACAACAGTGTCATGTGTCACAGGGCTGTTATGTGTCACAACAGTGTCATGTGTCACAGGGCTGTTATGTGTCACAACAGTGTCATGTGTCACAGGGCTGTTATGTGTCACAACAGTGTCATGTGTCACAGGGCTGTTATGTGTCACATGTCATGTGAATCAAGACTGTTATGTGTCACAACAGTGTCATGTGTCACAATGTCTAACAGTGTCATGTGTGTCACAAGACTGTTATATCAAACAGTGTCATGTGTCACAAGACTGTTATGTATCACAACAGTGTCATGTGTCACAAGACTGTATGTGTCAAACAATGTGTATGTCTCGGGCTGTTATGTATCAAACAGTGTCATGTGTCACAAGACTGTTATGTGTCACAACAGTGTCATGTCTGGGGCCTGTATATGCTCAAACAGTGTCATGTGTCACAAGACTGTTATGTGTCTAACAGTGTCATGTGTCTAGGGCTGTTATATCTAACAGTGTCATGTGTCACAATGTCACAACAGTGTCATGTGTCACAGGGCTGTTATGTGTCAAACAATGTCATGTGTCACAACAATGTCATGTGACCAGCAGTATGTGTCTAACAGTGTCATGTGTCAAAGACTGTTATGTGTCACAACAGTGTCATGTGTTATAGGGCTGTTATGTGTCAAACAATGTCTGTGTCACAGGGCTGTTATGTACAACAGTGTCACATGTTACAGGACCCATGTGTAAGAGTGTCATGTCTCGAAACTGTCATGTGTCACAGCAGTGTCATTGTGACAGGGCTGTTATGTGTCAAAGAGTGTCATATGTTACAGGACTACCATGTGTCACAAGAGTGTCTATCTCACGAAACTGCCATGTGTCACAACAGTGTCATGTGTCTGGGGCTGTCATATGTCAAATCAGTGCCATTTATCATAGGGGTATCAGGTGAATTAGGAATGACAAGTGTCATAGGAATAGAATGAAGTCCCATGTGTCAAATGCCATGAATACCATATAGTACAGGAGAGTTGTGTGTCAGACTGGAAGAGAGAGAGAGAGAGAGAGAGAGAGGTGCTGTGGTTGAAGTGTGGTTGGGGAGTGTAAGAGGAGGTATGCACAGTGTACCCAACCTGGCCCCCCGGCTCACTCACTACCTTCTCAACAATGACACTAACTTCATCACGGCCCTGACGTCAACACCTAGTACAACCTGTCATATAGTGTGTACGTCTACCCTCTGAAACCGTGAGTATTAGAATAACAATTTAGGATTACCTATAGATTCGCCCCGTCAGTTTATTTCGCCTGATGATTAATCACTCCAGTGCTAACCTAACCTAACCTATCCAGACGCATATATATTAGTATTTAATTCCTGTGGTTTGTTTATCATTGTTTGTTTTTAATTTGTAGGTGTTGTTTACTCTATATATGGTCGGCCGGCCTATACTCGTAGACAGGTAAACTCGCCTCATTAAGGAACAGCACTAAGCTGACTGCTAGTGGGTGTAATGAATGACAAGTTACCTGCTAGCGGTGTAAGGAATGATAAGTTACCTGCTAGCGGGTGTAAGGAATGATAAGTTACCTGCTAGCGGGTGTAAGGAATGACAAGTTAACTTGTTAAGTGTAAGGAATGACAAGTTAATTCTGGCAGGTTATGGGGAATGATAAGTTTACTGCTGGCGGTGTAAGGAATGACAAGTTACCTGCTAGCGGGTGTGAGAATGATAAGTTACCTGCTAGCGGGTGTAAGGAATGATAAGATTGTGTGGCGAGTGTAAGGAATGACAAGTTAATTGCTAGCGGGTGTAAGGAATGATAAGTTTACTGCTAGCGGGTGTAAGGAATGACAAGTTACCTGCTAGCGGGTGTAAGGAATGATAAGTTACCTGCTAGCGGGTGTAAGGAATGATAAGTTACCTGCTAGCGGGTGTAAGGAATGACAAGTTAATTGCTAGCGGGTGTAAGGAATGATAAGTTACCTGCTAGCGGGTGTAAGGAACTTCCTCACAGTGCTAAGACCATTGATAGTTAGGATGAATGTACAGAGTCCGTCAAGGTTTAAGAGGCAACAAGAAGCGAATTGGTCTGCACTCTTAGATGTAATGTTGAAGGCGGTGTTTTCTTTTTTCGTCACAAATTCGACACTGACTGAGTGCAAGGGAAGAATTTCTCTTGAGTTACCAACATGGCCTGTAGCCAAGTCTGATTCTGGCGACAGGGATAGAGAGTGCAGACGGAATTTGCGACGTTGTCTACATAGTCGTGTTTGTGGAGGCCAATATAGGATGGGATCCAATGAAAGTAGATAAGGAGGGCGTTCGTCTTCGCTCTAATGTGCGGCAATGCTGGATTTATCTCACTAGATCCTGATAGACGGGACGGGGTGAGGTGATCCACTCTAGTGCAGAACGAAATTCTTGATGTGGGCTAATCCCGTAAAAAAAATGTCTGCTATAATAATCATCAATCTGACTTCTCACCAATTTTATATGGCGTCCCCCAAGGTTCCATTCTCGGTCCTTCACTGTTCTTGTTGTAAGTTCACCAGCACACTCAAAAATGAAACTTATTTGCAGACGTGATGTAATCTCTATGCCAGCAACTCAACCTCCATTCCTTGATGAGAACTATGAACAATGAATTGACTAAAGTCAGGACCTGGGTAATACATATTAAACTGACCTAACACCTCGAAAAACCCGACACAATCTTTCACAGAAGGATAGATTTACCCGAATTTGGACCCCTTCAGTCCTCAAAAGTGAACAAAATACTAAATTCCTTGTCGTTGTGTTGTTGACTGGAGAAACCACATACAAGCCATTCACAGTAAAGTCAATAAGCAGCGCGGTATCTTGTATCACACTCGACAGTCACTCACTCTCACAACAATGAAAGAAATCTATCATGATCTTGTTTACCAACACTTCATATGCTGGTTCTACAAAAACACAGCTGATTACTGTACAGAAGAGTTGTACGGACAATTTTAAATTTTTTATTATTTGGGCACTCCCTACATCCTTGTGTAAGGTGAAGCGCAAGCGTTTACAGCGCCCAACAGGGAAGCATGCTAAGTTCATGCTTGCCTTTATGTCTCACGAGTTAAGGGCGTAGAAGCCTAGAGAGTCAAGGGCGTAGAAGCCTGAAGAGTCAAGGGAGCGTAGAAACCTAAAGAGTCAATGGTTTTATGTCATCAAGTTATTGGAAGCTCCAACAACTTTCCCAGAATACGAATCCGCAACTTTCGACTTACACCAGTCTACTTTACTGCTAGGTGAACAGGGACTAATGGGGGGCTAGGAAGTGTGTCCAAACAACTTCCACCGGCCGAATCGAACCCGTGACATCTCGCTTGCGAGCAAACGGTACCACTCACCAGGCACCCCTGTACGGACAATGACCTACTTGAAAAAAAAAATCACACTCACGAACAATTTGCTAAATTGAAAATGTTAAAATTTGAGGAAATTAACATCTACTGCTGTGCCCTCTTTGTTTACAAATCTGTCAATCACTTGATTGACAATAATTAGATCCAGTTCCGGAATAATCAGAGATACAACTTAAGGCACCCAGAGCCACTGAGACCACCCCCCATGCGCTCTCCAGTCCCAGACCTCCATAAAATATCATGGTGTGGTGTGGGAGCTTACCCCCACCCATCCCAGCAAAGACTACGCTCCCTTCCTTTAAATGATCTAAAAAATATGATTTGACTAAGTATTAATATTTTCGTAATACCCTTTATAGTCCTACTTTTATTGTACCACCAAAACCATTATATCATAGATAGAAATTACTATTGCAATAATTATATTTGCCGACAAGAAATGATACTGACAGCTTCTGTTCTCTTGTTCCACCTTAAATGTTACTGCTTCCCTTCCTTATCATATTAACGTATAATCAACTCCACTGTAAAATATGTATATACTTTAATATAAATGTAAAAATAGCAAATAAATAACGAAGTGATAACCGTGGTAACATTCTGATATGTTCTTACTACCGCCATGTTACGTGAACCATTCCAGATGATACTAAATGTTTCATAATACTTCCTTGAGATAAATGTACGTGTAGGTGCCTTCAAGAGTTCAGGTTCTCAACTGGCTCAGCCTTGTTAATACTGTTATTGTTATCCACTCTGTATCTGTGTTTATCTGGTTAAGTAAACTGTTTCAATATCAATGATGCTAGTCGTTGAACTACTGCATGGTCTTAGTGTTAGGGGCGGTGGAGTGATGGCCCATGGTGCTGGCGTTCCCCTGTCTTCCATCTGAGGAATGTGAAGGTTGACATCTAGGAATACATCATAAAAGGTCTGCAGTAAATATTTTTATTCTCGTCTTGCCTCGTCCGGCCAATGGGGCGGGGTTTGAGGGGCATTACAGAGGTGGTCAGTGAAGGTGGAAGAGACGTGAGAGTTCCTTAAATACTTGACTCCAAATGTGGTGACTAATATGTTCAGTGTTTGGATACTGGTTACACCCAGCTCTTCCCTCATGTTCACTATCCGAGTTGTCATTGGACAATCTAAGATGAGTCGCATTGCTACATTCTGTAACTTTCAAGAGGTGATAAGACGGTGGCTGATAGTGAGCACAGATGGAAGGAGTGATAGTCTATGAGTAACCTTATAATTATTGGCAGTATAGAAAGTTTTGGATAAGGGGACCAACACACCAGCACACCTGATGGTGATCCACTTCAGAGGTTATATCCCGCCTATGACACTATTAAAGAGAGAGTGAACCAGGGGGTGAACCAGGGGGTGAACCGTGCCTCGGGGGGGTGGTGCAGGAGGTTTAGTGGAGCACCTGGGTACTGATGTTGCTGACAAGGTCTCCAGGTCTAGTTGACTGAAAAATGACATGACAGAATTTAACCGTAAATACCAAGACTTGTTTTAATATATCCGTTGCGCCTAAAAATATTCGATTTAATTTTGTACAGAGGATAAGTTTTTGTTACCAGATTAGGCACCCCAGCTTATTTTCCTAATCTAACCCAACGTAACCTAATCCAAATCCCACCAGAAAAAGGATACCTTTTTTTCCGATTATTTCTTTTTTAAGACGAATCTACGTCGACCCTTCACCTCGGTGTGGCAGCCATTGTCAGCCAACTAGAGACCGACGATTTATTAAAACAAGATACAAACTTATCCTAGGATGGAAGTGCAATATTTTAGGTTCAAAATTGTTCAAAACAAAACAGTGAGGTTCATTCTTGACATGAAATCAAGAGATTACATTGGCTACGAAGTTGTTCAATCTCTGAAGAGTGGCAGGTAGAGTGAAGCAACTGAGGCTGAATCACGCTTACAGGATTTTTAATGGACTGTAGCCAAAGTATCTGACAACAAACTTTGTAAGGACTAGGGATATGAACTGGCAGGGCACTAGAGGAAGTGAACATAATTATATAGTATAACAGAGTGGAGAAAAGTTACCTGACCACACACAAACTAGTTATGGTATTAAACAATAATCAGATGAAGTTACAGCAAGAGACGAGAGTGAGTTATTAACCACAGAATGTTGTACTCTGGTCGTGATCCACCAGCCTCGGATGATCCAAGCCTGCACTGTCTCGACACACAGGAAACAGTATACTCCCATGGCCTACCTGCACAGTATACCTACATTGTTTATAGTCATGCTGCACTGTATAACTGTATCGTTAATAAAGGCGTTTGATTGCTAAGCGTTAGATTCATTCGCTGACAAGTATGCCAATAGTGTAACCGTAAACATGGTGTAAGCTTAGAAAGAATATTGAAAGTTGTAATTTCCCCAAGCTTTCCTGTGTATTCGATAGATAAGAAAACAAAATTTCTTTAGCATTTTTCCTTAAGTTGCTCTTCCTAAAGCGCGTTGATGTAAGCTAGAGTATTACGGTTTAGGAGACCCGGTAAGAGTTCTACTGTTGTAAGTGATGGCAACTCCAGCGAGAGGGTGACGACCCAGGCATGTGAAGGCCAGACTACCGAGTCAAAAGATAGTCCTGGACAAGACCACCGCTCACCTCTACAGTATATTAGCTCACACTTCATGAGAAAACATTTAAAGAATCCTTAGTACCACATAACTAAATTTGCTAAGCTTGCTAGTCTCTTTAATTGTTCATTTTCATCACTTAGTATCAAGTTAACAAGATTCACTAGTTCACGTTTTCTCCCTTAACTGGTCAATACTTAGCTTAAATGTAAGAGAACGAGGAAAATATTCCATCATGAGAATTTAATAACTAAGAAAAACATAGGAATAATTCATTTTTGTTACTGATTCTCATTATGGTGTCAACGAATTTTTAAAGACACGACAGTAATTCATGTAAACAAAGTGAAACTAGATTGTTATTGGTCTTGTATATCGTTTCTCCTCTTGATTTATTATTATTATTATTATTATTATTATTATTATTATTATTATTATTATTTATTATTATTATTATTACATTCCGCCCCAGGCCCTGATGTGGGTCAGTGAGCTGTGACCGGGTGAGCTAATCCCTGTAAAAAAAAAAAAGTTACTGTTCTTGGGATGGAAAAAAATAACCATAAATAAATACACAAGGGAAACAATAAAAAAATCAATAGTGAGAAACGATATATAGTATATGTTGTGGTGTTGTGGGGTGCGGGATGTTTGGTTCACACTCAGGATGGGATGGAGAAAGGAAACTCACAATGTGCTCTCTGTATACATGTTATATTGGATGTACAATGCAGCTTGGTGCTGGGAAGGCAGCATGGTTACAAGCGTGATGTAGAGAGAGCTGGTTGGTGAGGATGCTCAGAGGAGGACAGCTTGTGGGTCGCCATGCTCGCCGGCGGGAGCGACGACCGCCAGGCAGGCGGAGGAGGTGTTGCTGGCTGGTTGGTGTCAGGTCTTAAATAGCGGGGGTTGGCGTGGCTTAGTAGTTGACCTCCGTGATGTATGGCGGCGCTGGTTGACCCAGACCACGAGGGGTCGGCTACTCAGCGACAAACAGCGTTTGTAGGGGAGAAATCCACTACAGTGTCAATAGTAAGAGGAACAATTGAGACCCTGCAACTGTGTGTAAATGAGGCAGAAAGTCAGATCAGCAACCTGGGAGTCCCAGGTTGCTGATCTGGGACTTGGTCATATATGGCAGCAGGGTCTACCTGACAACACATTATGCTTCCAATATCCTCCCAGGCGGTAGTACCTCCCTGTTTGATAGGTGCCTATTACCCCCTACGTGCTTATCAATGATCAGTTTATATTACAGCTTACCCAATTACGTACAGTTGAAGCTTTCACCATATTATTTAACTATTCTTCACTAGCGTAGCTAGGGGCGGTCTGCCCCGGGCGGCACTTTTGGGTCTGCTCACCACCCATATCTCGCAGCCACTGGAGACGTTAATCCATCCCTTTGTATCGGCGGCAAGTTAACTCTTGTCGTGTCTGACCTAACACCTGACCCACATCATCACGGCCACGTCATGAGCCACTCCTTACATAGCTCCCCCACACACAACCTGTAACCTGTTGAGGATGAAGGAAACAATCCTCAAACAAGTACGCCACAGTGAGCCCATGTGTGGGTCAGGTGTTAGGTCAGACACGACGAGGATTAACTCTTGCTGCCGATACAAAGGAAGGATTAACGTCTCTGGTAGCTGCAAACCATGCAGTCTCGGGCCATATCAGTTCATGTACAGCCGACCAATCCACCAGTTACAAGCAATTCACTTCAGTTCTGCACAAGTCTCCATCGTGACAAGACGAGGGGAGGCTAGACGACTTTTAAGTTCTGTGTTTTCGATCCAGTTATTTACTTGCTGGAAGACATAATACTATATGGTAAGAAATATTAAAGTATTGGTTAAAAAATATTGATGTGACTTTGCTGCAGTGTACTGAGATTAAATATTAAGGATTTTGTTTCACAGCATTGCGGATTTTATACTTACATTAATTATCCCTCATTGGGGTACAGACAAAAGCCCCGACAAAGCCACCCCAGACAAAAGTTTCCCAGACGAAAAAGTTACTCCAGACAAAAGCCCCTACTTTTGATCGGGGTGGCTTTTGTCTGACAACAGTAAGGGCTTTCAAAAGTTACGGACATAATTAAATAGTTGAGGGTAAAATATACCGTTCTTCTCAGGTTAATTATTGGTTAGGTTAGCTTAGTTAAGTTGTGCTTAGTTAAAGTTAGGTTAGTTAAAATAAAAGCCACCCGATCAAAGTAGGGGCTTTTGTCTGCGGCTTTCGTCTGGGGCTTAAGTCAGAGCTGATCCATTTTCACTGTACCTGAGTCTGTAATTTTAGATTGCTGTTACTTTTACATTTCCATTGTATTACATTGATACTAAAGTGTCATTATACCGTGATTTTTTTAGATTAAGCTGTTTGCTACTTCCATTCGTCTCCTCTTACTATTCAGAACGAGTTTATAGAAATTTTGGGAGAAAACGTAAGAAGCAAAGTCATCACAAGTAAAAGAAGCAAAGTATTTCATGATATTCGACAGCACTCCTGATATTTCACATAAGGATCAAACGAGCCAAGCTTTACGCTATGTTATGATCGGATGGAGATAAAGTGAAGCCGTGAATCATTTGTCGATTTATTGAAACAAAAGGTAAAACCGCCGAGAATATTTCATGATGATTTGGGAAAAATTAGAGAAAGACGGAATTCGATATTCAAATTGTAGAGGGCAAAGCATAAAGATAGCTGCGGTGATGGCTGGTGTTCAAAACGTATCAAGGAAATTAATAATAAAAAAGCAGAATTTGTCGCTTGTACAAATCCTCACTCGCTGAATTTGGCGGTGTTCGCGCAGCTTCTGTTGCTGTGAATTCTGCTACCTTTTTTGGATGTGGAACGTTTGTTTGTATTTTTTTTCTTCATCAACCCACAAGGGATGTTCTAACTCTCTAAATACTGGTCAAAGTGTCGAAGTACACAGAAACCTGGTGGAAAGTGCGCAGGGAGAAGCTGTAAGTAAGCAGAAGAAACATTGTGCAAATCTTAAGTGCCCCAGAAAAGTTAACTGGTGAAAAGAAATACAGCTACTAGGGTGATGCTGGTGTTCTACTTGGTGCGTTGCAATCATTTTCCTTTTGTGTTTTCTGACCTGTGGGGACCCGTCCTTCTAGAAATTAACGACACAGACTTACTTCCAAACTAAGGGCTGAACATACAACAAATGATATAAAAACTCAGTATTAGGAAATATTTCTAGTTGAAAACAGGGACAAGCTAGTGAGTAATGGATAACTATGCCAAAGAAATTTCGGTAATGATCTGGGGATAGTCATGGAGCGTCATGTCGACCCAAAAAGAAATAAAACAAATGTTTGGTAAGGATCACGAGATGCTGAATTGCCATACGACATTGAATTGAGGAGAGAAATGTTTTCTGCTGGACAGAGGATCCAAGAAATAACTTTTGAGATTTCAACAGCTTTCTATGAACTTGCTGAGAAATATGCCTTCCTTACCCCATTGAATCTTGGATGATAAATGTGAGTGTCAAATAGATCACGATCACGACGACATTGATAAAGAGGAGTCTCTGTTGAGAGAAAGACTGCGATTTTTGTTGCTGCTATAACTATTAAAGACAGAATACAGACGTGGAAAGAAGGCCCCTTTGAACTTTTGCAGTTTATTCCAAAAGTATAACCTTGGGAATTCGGTTCCAAATATAGTAATAATGTTGGAGGATTTTTCCTCGCAATTGCTGTTAGTGTTGCTACCTGTGAGAGAGTTTTTCGGAACCAAACCGATTAAGAATTACTTAAGATCTACTATGAGCAATCTTTGCGGTTGAGAAATCTTGCCATACTGTCTATAGAGCGACAATTGACATTAGTTTTTGACAATGTCATTGAAGAATTTTACAAACAAAAAAACAAGAAAAGTTACTTAGCAGGAAAGTTGTAGTTTCTATTTCAGAAATAAAGATGGTCCTAATTTTTTTACACTTTTTTACTTTTTTTTCCTATCCTATATGTCGTTTTTAGCTTTTTTGTTTAACTGTTACTATAAAGTTTAAGTATGTTTGGGGGTGTATTTAAAGGATACTATATTTGGCGCGTATGTACAGTAATATTATAATGGTACACACACAAACTAATATATATATATATATATATATATATATATATATATATATATATATATATATATATATATATATATATAAGAGTGAGTCACTGTGCAATATGTATTTTTTGTGGGGGCACGGGGGGGGGGCGGCAAACTCAAGGGCCGCCCGGGGCGGCACACACTCTAGCTACGCCACTGTATTCTTGACTGCTTCAGCTAACATTAGGTACACGCAACTTACGGCCACACAGAAGAGTTCAGTCATAATCTTAACTTCAGGTGCAGTGTAGGGGAGAGAATGGATGTGTAGGTCGTACGAGAGAAAATGTACTTTTAGGGCGTAACTCAAGAATTCAAACATGACATTGTTTTACGGGACTATTAACCGTAATATGAATAACCTTATCTAACGATAGCTAACATGTACAGGGGCAGATCCAGGAATATCAAAAGGGAGGAGGTGCAAGAAATTTTGGGTGGGGTAACACGGCGAGCAAAGCGAGCCCACCCATGGGCATTTTGAGGCCATTTTGAAGCTTTGTGCACTTGATATTAGGAAATATTCTGAGGTCAATAGGGATTACTTTTTACTAAACAAAAATACCTGAGTACAATACTGCATTAAAGAAAAAGTATTGGAATGTTATCAGTACATGGCAACATCGACTGGAGAAACGAGTTCACCCTAAATGAATTGAATAACCCTGCTTATCTTTTTGTTGAAATTCTGAGAGATAATTTTCAGTTCCAACATGTCAAAGATCCGACACATTACAGAAGGGGAGCAAACACCCAAACCACTAGACCTCATCATAACAAACGAGGAGGGTATGGTGGCCAAACTGGAACATCTTGCCCCAGTTAGCACCAGTCACCACACAGTGTTGTCATTCAGATTTAACTGTTACCTAGTTCAGGATAAGGCCAGGCCAAGATGCAAATATTACAAGGAAAATTACAACGGGATGAGGGAAGAAATGAGGGGTATCCACTGGCCTGACTCATTAAGGCACAAGAACGCAGACACTACGCTGAATATCATAACTAGTAAAGTGACCCATTTGATCGATAAATATATACCCAAGACCAAACCTCTAGGAATACGAGGGAACCCTTACACATGAACCATGCGGCGGCCGACAAAGTTAAGAAGAAAACCCGGAAATTCAAGACGCGGGTTACGTCAAACGATGAGCAGGACAGGAGGATGTATGCAAGAGCCAGAAACCAAGCAAAGGCAGAGTGTAGAAGGGGTGAAAAGGAGTTCCAGAAGCTGATTGCAAGCGAGGTCAAGTCAAACCCAAAGGCGTTTTACCGCTATGCAAAGTCGAAATTAAAAACGCGAGTAGGAGTATCAGACCTGAGGCTTAAAGATGGTAGTTACGCAGATTCTGACCAGGATAAAGCTGAGGCATTGAACAGCTTCTTTTCCTCAGTGTTCACAAGAGAGGATGCAATTTACCTTCCTGCGTTTGAGGACACACGGTTCGACACAGCACTGACCCACACTGTGTTCACAGAAGAGGGTATTAGAAATAAACTGTCCAGGCTAAAGGTCCATAAGAGTCCCGGACCTGACATGGTGCATTCCAGAGTGCTAAGAGAGTTGTGCAACGAGCTTGCCTGGATGAACAAAAGGTCCCCAGCGATTGGAAAATGGCTTATGTGAGTCCTATCTTCAAGAAGGGCGATCGTCACTCCACGAACAACTATACACCAGTGAGCCTGACCAGCATAGTATGTAAAGTACTTGAGAGTATTATCGGAGATGCCGCTATGGAACATCTACTATGAAACGACCTTGTAAAGGATTGACATTCCGGTTTTATGCTGGGGCGCTCCTGCTTAACACAATTGCTTAAGGCAGTGGTTCTCAACCTTGTTTGCCCCATGCACCCCTTTCACCATATGTCAGAATGTCATTCCCCCCTCCTTTCCAAGATTGTCTGCCTCAAAAAGTGCATTCCAAATAATATGCATATAATACTGAAAATCCTTTATTTTTTCCATATTAGTATCAGTTTTCCCCCTGAAAACCTGAGGGAATTCCCCCAGTTGAAAACCCCTGGCTTAAGGTATTGGATATTTTGACCCATATTCTGGAACGGGGTGGTAATATCGACAATATATACCTAGATTTTGCCAAGGCTTTCGACAGTGAACCCCATGAAAGACTGAAATCAAACAGGAAGGGTACGGAATTCGGGGAAATGTCCTAACGTGGATAGAAGACTCTCTCCATGACCGCAAGCAGTGTGTGGTGATTAATGGCACGAAATCATCATCTGTACCCGTCACAAGTGGGGTATCACAGGGTAGCATATTGGGCCCGTTGTTGTTTGTTTGTTTCATAAATGACATGCCTGACTTTGTACACTCCTCCATACAAATGTTTGAGGATGACGCCAAGTCATTTCAGGAAATCAAGAACCAAGCGGACTGTGAAGAGCTGCAGAAGTACCTCTGTGGGCTCCAAGAATGGTCGAAGAAATGGCTGCTGAGATGCAATGTCACGAAGTGTAAGAGGATACACCTGGGGCGTACCAACGGTAAGGAGGCGTATCATATGTCCCAACGGGATGAAGAAACTGTACTTTTTGAGACTGAATGTGAGAAGGACCTAGGTGTGTATGTTGACAATGTGATATGCTAGTGACTGTCAGTTGGTTGAAAATGTTCCAAGGAGGGCCACCAGACTGGTGCCTGCACTTCGGCACCTCAACTACCCTGAGAGATTGGGGCGCCTGAGCTTGCCTAGCTTTTACTATAGACGGGCAAGGGGCGACCTAATTGAGGTGTAGACCAGTTCCTTGGCCCTACCCACAATACATAGTTACATGACAACCCTTGGCTTTACTTAACTGCCACCCCAAGTGGGTACTTCTACTTCACCCACATCTTCTAGTGGTACGTTTCATTACAGTTACCAGGCGTTATTCATAGTCCCAAGTGGACAACTTTACTTCTCACACATTACTCGGTACTTTTCATTACATCCAGTTATAAGACAACCTTACTTAAGATACTTCACAGTGTTGGTAGTGCATAGGAGATGCACTCACACACAACACGCCAATACTGATACCAACAAATACATGGGTCCACTACCCAACATGGGGTAATTATTAACAAACACATACAACAACACTGTGGGCCATATCTCCAAGGCATGTCCCAGGGTATAGCACTGGCACCACTAACAACTGACAACTGCTGTTGTGGTCGGTTGTACTCCGACACGAGGCGGGTCTGGGGCCCTCGGCCCACGAGGTGGACCTGCCGTTTCAATCATGTCGAATCAACGACATCGTCGATATATGGCTCCCTGCTGGGAATCTACTGGCTCCGGGGCTATAGGTGAATGTCAAATAAGCCCAGCCTGGATCTGGGGACAAATAGGGGAGGATGTGACGGAGGACGAGACTTGGGAAGCATGATGACAACACAAACAAATCTTTCATCTTGTAACGTCATACGACATTTACTTTATATTACTTCTTACACTGGGTGAATGACAATTCAACTGTTAAAGCATGAACACTGATATGACTGAATCAAACTGAATGGCTAGGGAACACTACTACATACCTGGAGACAAACAGGAGAGCGTCACGGGAGTACGTCTCTCCTTCCCGCCTTAGTATAAATACCCGAGTTGCCAGCAATCGCTACTCACGCAATGACAGAAATTACAAACAACTTAACTGTTACTCATTCAAGGATGACCCTCAGTTGACAAACGTCTGGCGAATTACTAAAGTTGATTTACACAGACTAATTCAAGATTGAGCTTGTCAGGAGAGAAAGTGGAATAACTACATAGTGACAACTGTGTTTGAAGGCGGGACTTACTGGGAGGGATCATGAGAATAAGCGTCGATGGGGAAAAACACTTCTTCTCAGGGATAGTTAACCCACTCATGTTTTGCGTTCGTGGAGTATAATAAGAATCAGTAGTTAAAACAGACTAGCTGTCAACGTGACCATGACAGTATCATGTTCATTGTTAATTGCCTTCATCCACCAGTGTAGTCTTTGGGTTCTCACGTTGGTCACATACTCCATCTGTTCTGTCGTTGAGGTCTTCCCCGAGTCTTGTTGCTGCTCAAACTTGTGTTGTGACTGACTGCAGGGATTGTCAGATGAATGGTCTTCTCAGTACCTGCCACATGGGGTCTAATCTGGTTTACTGACTGGAGTTTCAGCAAGTGCCTTTCACTGAAGTGTGACCACAAGGCAATGGTTTCAGGAAGCACGCACGCAGGCACGCAAGGACGCCCGCACGCACGGTCAAACGCCTCTGGGGGAACCTTTGCGTGACTATTAGAGAAGGCAAGTAAAGCAGACTTTTTGGTCAGTGGCATAAAATTAAGCATTACTGAGTGCTCGTACTGGCACTGTTTGTAAGGTACTTTCGTCTGGCGTAGCATCCACAAGTACATGACTGGGTTAAAGGGGAACACCAGACAATGTTCATTGCTCAACCTTACATTTATCTTCACTTAAGAATTTTAGAGAAAAAGATGACGAGGAAAGGGGAATAAGAAAGATAAGAAGAGGAAGTGATGAAGGAGGATATGGAAGGGAAGAGAAGGAAGGATGAAAGAAGAAGAGGGAGGTCCACGTTCCACTGAGGGTGTCAAGGAAACCCACTAAGTGTCGGCCATCTTGTGGGGCCTCCCTGGCTCTGACAAGTAGCACTAGAAACTAACAATCACTACCAGGTATTTCTTTGACGTAACCAACAGGTGTGGTTATATGACGTCAGGACTAGATATGGCTATATGACATCATCGAGAATAGGTGTGGTTATATGACGTCAGGACCAGGTCTTAGGACACTCAGCCCTTCAGGAGAATACGACGCTATTACGTTTCCGATGGCCTGACCAAGACAACTTATTTACGTGTACTGTAACTTGACAGAACTAAATATCAATTGATAAAAGTAAACCTACGTAACTAAACCATTAGCTATATTAACAAAGTAAACTACAATCAATTTAATAAGTTATCAAATACAACTTACGTAACCAGGTTATCGTAACTCAGTTCACTAAATCAATGACCAGATATCGTAAACTAATTCATCAATGTTATTTACTAGCTTTATGGTATCACTTAATTGACTTTACTTATTCAATTAAATGTTAATTAATTCAAGTAACTTAAAAAAAAAAGTAACCATTGGTTGGGTTGGGTTGGGTTGGGTTGGGTTGCTTCAGGGTGAGCTAGTCAGAAATCACGAAGTCATTCAATCATTTATGCCGTTATTTTGTCAGTCAGTCAGTCAGTCAGTCAGTCAGTAATGAACACAATCAGTCAAACGTAACTCATTTTTTTCTGGTTGCGGTAGTGTCAGTACAGTTTAACGCCAGTCTGATAGCCATTTGAATTAGCTGCCCCGTCTCACAGTGAATACATTAAAGAAAAAAAGATACCTAAAGGGAATTCAACATCAGTATAATGAAATGGTTTTGCTAATTTTTTACTAGAAATGTATTTGAGTATAATTTATGTTGTTACGATAAAAATAAGTACGATTCTTAAGTAGAAAGTCACGTCACAATGTCAGCAAAGTTAGGAGAGTTTACAGGCTGTGGGTCACCTGGGGAGTCAGACTCAGAGGTAAACTAGTGAATATCTCAAGTCAAACACTCTGCTGACATCATCTATTTAGCGAGGCACTGCAGGAGTTTTCACAATTATACCCCAAAACTACTCAATTAGTACAGACGCATTTTATATCGATTATATATTGACGTCATTATTATAGAAAGTCACTTGTGTGATTTGTAATACATATGGACCTGAGGTATTGTCTAACTTGATTGTTTTCCTCTATGACATTTTCAGGGATTTTTTTTTTATATACAGTCACCCACCCTCTCTCCCATCTCGTCAATAGTGTATTTTTATTTAACTGAGACAAACGACTGTTCTCTAAGAAGTTAATGCGAAAGTACCGCCCCTCAGCTCTAAGGTCTGTTTATCATTATATTATTGAAATGCCTCATATGTAGACAGTACCCCCTCCTTACCCATAATTTCTTACATCTCGTCATAGTGAGATTCTCGACCCACGTCTTCCTACATATTATAAACTGCAGCTATTCATACAGTAGGTACTTCCTCACCTCCCTGTGCTCTTTAACCCATACATACACACAGGGTCCTGGTGAGAGTAATAAGCACAGCCTCCCCTGCTTTAGCGCCTCTCACGGGCTCCTTCAGGTATTTCTCGCTTACATTTGCCATGACTCCATCAACAATAAATCATGCCAGTAACAATAGTCTGGCCTACACTCAGGGGAGGGGCGGGGTGTCGAGTTACCAGAAACCCTCTTGTGATGGGATTACCTACGAGAGGCCCCACCACCACGTGACCCTCGCCCCTACACGGCCAGGTTCTCCCCACCCTCACAGTATCCAGCGTAAACTTCAACCTAGGTGTAGTAATAGATGTTTCAACTCGTGTGAGGTGTCAATGTTGTATGTTAAGGCAGGACAGTGTCGTGCAGGAATGTCCGATGGCTTGTGTTAGGGCATGTCTCAGTCACTTGTTGAAATTTACAGTAGGGAGGAGGCCTGGGCTATACCGCAGGTAAGGCCGGGTAGGGGGTCGAATTACAAGGCCAGACGCGACCGCTGCTACTAAGACAGTTCAGTTCAGTCGTTAGCCACGACCGCCACGCCACGCCACGCCACGCCACGCCCGTCACAGATGAAGTACTATGCGAGGAGATGGTGTTGAAGACTTGTGAGGAGGAGCGTGAGTGATTGGGGGAGAGAGCGACAGTAGTGTGTGTGTTTTGTGGTGACCAGCACCCGCCTCACACCGCCGCCGCTAGCCACACACTACGCTCCCCTGACCCGCTTGTCCTGACCCAGAATGACTTTAGATGAAGATTTTAGTGTTGCACAGTTTGAGTGACGATTTCATGTGTTTGGTGGAGACTGGAGTACTTCAGCCACTCAGAGTTTACCGCCACTCAAAGCCATGAGTGACGGGGGCAGTGACCTCAGCAACGATGACGTGCGTCACCGTCGTAAGTCCCTCCCGACGGAGGAGTTTGGTATGGCTGGAAATCCTAATCCTCTGGGTGTGCCCTTCTTCAGGAACCTGCCCATGATGGGACTGGACCAGCAGGAGGAAAGGGCTTCTCTCCTGGGCTCAGGGCAGTATGTCTACCAGTCCTCAGGCTCCGATACCTACTCCAGCGACTTCCTCAGGGTGAGTACACTACTGGTGGAGTGACGGCAGGTGTTGACTGGTGTAGTGGTGGAGTGGAGTGACGGCAGGTGTTGACTGGTGTGGTGGTGGAGTGACGGCAGGTGTTGACTGGTGTGGTGGTGGAGTGGAGTGACGGCAGGTGTTGACTGGTGTGGTGGTGGAGTGGGTGACGGCAGGTGTTGACTGGTGTGGTGGTGGAGTGGGTGACGGCAGGTGTTGACTGGTGTGGTGGTGGAGTGACGGCAGGTGTTGACTGGTGTGGTGGTGGAGTGGAGTGACGGCAGGTGTTGACTGGTGGTGGTGGTGGAGTGACGGCAGGTGTTGACTGGTGTGGTGGTGGAGTGGAGTGACGGCAGGTGTTGACTGGTGATAGTAATTATGTCATTTTAAGTATCTCTCTCTCTCTCTCTCTCTCTCTCTCTCTCTCTCATTTGAAAATTTAAATTGAATCAGATATTTGTTTAGCGATCATAAGGTGTCATATTATAGGTTATATACTAACCATGGGCGAGGGGTGGGTGGTGGTCGTGGTGATCCGGACCCCCCCCCCCTTTTTCATAAGAAAATTTCAAAACTTTTTCTTTAATGCAGTATTGTATTCAGGCATTTTTGTATCGTAAAAAGTATTTACCATTGACCTCAGAATATCTCCTAAAATCAAGTGCACATGGCGTTAAAATGACTCAAAACCCCCAGCTGGGAGATAGTCTGAAGTCAATGGTATATACTTTTTACGTTATCATGTAGGTGTAAACTATATCATGAAGATGTAAACTATATCATGTAGGAGTAAACTATATCATGATGGAGCTTTTAATATGCTGGTATTTATCATAGATGCTTGAGATAACTATTGCCCCCTACACATGATACACCGGGTCGACAGTCATAGCAGGGGGGGGGGGAGATTCCTGGGTCAGAGGTCAGCGATAGTGTTGGTAAATATTATAATTTTGCGAATCACCATAGGATTAGACTCCCTAGCTTATTTCACCTGATTCAACACACTGGGGGATTAGGTGAAGGTATGTTAGGTTAGATTTAATCATTAAGATAGGTTAGGTTAGGTTAGGTTAGATTAGGTTAGGTTAGGTTAGGTTAAGGTGATTTATCTTCAGGTGATATAAGCAGTGGGGCTAATCTTCGTGTGACCCAATTTTAGAGTTTTGATTCTGTAGTCGTGTGGTAATTAAGATAGAGAGAGTTACCTGCTGAATCCAGGGTAAAATGCTCTCTAGGTTAAGATTGGTAATGATGAGAAAAAGAGTTCCATTTTCCACCTATTGTTACGACTTTCTACGCCAAGGTAACCGGTGGTAAAACCAAAAGAGAGAGAGAGAGAGAGAGAGAGAGAGAGAGAGAGAGAGAGAGAGAGAGAGAGCAGTCAGTACGTGTGTGTGTGTGTGTTTCGCAGTCAATCAAGACACACCTTGTAATCACCCGAACTCATTTCATCTGATGAGCGAACACCCTAACGCTAGATGTATGAAATGTAATGTATGTATGTATGTATGTATGTATGTATGTATGTATGTATGGAGAACCGGATTCTAGAACTATCTACTCACTGTCTTCCAGTTTGGGTTTCCATGGCAACTGTTACAATTCGTAAAATTTGGTTGATTATTTTGTTTCTATCTTCGGTGTTTCTCTTCACACACACACACACACACACACACACACACACACACACACCCCAGCTGCCTTTACTGACTCACTCCCTCTTCATCTCCGGCAGGAGGGCGCCGACGATGGCTTGGCCAAGCAGTCAGGGCTCGGGTACGGGACCTGGAAGGCGTCTGAAGAGGGCATCACCCTGACCTGGCGTGACCTGAGTGTATACGTCCCTCAGAAGAGAGGATGGTTCAAGGGCACCCACGAGCAGCGGCCCTTCAAACGAGTCCTTAACAACGGTAAGTCGAAGATAAAACGACAAATATTACTTTAATGTATCAGGTAAATGTGTTACTGAGAAGCCTCCACCAGACAGGAGGTTTGTAGAGGTGGGGGTCGTAGTACAGCACAGTGTTACAGGTCTTTACCCAACAAGGCAGCAACATGACCCCCTCCACTTCACAACAGTCAAATTAATTTATCTATTTAGTAACCGATGATCAGTATATAATAATGTATGTTAGATTATTAGGGTTAGGTTAGGTTAATTAGGGTTAGGTTAGGTTAGGTTAATTAGGGTTAGGTTAGGTTAATTAGGGTTAATCATAGTTAGGTTAGGTTAGAAATAATATGGTTTGGTTGGCTTACGTTAGATATAGTTTGCAGATCGTTCTTACAAAACTTTGATCGAACGAAATTAATTTTTTTATGAGTTTATTGTGTTGCATTCAAAGGTGTTTATGTAAGCTGCAACCTTTACCGATAACTCGTCAAAAATACAACAAAAGCTCGTTTAGATAACGTCAGAATCAACCAATCAGGTATCGCCTGACGGTTTCCCCTTAGCCACCAGTGACACTCACCTCGTGCCACAGCCGCAGCCAATGTTGTGGCCAGCTGTGGTTACACGAGAGGTGATGCCCGACTCTCCAGTAACCAGATCTACGAGTATCAGCATGATCAGTCACCCACCTGCCCTACACCCTTCCTCGTGTCTTGGTCTACCTGTCTGCATTCTTCTCTACGTGTCTAAAATAACTTCGTTCTCAGACTAACATATTCGAAGTAAAATATATAACTCCTACTGTATGCTTACAGAAGTTAACTCAACCCTCGAGGCTATACAAGGGAAGTATTGCTACACCCACGATCTTCATTTATCTGTTTCCCATCTTCCTCAACGTGACGAGTTAATATATGATATGGTCATAATAACCTTGTGTATAATGAGGATGATGATGCCTTCTATAGCGAGATAGAGGTTAACTCAGTAATATGTGATGGTAGTCTGGCGGTGTAGGGATACGTCTCGTCAACATTGTGAAGATTTGTGACGTTATGTATTGATACGAACGTCATTACCTACAACAAATTGTTATGTATCTAGAACAATATACTAAAGTTCCCACGACATCCGGTGCCGGCGTTAGCCACCATCTTGAAAAATAACCACCATATTGGACAAAAAATTAAAGGGCAAATAGCTGCTAAAGTTTTAGTTTTATCGAAAAATAATATTCAGTAAAAGTTGTTCTAGATCATGTACACAGTGGCGGTGTTATTTTTAAGTTATTGTTATGTTTTGATTTTAAGGAAAATAATTAAAATACAAAAATTAGGGAAAAGGTTTTTTCAAAATTAATTTTCACAGAACTCGTCGTCTAAATGAAGAAATATGTTTCAATAAAATATATAAAGAACTATTCAGCATAAATTACAAGTAATATACCGAGGTAACATAAGGAGTGGTAGTGGTCTAGGAGAACTTTGGGCCACAGTTATGACCAATCACCTGTAAACCACATGGTATCAGGTCACGCTTACTCCTCGTGCCTTACCAGCTCACTTCTTACAAAGTTTGCTCTGACAAAAAAATTTCCTACAAAATGTGCCGCTGATATTGATAAAGAACGCAGTACTGTCCTAGCTCTCATTAACTGCTTCCTTCTTCGTAATACTGATGGAAGAAGTCCTCCAGACCAAATCTTGCAAATATTAATGAGAAGATGACAACCATTATTTGCCAAACAAAGGATTTGAGCTGCAGGTCAAGACTATGGCTACAGCACTGTACTGCGATCAAGTTTATTTGCCTAAATTCTTAGTCAGAGCTGAACGTACTGTACAGTAGGATTTGCGCTTATAAATTATGCGCCAAGTGTTTACGTATTTACATGCTGCTGGACATTTACCATACACCAATTCAGCACAAATCTATTTGCAACAGATGTCTAAATTTCCTGATAAAATGCCAAAGAAAGAATTTGAACAGCTTACCAAAGAAGTCTTTTCCACAGTACAGTACGCCGCAACAAACAATACTGGTCAGGGACATGGCCAGATATGATCACAGAACAGTTTTTGATGAGACAAATGAAATGCTGTCGAGGCCTCAATCATAGTCGAGGCACTACAGAGAGAACTCTTACCCAATGGACACAAGCGTTGTCACCGTATACTGTACAGTCCACGCCACTTGGCTGGGTGCGCCCCCCCCCCACCCCCACTCACTTCCAGAAACACACAATTAATCGGTGGTCAGCCAAGGTGTAAAGTCAACACTTACCCCCGAACACGTTAACTGGATAAATAATTTAAAAACTGTATTTTCTTGTTTCTAAAATCCATCCATACATTTGTTTTAGTTACGAACATGATAGAATATATAACATGATGTGGGAGCTTTGAAACAGGCCACTGGTCATTTACACCGGATATTCCACCAATGGGCGTTGACCAGAGGTTGACAGCCGCCCACCGTGCCTCGCCTTCACTCGACAGTATGTCGATAAGGAGGAGCAATTTGGGGCAAGAGTTGTGTTCACCCAACACCCTTGGCCGTGTCCATGTGTGGCGCCAAAACAACACAAGGTAACGTACTGTGGGGTTCAAGATGTTTGGGTTCACACTCAGGATGGAATGGAGAAAGGAAACTCACAATGTGCTCTCTATATACATGTTGTATTGGATGTACAATGCAGCTTGGTGCTGGGAAGGCAGCATGGTTACAAGCGTGATGTAGAGAGAGCTGGTTGGTGAAGATGCTCAGAGAAGGACAGCTTGTGGGTCGCCATGCTCGCCGGCGGGAGAGAGGACCGCCAGGGAGGCGGAGGAGGAGCGAGGGCCGCCAGGCAGCGGCGGAGGAAGTGTTGCTGGCTGGTTGGTGTGTGTAGAAAACGACAGGTCACCACGAGGTCAGGTCTTAAATAGCGGGGCGAAGGCGTGGCTTAGTAGTTGACCCCCGCTCCGTGATGTATGGCGGCGCTGGTTGACCTAGACCAAGAGGCATACACTGGGGAATTGGTGGGGTCGGCTAGGCAGCGACAAACAGCGTTTGTAGGGGAGAATTCCACTACAATACCCATAAAGTTATGTTTACAACCTGTAACGTGGTTAATTTTAGTATATCAAATTACTTTATGAAATACCGTATATCTTGTAGTAAATAACAAATTATAATTTAACATGAAAGTGAAGAATATAACAAAGTGATAAGGTCTACATTATTTTACGGAGATATGATCGGCACAATATATATGACGAACAACGGAGCGGCCGAGTGTGTGGGGTGGATGACTGTCCACGGCGTCGGGGATGTCACACAGATTCAGGGACAGTTTAGTGCCCAAACATATGTTGACAGCCTTAATAGTTTGTTTTTGTCTATTAGATATCCTTAATAGCCTTAATAGATTGTAGAAGATAAAGGTTAAATCTCTCAATTCTATAATATAACCTTGGCAGTGATGGTGGTAAACCATACCAATACCAACTTAGGCTCACCACCCTTAACAACCATATTCGCCTGTACTTAACCTAGTTGGGATAGGCCCTTACTCCTCCCTGCTAGGCCTCCACACCACAGTGGCAGAATATAACTCAATAATCTTCTATGTTAACCATTTATTAATATATTTGTTGTTATTTATACCCTGGAACTTATTCCTTATTAATATTTAATTCTACTTGTGTACTGAAAGTAACTTCATTCGTTCCCAAATATGCTGTTAATTTATATTTCATTAAAACCGAACAATATAATAACGAAACATTTAAAGTAGTTTGCCCCATAAGACAACGTTGTTTTCTAAGCCCTCCCCCCTTCCAAATAAAGAAGACCACCTCGATTACCTGAAATACTGAACTGTCAACCCGTCCAGTACTGCCCCGTAAGACCCAGTGGCGAGTTACGGACGGACAGAACCATTGCTATACCGTACAGTATATCCCCAAACTTTCGGTCCGGGAGGAATACTGAGAGAAATAAATTTACCGCCGGTCAACAACGCTCCTGATACAGTAAAACGAATGACTTTCTGTCTTCATGAAACTTACAAACATTGGTGTTTGATGCAAGCTTAGGAAAATGTGGCATCCCTAAAAATTACACCGAAAAATACTTTATGTTCTTGAAACACGAGGAGGTGGTCTAATGCTCCCGAGATGTGAGGACGTTCCTGAGGCATGAGTGTGAGGACGTTCCTGAGGCATGAGAGGACGTTCCTGAGGCATGAGTGTGACGACGTTCCTGAGGCATGAGTGTGAGGACGTTCCTGAGGCATGAGTGTGGGGACGTTCCTGAGGCATGAGTGTGAGGACGTTCCTGAGGCATGAGTGTGAGGACGTTCCTGAGGCATGAGTGTGAGGACGTTCCTGAGGCATGAGTGTGAGGACGTTCCTGAGGCATGAGTGTGAGGACGTTCCTGAGGCATGAGTGTGGGGACGTTCCTGAGGCATGAGTGTGAGGACGCTTCCACACATCTAACACGAGAGGAGAGACCCAACTCTCCGAAAACATTGGGCTTTGATGTTGACTTTTGACGGTGGACACTGAAAATTTCAAGATCAAATGGTTCTCTACCCAAAAAGACCCTGAGACATTACGGTCCTGAACATTACGGTTGGAGCCCTTTAAAATTGGGATCCATTGAAATTAGTACTTACTGGGATTGGGACCTGCTATTACCAAGCTTCAATCCCAATGGTTAGGTTAAGTTGTTACCAATTAGAGCTGGGACCTGTTTGACGAATCAACAGCTAATAGAGAGGATATGACGCCTCCAAAACACGGAGCAGATCAGCTAATAGCCTGTAAAGCAGGATGATGAAACCACGACATCATGGTAAGGGTCATTTTATCTCAGTGTAGCAAGAACTTTCCAGGAGAGATGCGGATGCCTCTACAACGGGTGAGTGTGATCAAAGAAGCCACTTGAATGGAAGAGGTGAGGCTCTGGCGGGAAGGACGGTGGGAGGGGGAGGACACTCATAGACGGCGTGAGGGAAGGGAAGGGGAAGATTCATATTCCCAGCGACGGGACCACAGGCGACCACAAAGACGGTGTAAGGATAAGGAGTGGACCCGACGTCCACGTGAACGAGTGGGGGCATCACGTTGACTCATTGATACGGGAGGGACACCGACGTCCTCAAGGATGGCGGGGAAAAGCGTAACGTTCCTATAAAACTGTTGTGGGAAGAGAAGGACTCCAGACTTAGCTGATGAATAAAACGATAACCAATGAATATGATAACTTGGCCGTACCTGAGATATGGTGTGTTAATGTCCCACGAAGAGCTGTTTTAACTCACACTTACCTGGAAAAAGAAAAGGAAAAATATAGTTGACATTACCTGCCGTCTATCTCTCACACACACACACACCGAATACTAATACTCAGCAGTCACTCGGAATTAAGTATGACGATCATCCAGCTATGATACAATGATATGAGTTATTAAGGATGTCACCTAGGTTGGTGAGTTCTGAGGTGATTAAAGAGGCCGATACGGGACCGGCAGGGTCGATCACATATGTTGCACATGTGGGGGGCTACATCTAGTGCGGGAGGGGCGGCGGCAGCGTCTTTCCGGCGTTGGCGCTTGTCTGCCTTGTTATGCAGTCGGGCTAACGCGAAAGTATTGACACCTTCTCGCGTGGTGCTCCTCCAAGCGTTACGGTGTGGAGTAATCGTCTCCCAGGTGAGGGGGTCGATTTGGCACTTTTTCAGGTTTGTTTTAAGACTACCCTTATAACTTTTCAGTTGCCCGCCAGCGTTACGTTTACTATTCGTTAGGTGACTGTAAAGTAGCTGCTTTGGCAGTCTACTGTCGTCCATGCGGGTAACATGGCCAGTCCAGAGCAGTTGTTCATGGATAATGGTAGCCTCGATGCTCCTACAATTGGTATCAGCAAGAATACTGGCATTTGTTCTCTTGTCTTCCCAGTGAACTCTGAGGATGAAACGTAGACTACGTTGGTGAAAGTTTTCAAGTGCTATATGTGACCCATGTCTCACTGCCATATAGCAGGGTGGGAAGGACCACTGCTCGATATACGTGTAACTTTGAAGATAATTTCAGTTCCCTACAGCTGAACACACGGTTTCCGAGTCTGCCAAAGGCTTGAGATGCACATCTGATCCGATGCTGAATCTCTTCATTGATGTCAGCGGTGGTGAACAAGTGGGAGCCAAGATACCGAAAAAGGGTAGGTTGTCCTAGAACCCATTAGAGAGGGTAATACCGTTAAGGTGGATGGATGGTAGAGGTGTGGCTGAACCAGAGGCAAGCCGAAAGAGAATCTGAGTCTTGCGTACATTCACCTCAAGGCCGAAGTGTGCATACGCATTTGCGTAGGTGTTAAGGATCTCCTGTAGGTTGTTTTCAGTGTGAGCAACAAGGGTGAGGTCGTCTGCATACTGAAGCTCAGTAATGGAAGCTGCCGTCACCTTTGTTCCTGCCTGGAGCCGTCTTATGTTGAAAAGATCCTTCATCCGGTACTGGATGCTCACCCCACCGGCTAAATTGGCACTGGCACGAGTAAGGAAGGCAGCCAAGAAAATGGATAAGAGAGTTGGTGCCAGTACACACCCTTGTTTTACCCCCGTTTGGATGGGGAAGAACTCAGACTGGGTGCCATTGTGCAGGACACAATGCCTTCGTGGAGTTGACTCACAATGGAGATGAATTTTGGTGGGCAGCCAAAACGGCTGAGGGTCCGCCAGAGGGCTTCTTTGTTGACTAAATCGAAAGCCTTAGTTAGGTAGATGAAGGCCATGTATAGGGAGTTACCGTCGGATGAGTGGTGGGGGCTGCACGAGTGATTGGCCCATAAAATGTTTTAGTGGAATTGAAAAATTCGCTCACCTTATGTTGGTCTGAAAAAAAATGTGTTTCACATGTCTTATTTTTAAACCAGTCATTCTTTAGACTGCAAAATTCCCGCTGGGCAGCCGCTTTCTTCTTGCAGAAGGTATCAGCTTTGGCCCGAGACCGAGGGTTGTTCTGCCAGCCAGTTAAAGCAGCACGTTTATCATCGACGAGTACATTGATTGGTGGGTCATTTTCATCAAACCAGTCCTGGTGTATTCTTCCGATTTGGCCGAGGGTCTCTCTGCAGGTTTTGTCACACACACACACACACACACACACACACACACACACACCTATATGATTATTAACACTTAACTCACAGGAACAACTAGGACAGAACCAATGATCTTAAGCGTTAGTTTATGCCAAATGAATGACTAAGAGAACTTGTTCAATATGTCAACAACACAACAGTAGTATAGTTACCTTGGGCTGATGGGAACCCTGGTGCCATACAGGGTCACCTCCAGGCACCGTCTTGACACTTTTATGACACCTCATGGCACTTGACGTCACCTTGCTGTACTCCATGACACAGTTTGCCTCCTGCAACACTGAGAGACTTCACAGCACTTTACAACACTTTTCTACACCGTATGACACTATTGTATGTTGCTTGGACACTTTTTAACTATTCAAGACTTCGAGGCTTTATGACACTTTATGACACTATGAAACTATATGGCTTTTTAAGGGACTTTAGGTCATTGACACTTACGGCACTTGACACTTTAGAAAAATTCATGACATCTTCTTAACGCGGACACTTTACTACACTTATAAACACTTTACGTTACTTACGAATACCTTATGATACATGTGATCACTTCACAATAACTGGGGAAATTTTACGGCACTTAAAATCAATTTTTTTAAACCTACACTGAGACGCTTACTGTACAGTATAACTACTTTACGACGCTTATATACACTTTGTGACACTAATAACTACTTTACGACACTTATAAAACCTTCATGACACTTGATACGCTTCATGGCACTTATAAACACTTTACTACACTAACAAACACTTGCCGATACTTTTCAGTCCTCGTCAGTTTGAGTCTTCACTTCACCGGCTATAAGCCTTCGTGTACGTCCTTACCGGCACTGAGGTACAGACAACACTGTGTGTCTTGCTAGAGGCCTCTGTTGACATTCTCATATACAGCGAAACAACGAAGCAGATTCAAGACTTGAGCGAACCGACCAAACCTCGTCCCAGTGTTATAACGGACTGAGTTCGGTCTTGTTTTACTCATTCGTTTCTCCACACATGCAGCTTTAGAGATCTTTGTCTTTATCTGTTCTAATTATAAAGTATAAGGCAATGTATTACACAAGATTATAGGCCAATATTGTAGTTCGTATAATGACTCATGTTTGGATGATTGAGTCTGATGTATCGAAAAGCTGTTCCTGAACCCTCGAACACTTCCGTCTCGATGTCTCAAAGTGGTGACAGTCAACTGGTGACGAAAAGTATCCAAAATTATCTATTTTGTTTATCCCGCTTTATTTGCTCATTAGAGCAAACAAACAAACAAACAAAAGGGGAACAAACGGAAATGAGAGACATTTATATTTAATACAACAAATAACGATAAAACACATTTTATATTATTTTCTTATTCCGAAAGTCAACGGTTTCGAAGACGTGTGTGATGTCTGAGGACCACCAACCCAGACCACGACTAAACCAACAGTCTCCACACACCTGTCTGGTATAATATTTTACACAGACTACACACAAACAAAAGAAAATTAATTACCTTAAACTTTATTCATGAAACGTGTTCAAAGACAGGATGTTAGGCGTGTCTTAGTTTACCTGTGTAATTAACCAAACAATTATCTACTGC
Organism: Homarus americanus; assembly: GCF_018991925.1. Classification (NCBI taxonomy): domain Eukaryota; kingdom Metazoa; phylum Arthropoda; class Malacostraca; order Decapoda; family Nephropidae; genus Homarus; species Homarus americanus. Next base: position 4,907,311 of record NW_024736071.1, on the reverse strand, counting down.
CCATGGGCAGCCTCTTTGTGGAGGCCCCCTTCATTATAACTACCCAAGAGGGTGGGGTGGCGAGTGAACCGAGCCTAAACATCTGGGAGTTCCGGGGGGCGCTGTAAGCCCCCCGGGAAAATTTTGAAATCTGAACACTTCTTTGGAGAATTTTGAAGCCATACGCAGTTATATTGAGGAAATTAGAACATTGAGAAATTTTTAATTAACTGTATATTTATTGATAGTGTACAAATTCCCAACACACACACACACACGTGAGACATGACTGGAGTCATTCATATGGTTTCAAGTCGACCAGCCCTGATATACGGTTCATAGGAAAGTCAGGTATTCATGAATTTTAAGGAGTAGCTAGCCTCCGTGCTACTGTTGCATAATTTCCTCGTTTTTCTTGAATATAATAACAGGCTGTGGTTACCAGAGGCTGACTGACATGTAAACACTTAAGGAGCTGATTTTAAAACACATTTCTATTCACAGTGTCTGGTGCTGTCCGTCCAGGCAGTCTGGTAGCGTTAATGGGCTCTAGGTGAGTGTCTTAATCCTTAGTTCTTAACACTTGTCAACCTCTTAGTCACTATGCCTTAACTTGTGAATATAACCCCTTTAACTTGAATACTTAACCCCTTTAACTTGAATACTTAACCCCTTTAACTTGAATACTTAACCTCCTTAACTTGAATACTTAACCCCTTTAACTTGAATGCTTAACCCCTTTAACTTGAATACTTAACCCCTTTAACTTGAATACTTAACCTCCTTAACTTGAATACTTAACCCCTTTAACTTGAATACTTAACCCCTTTAACTTGAATACTTAATCCCTTTAACTTGAATACTTAACCTCCTTAACTTGAATAATTAACCCCTTTAACTTGAATACTTAACCCCTTTAACTTGAATACTTAACCACACTAACTTGAATACTTAACCCCTTTAACTTGAATACTTAACCCCTTTAACTTGAATACTTAACCTTTTTAACCTGAATACTTAACCCCTTTAACTTGAATACTTAACCCCGCTACTTAAATACTTAACCCCTTTCACGTGTATAATTAACCCCTTTAAATTGTATACTGAACCTCTTTGTCGAATATGGTGAATACCTTTATCTATCTATCTATCTATCTATCTATCTATTCCCCCGTGTACTTATGTTTCAGTTCGTATTAAGGGGGTCAGTGTGTTTTAGTTCGTATTAAGGGGGTCAGTGTGTGTTGAAGAAGCCCTCCGGGTCTTCCCTTAATATCACTGGCCTACATCTTCTTCGTCTTCTGTCGTCCTGTGAAAAACAACAGAAATAATACTGAAGATTAGCCACCCAATCTAACCTAACCTAACTTAACGTAATCTAACCTAACCTGACCTATTTTACCCTCACCTAACTTAACCTAATCTATTTCACCGTATCATTGACATTAACCACCAGAAAGCAAATGTGACCTAACTTAATCTAATTTAACGTAACATGACCTAACCTAACCTTATCTAACATAACGTAACCTAATTTAATCGAACCAAATCCTAATCCAACTTAAACAAATCTAACCTAGTCTAATCAATCTAACCTAATCCACCAGGTACCGTTGGTGTATTAATCACCAGGTGAAATAAACTGTATGGCTCATCTTCAAGTATAATAAAATAGACAAAGTTACATTAAAATGGTATATATCCAAAGTAATTTAACACGACCTTAACTATTTTATAAGACTTTCGACTTACAATAACCTTTCAAGAACCTTTCAATGATGTTTAGTAATTAACAATAGTAATTCTATTTTTGTCACAACCAAACACACACACACACACACACGTCATTCTACCTATCCCGAAACAAAGGAAGAATGACGTGTGTGTATGTCAGTCTCTCCAGGTGTAGAGAGCAGCGATGCCACTGTGTAGATGATCTGTCGTGATCAAGGTTCAGTAGATAAGTTGAGGGCTCAATACATTGTGGTTCCTCTCAGCTATAGAGGGCAGGGGTTTCTCTCAGCTATAGAGGGCAGGGGTTCCTCTCAGCTATAGAGGGCAGGGGTTCCTCTCAGCTATAGAGGGCAGGGGTTTCTCTCAGCTATAGAGGGCAGGGGTTTCTCTCAGCTACACAGAGGCAGGGGTCTTCCCAGCTGGCGCAGAGGGCAGGGGTTTCTCCTCAGCCATAGAGGGCAGGGTTTCCTCTCTCAGCCATAGAGGCCTCCTCAGCCATAGAGGGCAGGGGTTTCTCCTCACAGAGGGCAGGGTTCCTCCCCAGCTATAGAGGGCAGGGGTTTTCAGCTATAGAGGGCAGGAAGGCTCTCAGCTATAGGGGAGGGCAGGGGTTTCTCTCAGCTATAGAGGGCAGGGTTCCTCTCAGCCATAGAGGGCAGGGGTTTCTCTCAGCTCATAAGAGGGCAGGGGCTTTCTCAGCTATAGAGGGCAGGGGCTTCTCTCTAGCCATAGAGGCAGGGGTTCTCTGTGCCATAGAGGGCAGGGCTTCTCCCAGCTATAGAGGGCAGGGGTTTTCTCAGCTATAGAGTGGCAGGGGTTTCTTCAGCTACAGAGGGCAGGGGTTTCTCTCAGCTTACAGAGGAAGCTTTCAGCCATAGAGTGGTGCTCTCTCTCAGATACAGAGGGCAGGGGTTTCTCTCAGCTACAGAGGCAAGGGCCTTCCAAGCTATAGAGAGGGCAGGGCTTCTCTCAGCTATAGAGGGCAGGGGTTTCTCTAAATACAGAGGGCAGGGGTTTCTCCCAGCTATAGAGTGGCAGGGGTTTCTCTCAGCCATAGAGGTGTGCTTCTCTCAGCCATAGAGGGCAGGGTTTCTCCTGGGGCCATAGAGGGCAGGGGTTCCTCTCAGCCATAGAGGGCAGGGTTTCTCTCAGCTATAGAGGGTGGCTTCTCTCAGCTATAGAGGGGCAGGGGCTTCTCCCTCAGCTATAGAGGGCAGGGTTTCTTTCCTCAGCTATAGAGGGCAGGGTTCCCCAGCCATAGAGGGTGTGGGGTTTTCAGCTTAGCAGAGGGCAGGGGTTCCTCTCAGGCCATAGAGGCAGGGGTTTCCTTCAGCTTTAGAGGGCAGGGTTCTCAGCCATAGAGGGCAGGGTTTCTCTCAGCTATAGAGGCAGGGTTTCTCCTCAGCCATAGAGGGCAGTTTCTCTCAGCTATAGAGGGCAGGGGTCTCAGCCATAGATGGGCAGGGGTTCCTCCCAGCGCAGGAGTGTGGTGGGTCCTCCTCAGCCATAGAGGGCAGTGCCTTCAGCTTAGAGGGCAGGGTCTCTGGCTGCAGGGGAGGCAGGGGCCGCCATAGAGGGCAGGGGTTTCTCTCTCAGCTGTAGAGGGCAGGGGTTTCTCTCAGCCATAGAGGGCAGGGCCTTCAGCTATAGAGGGCAGGGCTCTTCTCAGCTATAGAGGGCAGGGTTTCTCTCAGCCATAGAGGGCAGGGGTTTCTCTTCAGCTATAGAGGGCAGGGGTTCCTCCTCAGCTATAGAGGGCAGGGGTTTCTCTCACAGCAGGGTAGTGGGGCTCTCTGGCCATAGAGGGCAGGGGGTTCCTTCCCTGCCATAGAGGGTGGGTTCCTCTCAGCCATAGAGGCAGGGCTTTCTCAGCCATAGAGTGGCAAGGGTTCCTCCTCAGCTTTAGGAGGGCAGGGGTTCCTCCCCACATAGGGAGGTGTCCCTCTCACATAGAGGCAGGGGTTTCTCCCCACCATAGAGGGCAGGGGTTTCTCTCAGCTATAGAGGGCAGGGCTTTCCCTCAGCTATAGAGGGCAGGGGTTCCTCTCAGCCACAGAGGGCAGGGTTTCTCTCAGCCATAGAGGGCAGGGGTTTCTTCCTCATAGAGGGCAGGGTTTCTCTCAGCTATAGAGGGCAGGGCTTTCCTCAGCTATAGAGGGCAGGGGTTTCCTCTGGCCATAGAGGGCAGGGCTTCTCAGCCATAGAGGGCAGGGCTTCTCTCAGCCATAGAGGGCAGGGTTTCCCTTCAGCTACAGAGGCAGTGCTTTCTCAGCCATAGAGGGCAGGGGTTTCTCTCAGCTATAGAGGGCAGGGGTTTCTTCTCAGCTATAGAGTGTGGGTTTTCCCAGCAGGGGCTTTCTCCCTAATGGTAGGAGGCAGGGTTTCTCCTCAGCCATAGAGGGCAGGGTTTCTCAGCTACAGAGGGCAGGGTTTCTCCCTGAACACAGAGTGGCAGGGTTTCTCTCAGCCATAAAGAGGGCAGGGGCTCTCTCAGCCACAGAGGGCAGGGCTCTCTCAGCCATAGAGGGCAGGGTTCCTCTCAGCCACAGAGTGGCAGGGCTCTCCTCAGCCACAGAGGGCAGGGCTCTCCCTCACAGCCACAGAGGGCAGGGCCCTTCTCCCAGCCATAGAGAGGGTACAGGGGTTTCTCTCAGCTACAGAGGGCAGGGTTTCCTCTCAGCCATAGAGGGCAGGGTTTCTCTCAGCTATAGAGGCAGGGGTTTCTCTGGGGCCATAGAGGGCAGGGCTCTCAGCCATAGAGGGCAGGGGTTCCCTTCCCCAGCTATAGAGGGCAGTTTCCTCAGCTATAGAGGGCAGGGGTTTCTCAGCTATAGAGGGCAGGGGTTTCTCTCATAGCTATAGAGGGCAGGGGTTCCTCTCAGATATACAGAGGCAGGGCTTCTCTCAGCTACAGAGGGCAGTGGTTTCTCTCAGCCATAGAGGCAGGGGTTCCTCCTCAGACATAGAGGGCAGGGGTTTCTCTCCCCAGCTATAGAGGGCAGTGGGGTTCCTCTCAGCTATAGAGAGGCAGGGTTTCTTCAGCTATAGAGGGCAGGGGTTTTCCAGCCAGCAGAGGGCAGGGTTTTCAGCTATAGAGGGCAGGGACCCTCTCAGACATAGAGGGCAGGGCTTTCCCCAGCCATAGAGGGTGGGGTTTCTTCCCAGCTATAGAGGGCAGGGTTCCTCTCAGATATAGAGTGGGCAGGGTTTCTCTCAGCTATAGAGGTAGGGGTTTCAGCCATAGAGGGCAGGGGTTTCTCAGCTATAGAGGGCAGGGCTTCTCTTCTCAGCTATAGAGGGTACAGGGGTTTCTCTCAGCCATAGAGGCAGGGGCTCTCAGCCAGGAGAGGGTAGGGGCTTCTTCTCAGCTATAGAGGGCAGGGGTTTCTTCCCCAGCTATAGAGGGCATGGGGTTCCTTCCCTCAGCTATAGAGGGCAGGGGTTTCTCTCAGCTATAGAGAGGGCAGGGTTTCCTTCAGCCATAGAGGGCAGGGGTTCCTCTGGCCATAGAGAGGGCAGGGTTTCTCAGCCACAGAGGGCAGGGGTTTCTTCAGCCATAGAGGGCAGTGGGTTCCCCAGCCATAGAGGCAGGGGTTTCTCTTAGCCATAGAGAGGGCAGGGGTTTCTCTCAGCTACAGAGGGCAGGGTTTCTCTCAGCTATAGAGGGCAGGGGTTCCTCAGATATAGAGGCAGGGTTTTCTCTCAGCCATAGAGAGGGCAGGGTTTTCTCAGCTATAGAGTGGCAGGCTTTCCAGCTATAGAGGGTGCAGGGCTTCTTCTCAGCTATAGAGGGCAGGGCCCCTTCTCAGATATAGAGGCAGGGGTTTTCTCACATAGAGGGCAGGGGTTTCTCTCAGCTATAGAGGGAGGCAGGGTTCCTTCTCAGCTATAGAGGGCAGGGGTTTCTTCAGCTATAGAGGGCAGGGGGTTTCTCTTCAGCTATAGAGGGCAGGGGTTTCTCTCAGCCATAGAGGGCAGGGTTCCTCTCAGCCATAGAGGGCAGGGCTTTCTCAGCTATAGAGGGCAGGGGCTTTCTCAGCCATAGAGGGCAGCCAGAGCTTACAGAGGGCAGGGTTTTCCCAGCTATAGAGTACAGGGTTTCCTCTCAGCTACAGAGGGCAGGGGTTTTCCCAATATAGAGGGCAGGGCCTTTCCCCAGCCATAGAGGCAGGGCTCTTCCTCAGCTATAGAGGGCAGGGGCTTCTCTCAGCTATAGAGGGCAGGGGCTTCTCTCAGCTATAGAGGGCAGGGGCTTCTCTCAGCTATAGAGGGCAGGGGTTTCTCTCAGCTGAATGAAATCGTCTGGCGTGGTTGTGTTACGTTTAGTAATATTCTCACGTTGTCATTTTGTAGTGAGAGCTAACGAGATTTATTTTACATTGTTCGTTAAATTCGTGATTGTCCGTCCTAGAGAACAAAATATCGTTGGTTGTGGTGGAGGGGAGGAAGACAGTGCTACACTATACTCCGTGTAAGGGGCGGGTCACACCTGAGTGAGGCAGGTGACACCACCTGTCACCTAAGGAGACGGGGCTTCTACTCTCACCCTCACTTGCTGCTACACCACCTGGCTTCTGGTGCTGTCATCTCAGAGGCGCTCTCGACTGATGAGTGTGTGTGTGTGTGTGTGTGTGTGTGTGTGTGTGTGTGTGTGTGTGTGTGTGTAACTTCAGCATTGCATAGTGATGAGAATTAGGTTTTAAATTTGCAGATTTTTAGAGAAGTTATTATTAAGGTGGTCTTGACTTCTCTAAGAAATGAAAGTATCAATCCCCCTGTGAGAAGCTGAACGGGTAGTTTGAAAAGTTATTTTATATAACAAATGAGGAAAATTAATGCATATGTAAATTCCATTTCTGAAGTTTTCTGTCTGTGTGTATCATTATCTCTGCAATACTTGGTGAGTCGCTTCCCGTGACCGCTGGATGGGTCAGGTTACCCCTAAGAAAATAGAAACGCTTATCGTCATATCTCAATCAAATGAAGCCCACAGCCTCACACTTTAGTTTTATCAACCTGAGCGTTGGATTTCTTTATCTGTACTAGGCTGACTATCTGATATATCTGGGATAATACTTTTAAAATATAAACATTTCAGTCTTATTCCTCTCACCTAATGATGTACAGAAAACTGAGCATGCATGTTGTCAGTGACTGTCTGAGTCCCTGTCTTGGGCTGAACCTTTAAGAAAACTGTGAGTGTTGAGTGACTCTCTCTCGGTAACAGTGGAGCGGGCAAGTCAACCCTGATGAACGCCCTGGCCCACCGCACCCCGGGGGGCGTGATCGTGGACGGGGACATCTTGGTCAACAGCCGCCGCGTCAGCAGGTCAATGACGTCCCTGGCAGGTTACGTGCACCAGGATGATCTCTTCGTCGGCTCCCTCACCGTAAAGGAGCACCTCACCTTCATGGTACTTTACCGAGCTTGTCTTTGTTTGTTTGTTTGTTTTATTATATTTATTATCACCACCTGGAAAGCACTGTACCTATACGCCATAAATATCTCGTATAACTCACACAGACTCGGTTAAGGATGGACCGTCGGCGGAGCAACAAGCAGCGATTGGCGCGGGTGATGGAGCTGATGAAGGAGCTTGGCTTACTGAAGGCCCAGAACACACGTATAGGCGTCCCCGGCCACGACAAGTCCCTCTCTGGTGGGGAGCGTAAGAGACTTGCTTTCGCCACAGAGGTAACACAGTCCTTCTCTATGTTCCATGCTCCTCGTCTTCCTCTTCTTCTCTTACTACGTCTTCTTAACACACACAAATGTGTCTCAGGCTACAAGAAGTCTTTGTCTGGGGAGAATCACATGAAGCTTATCTTCACCACAGTGACCACAAGTTGTGTCCACTCTCTCTCTCTCTCTCTCTCTCTTCTTCTTCTTCTTCTTCTTCTTCTTCTTCTTCCTCTGTCTCTCTTACTGCTGTTCATTTATTCTTCTTCCACTTCTACACCTCCATTTTTATCTCGCCTTCTTTCACTGTAAGCTCCTCTTCTACCACCCTTGAGAGTTCTAATCTATCAGTGAGACAGGTGTTATATCAATGGTCTGTATAACAAACTGGTCTAAGGTCCTTATAGCGTCACTATTGCTTTTTTCACTAAAACAGTTGATAATTAATGTTCAACTGGATACACTTTCCCAGGCAGCTGCGCTTGTGTTGGGAAAGAGAATTTGGGCAGGATCGAACCTTTAATTTGGTATTTTTACGTGTAAACTAAAATTAATTGCCGATATTCAGTCATTTGTAATTTAGTAGATGGCTTTAAAGAGCTTATTGATTCACCTCCAGGAGTATGTTGAAATGTCACTTGTTGCAGATCTTGACAGACCCGCCGTTGCTGTTCTGTGACGAGCCAACTACAGGACTGGACTCGTACAATGCCAGGAAGTTAGTCCGGATTATGAAGGATATGGGCACCCGCGGCAAGACCATCCTGTGTACCATCCACCAGCCATCGTCTGAGGTATTCGCCATGTTTGACAAGCTGCTGTTGCTGGCTGAAGGTCGTGTTGCCTACATGGGCTCCTCCTCGGGAGCTCTTGAGTTCCTCGACAGGTGAGATACTCGGGTAGAAGTGCTAGGCTAATAACGATGACCAAGATACTAGTTTTTACAGCAGTATGGGGGTATTGTTGTAACGAAGTAAAGTACAACGCTTGAGACAATAAATTACAGTTATGATAATTTTTACAATTTAATGCACAAGTCACTTTAGATTTTGCAAAGAGTTTTAGTAGAAATGAATTATTACTTGAGTTACGTTGTTGACTACCAGTGGTGGATGATAGCGGGAGCAAATGGGGCATTTACCCCCGGCCCCAGACCTTGACCAGGCCAAAAATATTGAGTGAATATTATTTTATTGTAGTTTCTCGATTTTACAAACGAAAATAACTGTATGGGCATAGTGTGAGGGTGTGAGAGGCTGTTGTGACGGTGTATGTCTGTGAGGGTGTATGTCTGTGAGGGTGTGTGGGGCAGCTGTGACGGTACATGTCTGTGACGGTGTGTGGGGCAGCTGTGACGGTACATGTCTGTGACGGTGTACAGTTATTAATATAACCTTCAACTGTAAATAAGTCAGGAGACAAGAGATTATTTACTCAACCTCAGACAACCTGAGCTCCGGGGGTGACCGTGAGACCAGCCCCCCAAGATATACTGTGCCCTGGCCCTGGCAAGGCTTAATACGGCCCTGTTGGTAGACTGTTCACTCACTGTAGCCAAGCTCCGGGGGTGACCGTGAGACCGGCCCCAAGATATACTGTGCCCCGGCCCTGGCAAGGCTAAATACGTCCCTCTTGACTACCAGTTTCTGTGCTTTCAGTGATGCTAAATAATGTGCGTCACTTTTATATTTCAAGAACTTCACTTAATAACCCTATATTAATTATACTATGTTGGGCATAAGATTAACAATTTCATACCTTGAAAATTGTATGCAAATGTATGCTGAATTTTAATGGGATGTCATGTTGGGAGTAAATGTTGCACCTGTAAATATCCAGCCTAGGCCACAAGTGTCCAGCGACTTTCAACCCCGCTGACTACTACATCCACACGCTGGCGGTGCTGCCCGGCCACGAACACCGCTCCAGGGAACGTATCAAGAGGATCTGCGACAACTTTGCCGTCTCAGCCTACTGTAAGGACATAGACATCACCATACAGTACCAGGACAACATGTGCATCTCCAATTCTGACTCTGGTGGCAGTGTAAGATGTCTTAATGTTCTTTCACTTCTGTAAATTTGCCCTAATCTAACCTAACCTAATCTAATATCAAATTAACTTATCTGTGTTTCTAATATAATATAATATATAATATAATATAGGCCTAATACACCTCATTGATAAACAAATTATTATTTTTTCTGCAAACTTTCCGCTCATTTACACTGGTAAGTTGATTTCTTTTATTTATATATATATTTGTACTGTTAGAAGCAAATACTATGTAATAATTTTTGTTAACTCTCGTCTCCTCCAGTAGTCTTTATTACTGACGTAGATGAAGGGTCATTGTATAGAAAATACTTTAGGTCTTGTTTTATTAATTCTTGATTTATCTGAGTGTAGTTTGAGGACTTGTTCTCTCCTGAGAATACAAAACATGTTGTAATCTCACTAAGACGTTGATAATGAGAGTATCTTTCGCAAATATGTCCTGAGTTCGAACCCTGGCCCCTGACAGATGTGATAAGGGTGTTAGCCAGTATAACCCTCCCAAACACGGCAGGTTTCCGCTGGTTACAGTACAGTACAATACTGCGGTTTCCTTCTGTACAAGTACAGGACAATATAGTAGAAAAATAACTTAACAAAGAACAGACCAACCGAGCAAACGACTCTTTAGTTGATAAGTGGTGAAATAGTTAATTAAATTAGAAATAAATAATGTCAGATGAACTTACACTCAAATGTTGGATAAATTTTGTAAACCTACGTAACTTTTACAAATACAGACTGAGATGATCAGGTTGATTCTTCTACCAATAAAGCTTCACTGAGGTAGAGATGTGGTCATCAAGGCCAGACCTTGTATTAGAAGTAAAAGTAACATAAACTTGTATAAGATTTTTACAGGTGGAGTCAGACTTGTTTTAAAGGTTACCAAAAGAATGACTTAACAGCGACCCGACCTTCTGTAGTACTGTACTACAGGTGGGGTGGCCACAGCTGTAGTACAGTGAACAGCTGTGGTCACCACACCTGTAGTACAGTGTAGACAACTTTAAGACTATTTATGATGCTCACTTAACTTAACCTCTCAGATAGAACAGTATCAAAATGTTTAATCACCAGGAGAGACATAACCTGGGGTTGATCATGCAGCTCATCATGTATAGTAATTGTTTAGGTCTTATTTTGTCTTTTAATTTCTTCATTTCTCTTTCAGCATCAGGACGACGGCTTCTCCAGGAACATCCCGTAAGTGCATCTACAACCTGTCTGTGTGAGTGTGGTTTATTTTTTTGTAGGTGTAGATCTATACACAGTCTGCACCCCCTCCCACAACAACAACAATAACAACCATGAGGGATATGGTGATATGTGATTACTGCGGGGGGATGACGGATCTGGATGAGACAGGCCTGACCAATGCAACGTTTAGGAAGATGGTAACTGCCGTAAAGCATGAAGGCTTTTGCTGGTATTGCCCTGACTGCATAGTCAAGGTGAAAGGGGCGATTGCAAGCCATAAAGGAACGAGTTCCCTAGGGACGAAAATAGATGAAGTTGGAGTCTTGCTGGTTGCCAAACTAGAGCAAGTTGGGAAAGATATCCTTGCTAAGACTGAGGAAGTAGCCGATAGAATGAAGATGGTTGCTAAGAGGAGTTATGCTGAGGCATTAGCAGGGCCACGGGAGGGGGCGGAGAGTAATGCAGGATCAGAACAGGTTCTACAGCAGCTAGGGACTCTGAAGAAGTGTGTCAAAGAAATGATAATTAACGAACCTACTGTTAGGGGAGAGGAGGAACAACGGAAACGTTTCCAGCACAGGAACAATGTAACAGTTTTTGGAGTCCCAGAGAGCCAGGCGGAGGGAACTGAGAGTAAGGCAACACACGATAAGATGCAGTTTAAGAATATTTGTACAGAGGTTCTGAAGATGCCATCAACCCCACAGGATGTGAGGAGGCTGGGACAAAAGCAGGGGATAAGCCTCACCCCCTCAGGATCACACTAGTGAGTGAGGAGGAGAAATGGGAGGTTATTCGGCAGGCAAAAAACTTAGCAAGGAGCGAGGCATCTCGGAGTGTATTCATTCACCCAGATCGCACGGTAGTGCAGAGGAAACAGCACAAGAAGCGCCTGCAGGATATACTGCCAGATTCTGAGGTCACTAAGTCTAAGGGGATAACTTAACCCAATTCTTAATTTCTAAGGGTTGCTGTCACCAGACCCCCTCTGGGCAGTATGTAGCTCGTTAGGTAGCGGGCAGAGTGAACTAGGCATTGGGGTTAGGTTTTTCATTGACCAGATCGATAAGGGGAAAGAAGGGTGAAACCATAACATGTCTTAACTAATTTATTCCTTATAAAACATACTGCATTCCGTTAAAATACACGTGAGTTGGTCTTCCTCAGAAGAACAACGATGATTCTGGTTAACCTGCTCGACAACAGACGTCTTACATTAGTTGCGTGTCATCCACCTACTTATTGCATAACAATGAGTGACCTCCTTACCTCGGTCATCCCTTCTTACAATAACACTCAACACGTCAGACTGCTCCACCTGTATGGAATATAGCCCCTTAGGTTATCCTACATAATAGCACCAGCTCACCTCACCTCACCTGTTACACTCCACACCTGCAAGTATGGGACTCCTTGTAATTTCTAGGTACACATATTAGGCACCTCGTTCGCACACCGCCCTCGGTGGGTAGAGATGAGGGCTTCACCAAGAGACATACCAGTACTGTTTCTACGCCTGGTATTATAGGTCGCTCCAAGTGACGACCGCGGAGTTTCTCAACATTCCGTTATATATTTCCACTCATGTGTGGTGTAATGCCGGGAATACACAGGTTCACAGTGGATTAGCATAGCTGTGAGTAGTCATCTCACATGGTCGGACGCTCAAGGGGGTAATGGCCGTCGTGCTGGCGAGTTCAGAGCACGCGGGGGACCTGAGTTGATGAAAGGAGCAGGCACGTCTGAGAAATAATGAGTGATGGGCCGTGATCACCCACCCCCAACACAGTACTATGTCACTTTATACATCAGGCAAAGTTTTATCTGTAATAACTTCTATATAAGTCTCTTTTTTTAGGGCTGAATCATCAAGGTCTGTCTCTTTCACGAGTGTGGGGAAATGAACAGCCAATTGTGCAATTTATTTAACATTTCACTGCGGAGACAGAGCAACTTTTGGGTCCATAATAGTAAGCTGTGCTAGGACACTATCTTCTTCTAGGGGAAATCTCTTCCTTATTTGCACACACAGTTCTGCTAACAATTTCTGACAGTCAACAAGGAACCTTTCTTTAATTTCCCCTCGTGGTTCTTTCAGTAGCAAAGCTTCACATCTTCCAGCCGGATACTGACCGCCAACTGAACCTGCCCAGAGTCCGTACAGTCGTGTCCACTCCCGGCCCTCCCTTGCTGAACTTCAATGATGAAAAACTAGTCCATGACTTATATTTTATCATCAATCACAATCACCGTGTATATTTTTGTCTCGTTTCTAATCGATTAAGTATAATTACGTTTTATTATATACTATATTATTGCAGAGCACGCATCAAAATATTATGTTTCGATACACTTAACAAAAACTCCAAGATTTATTGGATTCTAAGGCAAAAACTCCAAGACTCCAAGGTCGAAGCAAAAAACCCAAGATCTAGTAGAAAAACCCAAAGAGTGGCAACACTGGGCACGTCTGAAGGCCGATGCCCCCCGCTCCTCCCACCGACTTAGGCCTACAGTTTCCAAACTTTAATTTTTACTTTGATTTCTTATGGATCTCATATGAACACTTTCCCGTTTATTGTGACCTGGTGTCTTATAAATACATATTTTAATCCTAACTTACATACTAGAATACGGTTCAGATTTGACAGTTCTTGGGGAAATTAATTGGGCTATATCAACAATTCTCACCTGTAGGCTGGGCACAAAGGACGCTACCCTATAGGCCTATAGTTTCCAATCTTTAATTTTCACTTTGAATTCTTATGGTTCTCACATCTCCATTTTCCTATCTATTGTGACCTCATGCTTTATAAATACATATCTTAATCCTTTGAAGCATAGTTTCTGGATCACTTCCAACACTTCACATAGTTTTGATACCTTTATCCTTTTTCCAGATCATTGTTCTCATGTATTTTCATCTGATATCTACGGAAGTTATGTTCATTATACATTCACAGACGTAAATCGTATGACCTTCAAACCACAATCTACACTTAGCCCGGATAGTACACTAACCCGGATCAATTGGACTCTCGCAACCATCCTATAGATACCTTGAGTTCTCCTTAATGCTATGAGTACCTACAATTAATATTATATACCCGTAGTTGGGTACAATTCATCAAATAATTCCGTAACATTCATAAGTTGAGTTATTCCTTATCAATGTTTCCCGTTTTCTGAGATTCTACAAGCGCGGGGGATTTGAATGTTATGTAGCGTAATATGAATTAAAGGGGGTCTTTAGGAATGACAATGATGTGCGCAGTACAGGGCCACTGTCTGTTTTTCTTCTCAGCACCACGAGAACTCTCAATTTTATGCTTGCCAGCCATTTTAAAGAGAATTACAAACAAAAATTTTGTCAGTACACAACGCTATCACTAACAACAACGACGGCCAAACACCTACCCAGCGGGCTACGTCGTGGCTGCTGTACACCACGAGGCGGCCCAGCCCAAGCTATCGTATGGCGTCACATTACAACCAAACGTCGGGACTCGAAAATACGTAATGTGAAAAATATTTTATACGACCATGGCCGTCGTATGACCGGGTTTTCGTAAATCTAGGAGAGACTGTAGTAGTAGTAAACAACAAGGCCCCAAGAGGTGATACCATCTTACAGTCAACCGAGGGAACAACACAGGGGGACCCTGTTGCAATGGCAATGTATGCAATAGGCCTATCAGTGCTCCAACAAGAAATAAAATTTGAAACAACTGAGGCCAAACAAGTGGCGTATGCTGACGACCTTACAGGAGCAGGAAAAATGGAGGACATCAAAATGTGGTGGGACTTGGCAACATCGCGAGGTCCACAAATAGGGTACCACCCAAACGCCAGCAAGTCCTTCCTCATCGTGAAGCCAGAACATTATGAACGGGCAAAGGAGGTTTTTGGCGGAAGTGAAGTCAAAATAACTAAGGACGGTCAAAGACATCTAGGCGCAGTAATTGGAACTACGGACTTCAAGACCGAGTACGTAGCGGGAAAGGTGAATGAGTGGGTTAGTGAAATCCAAGCTCTGTCTGAGATTGCTAACACAGAGCCACATGCGGCTTTCGCTGCATTCACCCATGGAGTCAAGCATCGTTGGAACTACCTGATGCGTACTATCCCTTGTGTCGGACCCCTCCTCCACCCTCTGGAAGAAGCTATCAGTGTCAAGTTCATTCCCAAATTAGTGAAACACACTCACTTAACCCCAGCAGAAAGAGCACTTCTTGCACTTCCATCAAGACTGGGAGGGATGGGACTAACCAATCCAGAGGAGATTGCAGCCACCGAACATCAAAATTCACTTAAGCTCACGGCAGCCCTCACGGACTACATAATAGCCCAAAACGCAACAGGGGAGGTCGTGACCCAAAGAAGTAAACGAGATTCGTAGGTCCATTACGACAGATCGACAGCACTGCCAAAATGATAAGTTGCAGCAACTGTTGCTGCAGGTTCCAGAAAATTTGAAAAAAAAGTAGCTATAGCGCAGGAGGTGGGCGCCTCGAACTGGTTAACTACGTTACCGATAAGGGCAAATGGTTTCAGTCTTAACAAACAAGAATTTACAGATGCCAATGCTCTAAGGTACGGTCGGCCAGTAGAAGGTTTGCCCTCCCAATGCGTGTGTGGCTCTTCCTATGACGGCGATCACGCCATGGTGTGCAAAAAAGGGGGCTTCATATGCATGAGGCATGATGAAGTAAGGGATCTCACAGCAAATATGTTGAAGGAAATCTGCCGGGATGTCATGGTAGAACCGACCCTCCTTCCATTGGATGGTGAGATCCTCCAACATAGGACTTCAAACACATCTAACGAAGCCCATGTTGACGTCAGTGCTCGAGGATTCTGGACGCGAAGGTGTGGCTATTGGGGGAGGCTGGAGGCAAGGTTAAAAAAAAAAAAAAGTAGTAGTAGTAGTAATAGTAGTAGTAGTAGTAGTGTGTGTGGTTCAGAACCTTCTTTACTTCATCCACCTACAATAAATTGAAGGTATCTTGTAAGTTGGTCAAGTCATGGGACAATTACATATTATCCTCATGTACATCTATCATGTCAAGATACTCAATTGACTAGTTGTTTAATTTGTTACTTTCTACTTAGTTATAAGCAAATGTGATTGTGTTGTAGTGTAAAAATGATTGTTTTAGCAAGGCTTATAATGTCCAGTAGTGTGGACAACTTAGGCAAAGATGAGAATCTTAGACTGTGTTGACCCTGCAGACAGAAGCCCGGGTGGGTGGTGCAGCTGTGGTGGTTAACATGGCGCTCACTCGTTGACTCCTACAGGAACCCTGCCATCCACTCTATCAGGATATTGCAGAAGATCGTGAGTGTTGCTCATTCCACCATTCCTCTCGTCTGTCGCATTCAGTCAGATACATTCAGATTCCTTCTAATTTTTGAACTTTCATTAAATTTCCTGGATAATATCAAAATGTTAAAGCTTCTGTATTTTTATATAAAGAATGTGATAACCAACACTAGGGTCTGTGAGGTAGCCCTTTATGTGGCCTTTGATAATACTTAGGGAGAAGTAATTCTTTCAGGTCAATAGAGTTTGACAAATTCCTGTTTCAGTTGTGGATGAGATCATGCTGCTTCTCCTTAACTAGTTCTCTTCCATTTTGTTGTGGTGTCATACAGTGAGCTGTACTGTATTGTGTTGGGGAATATCGACCTCCAGGCGGACATTTTGTTAATATTTTTTCTCCATGTTAAGAAGCTCTCACTTTAGAACAACCATTTTCATAGCATTAATTAAATACTGTAATAGGAACACAAGAGTATGAGTACTGTATTACACAAATAATTGTTGTAGTTCTGCAGTATTAGTTGATCAACATAATTTTGATGACTTTAACGTCCTATCTCCCGGACAGCTTATTGCCTTCTTGGTGGGAGTCTGTTACACAAATGTCAAGCTGAACCAGGCGGGCATCCAGGACATAGAAGGTGTCCTCTTCATCTTCATCACCGAGAACACATTTCCTTCCCTTTATGGAGTTCTTAACATCTTCCCCCAAGAGATGCCGCTCTTCCTCAGGGAGTACAAGAATGGCATTTATCGGGCAGACACTTACTACCTGGCCAAGATGATTGCCCTCGTAAGTGTTGTAATTATCTGGGAGTATTAATCGTGTGTTGGCAGTTTGTCAGTTTTCTCTACTATAGGAGTTTATTTGTATGACTCAGACTTACTGAATGTATCATGATTCTCATTGTCCAGCCAATGGTCTTAGCTGTAAAGAATGTTAAGTTTCTCCAAAGATAAAATTAAAGTTAATAAAAGTAGTCATCATACACACAACAGATGTCATACCTTAAAGATTCAACAAGAGTCGACTGTAAACAGCAAAGCTCACCTTTGGGTGTACAGTATTTTTTCACCAGGCACCTTCTTTCAGGGATTGTGAACTTGCACCAAATTTGACAGGTTTCATCAATATGTGACAAGTTCCACATTGTAAACTTTTGGTGGAGATCATGACCAAGTGTTGCCATGATATTGTATCAAAAGTTTTTCAAGGGATAAAGAAAATGATGAGATGAGAAAATTTCCAGCATTATTATACAGGGGGTATATTAAAAGCATCACTAGTTTTATATCTATCCGGCCATGGTATAACGGTTTGCTGGAAGGGTTTGCATCTGCTTGGCTTTTTTCCTTCAAATTATAATATAATTTTCAGCAGCTTCAAAGTATTAAGATGTCTGGAGATTTAAATAAAGAAAATGCAGTAAGTGTTAACATCCTATTTAAGAAAATGTTCTCCAGATTCCAGGTTTTGTGGTTGACCCGGTGGTGTTCTGCCTCATTTGCTACTGGATGGTGGGGCTTCAGCGCCATGCATACCACTTCTTTATGACGGTCCTTGTCACCATCTTCACAGCCAACACTGCTTCAGCTTGTGGTAAGATATGGTGATGAAATTGTTTCCCATTATCATATGAACTATAGTACAGTACAGGTATTGTCAAAGTCCCATTATTTACATTATTTCTGGAACAGCTTCGATAAATAGGGCATTAAGACTCGATTCGTCCTACAACACCTCTATTGGTCACGGTATAATGTTCCGTTAGATATCTTAATGATAAGACCTCTTGGTGCCATATGCTGTTAATGTAAGTAAACTTATCATACCTGTAAAAAAAAGTTATTCTAATGTCATCATGTTGCTTTAATCTTGAAACACCACCAAAAGTTCCTGTTGAAAATCACTTTGTCAAAAACAGTACTGACACATTCCCCACCTCACAGGTTCAATGTTCTCAGCCATGTTTGAGAGCATACCCTACATTATGCTGTTCCTCATACCTTTTGATGTGGTGCTTCTCATCTCCGGTGGCCTCTTCATTAACCTCTCGTAAGTACAAGCGGCCTCTTTTATTAACCTCCTTGGGGACATATGGAACTAGAAGCAGAATTTTCCAAGTACAGTATCATTACTACATCCAGATACTGTACACTATAGCATTACTAACACTGTTGGCAGGATACTTTGTGTAGTAATCTTCTCAAACACAATTTATCTCGCATTCCTCCACTCCTCATCCTCTTGTCATTCATTTATTGGTATTTCTAATTGGATATTTTCATTTCTTCTTAGCAATGTTGAATTTCATGATCCAGTACAGTCCACAGCCAGTACTACTGTATTAAGATTCTTATTTATCTTCAGAACAATGCCTTGGTTTATTGGATGGGTCAAATACCTCTCCTGGTTCATGTACAGCAATGAAGCTCTGACCATTACACAGTGGGCCGACGTAAAAAACATTAGTGAGTATTGTATACCTTTAATTTATTTTTATTTGTAAGTGTTATCAGGGAGATTCTAAATGCAGTAACTTGTTCTTCTTGATTACAAAGATCTTCAGGTTTTTCACTAGCTTGAGATGAAGTCTGTATACGGTATTCCAAAGAAAACATGTATGTCTATTTTTCCCAGGCAGGTCAGTGTGAGGGTTTGTGCTTCAATTTCTGTTTACACTCATTAGGTAATTTGATGAATATATGTGTACACCCTTGCACTGCACACTAAAGTACACTGCAAAGAAATTTTCACTTTTTCACACAAGGTTGACAATGGATCACATGACTAACACAGCCATCAGCACTGTATCTCTAACTGTGTCCATCACTGGCACCAAACTTCTTACAGGAATACACAGAGGGCTGTAAATGACATTCTTTTATTCATGCCAGGTTGCCAAGTACAGTACAGATATGTGAACCAATGCTTAAAATTCAATCTAAAGATGTTAAGTGATTCACAATAGCAATTAATAATCGCATTACTGTACATAAGCATTGAACACGATGAAAGGCAGACAAGTTACTGAACTGTAGTCAGTAATTTTAATGTTGTAAACAAAATAAAACTTATGGATAAACTCCTACTACAGGTATTTTTTACTGCAATGTGCGGCTGTAACTTTGTAAGGTTGGGAATGGTGAGGGGAGGGTGTGGAGCTGTGACGTCCTCCCTTCTTAACCTAACACACCTATGATACGAAAATAATCATAAAACCTTAAAGATTTTCATCCTATGATGGCATGAGTGTGTAAAGTGTGAGGGTTAGTGTGATGTTGTGCCAACCTCCATCACTCTGTCCCCCACCAAAGATAAACATATAATTTACAAACACAAAGACTTTTCACATTCTTGAACAAGTATCTGTCCCATATAGTTCATCTATGATTGTTAGAGATATTTATACAGTACAAAGCATCATTCAAGTTTGTACAGTACTGGTAGGCATGTACACAAACAGTGATGGTGGATAAACTGTGGTAAACAGTGAGTAAATTGAATCTCTGATGGATGCAAGGTTATATTGATCATAGAGGTGGAGGAAGAGATATAAACTTTGTTACTCCAGAACTTCCACTGTTCTAGATCATTAGTCTGGTAAGTGAAGAAAGTACTATTTATAACTTCAGCTTTGATATACAGTACAGTATATTATTAAGGATGAGGATAATATAACAAACAAAATAAAAAATAATATCACTACCTTATTTTTGGGAAGTTCTCAACAAAGAAGTCTGAGGAGAGCACAACCAATTCAGTCCGACAGAGTGTACAGATTTATACACAGCTGCAAAGAAAAAAATTAACACAAATAGTGGATATAAGATTATTTTCTTCCCACAGCTTGTGAAATGCCACCCGGTGTCCCCTGTATCAAGAACGGTCAACAGGTGATACAAGAATATGCCTTTAAAGCTTCACATCTTTCATATGACTTTGCACTGTTGGCGCTTCTCTACACAGGCTTCCACGTACTCGGTTTTATTGGTTTGTACTTGAGAGCGAGGAAAAAGTAGAAAATAAAGAAGACTTAATATTTAGATTTATAAAAACATGCTCAATGTTATTTCATCTCTGTTAAAGAAGTTTATAAGCATCAGTAAAGCACCAACCATCACCATCAAGTACAGTATTAAGAGTTATTAATTTTTATTATAGAAATGAGTGCTTTAATTTATACAACAGTTTTTGTGTTCTAGTACAGTATGTTGTCTTCGTATA
The DNA here is from genome assembly GCF_018991925.1 of Homarus americanus. NCBI lineage: Eukaryota > Metazoa > Arthropoda > Malacostraca > Decapoda > Nephropidae > Homarus > Homarus americanus. The sequence continues at coordinate 4,887,111 of NW_024736071.1, read as the reverse complement.
CATTCATATTTTTGAAAAATAAACAAAAATGTAAAGTCTTGTGCCAGTATTTCTCTTCAGTCCTTTCCAAACAGTGATTAATTTTAAATAAGTTATTATAAGGACTGTGATAAGCAGAAGTGTACAGTAGACAGATCTCCATAATCATTGATATTTTATGGCCATTTTCCATGCTTGTGTGGGTTAGCCAGATATTGAATGATATACAGTACTGGTAAACTGTTCGATAATTAATTACATGTACAGTATTTTCTTGGTTTAACAAACTAATTCGAGCCGCCCTTTTCCGTTTTATAAAAAATTTCGCTAAATCGAATTTCTGTTATTTTCGGTCGATTTAGCGAACTAGTTCACTAAATCATGCGTGATTCCGTTAAATTCCTCCACTTTGTGCGTGGGGTTTGTTTACATCTGCTCAGTATGTGCTCTACTGCCACCGTGTGTGTTGTTCACTGCTACCCATCGTTCAACTAACTACTGTACTGTGCTTAAGACATCATGCCGAAAGTCTCTCAAAAGTTTCGGAAAGAGAGCGGTGTGGGCAAGAAAGTAAAAATAGTGCAGCTACCAATTTGAAAAAGTTTGGAATTATAGAAAAAATTTACAACAAACACCAAACCCCCAAGTTTAAGGTAAGTCATGAATAATGTTTCTAATGTTTCTATGTACCTATCATGTGTCTGAGGTGTCTCTATAGGTGTGAGCGTATTAACAGAATTAATCTTGATATAGTGAACTACAGTAGTTCACTAAACTAAGTGAAAATATCGGAAAAAATTCCTTCCGCTAAATCAAGAGTTTGTGCTATCAGATTCCATTAAATCGAGAGTATAGTGTACATGTACTCTATCTAAAATGACCCCCAAAACTGAGCAAAGATATTCCCAACCATTCCCCACCTGTGAGCTATGTTAAGGTTATGGTAATTTTTCAGCTCATAATTTGAGTAGATACTGTACAGTACTCTACAGTATATGTAAATTACTTCTTATTTTTACTCAGTTACTTACACCTTCAATCTTACATACGGAAAGTGAAAAAATAAATAAACAGTAATTATAAGGTGGTGTATAAAGATATAAAGCATTTCTCAACTCGTAATTTCAGGTAGATACAGTGGCAGCGCCAAGGGGTGGCTTGGGGGGCTGCAGTCTCCCCATAATCTCCATCAGCCCCCAAAAGCCACACTCAAATAATAATAAGGCGCTTTTTTGGAATAGCGTTCCCCAAAAATTTATCATACCTTGTGACTCCACCACAGAACATAATTCTTCCACCACTAGCAGCAAGCACAAATCATAAGGCTGTGGCTGGCTGTACAACGATTTAGAATAAAAATTATCGTCTAGGAAATTATTCAACATCTGGGCAGCTCTATGTCGTACGCAAGTTTTCATATTAATTTCTGCACAATTAAAATCCACGACTATCACGGTATGATTTCTGCGGATTATTTCTAATTACTTGCGTAACTAAAGCAGTTTGGAGAGCATACTCAGCTTTATATACACATTTAAAAAAAAATCCAAACATGACACAGTTGGTGTATGAATAGTAAAAAATTTAAACATGTAGTGACGTCATCATGGAAATATATATTTAAAAGAACCGTCAAAAACAGCTTGTTTATATTTTCAGAAAAGACGTGATTTGCATCAGTTAAAAGAACATCCACTACAAGATTAATTAATTTATGAATGCTATTAGCTCTTGGGTCAATATAAAAAACTATAGAGGAAAAGAGGTAATGAATTTGTGTTTGAATTCAATACTCAATCATTTGAAGTTTATATGATATTAGAATATTTCCATGATAACGTCTACTCTAATACAAGTTGTTTATTTTGGTATTCTAATTCTTTTCCTTCATGTGTGTTAACCTTCAGGGAGACATTATTAATTGTATAATAGTGAATGTATTGTTTTTGTGTTATATATATATATATATATATATATATATTTGTATAAGTCTTTGGGTCATATCTTCATAATATGTTTATCAATCATGGTCATTATTGGGGAAATATGACTTGGTTTACTGTTAGGAGTGAGCTAAGGTGAACTGTATGTTATTTTAAATAAATCAAATGTATTTAATGATCATATGATTTGCGTTTGTGCAAACGCAGCTTCGAGACAAGTCCCGTAGCCCCCCTTCCAACCAGATTGCCACCCCTATATAGAAATTCTGGAGCCGCTGCTGGGTGGATACATGTAATTTTCTTCATTTCCTTTACTCAGTACATGCACACACACTCCTACATACACAAACTGCAAAATAAATAATTAATAATCATGAGGTATAAAGTTTGATGTATCTGTGGGTTTCCATCCAGGAAGCTGTGTGGTGAATGTGGGGAGGTCAGAGGGTCTGTGGCAGAGCACCGGTACTAAGGACGATGTTGTATGCCAAGGTGAGTACCAGGGGCGACTGAGACACAATTTGAACACTAATTTGTATAATTTTAACTTTTTTTATACTTTCATTACTACGTTAATGGTGTTTATGTGCCTACAATTTTAAGTTTTAATGTTACAGTGTACAGTACAGTTAAAGCTAGTTTTTAAGGGTGAATCTAGTGATCTGAACAGAGGCTTCACAGCCAGTTACAGAGGGTTTACTGTACAGAAATGGTACTCCAAATTCCAGTAAAAACCCTATTCAGCAACCCCCTAGATCACAAGTATGCTGGATAAATGGTTCCATACCTGTATATACTATACAGTAAACCTTCACCAACTCATTCTAAATGGTAGAAAGGGCAGTCCAAGAAAGCCAGAGTCCAACCAAGGTCTGAGAACCAAGGGCAATTAAGTCAGAGATACTGTAGAAGAATGAATCCGAGTCCGACCTGAGTTTGAGAATATAAGAGCAACAGTCTGGGATGGGACATACACCATAAGAGGCTGATCATCTGAAAATACAATGAAGGATGAATAAAAACAAACGGATGATCACAGTAATGACCAGACGCCCCCAACCTCCAGTACGTTTACACATGAATTTTCATCTGTTACCTATCAGCTCTCATTAAGCTTAAATTAAATCTGATTACACCACTGTACAGTATCCTCACTAAAGACAATATATACTCTACACTATGGGTTAAACTGAACAAAATATATAAAACTGATAAAGATGTTTTTGTTTACCTTACTAAATGCTCTAAATGGTAGACTCGGTAATGGAAGTAGACGACGCACTTGTGATGTTCAGGTACACTTGAGGCACTTGTACAGAACAGCATGTTAATGGTTTAGCACTTTAATTTAAACTGAATAGTAATAATTTTCTATTTAAACAATATAGGTACTGTACTGTATGTGGTTCGTTTCACATAGCATATTACAGTTAATATTAACTGTACACTCTTAATATTACTGTAGAAACACGAGACGTTGAGTGGTAGGGGAAACCATCACAGCACAAAAAGTTTGTAGTAAACTACTAATGGTTCACGTAAATGAGTGTAGATAGAGAGGCGCAGTGCACTGGTGATATGTATGAATGCAGGACTCAGACTGAGGTATGTGCTGCATGAGTGCAACACCCACGTATGTACCAACTCACAAACCATCTGGATTGATGCATAATTTTCTGGACTTTTTCAAATATTTCTAATAAATATAGGGGCAGTCCGGAGCACCTCGGAGAGTCCGAAAAAGTGAATTCCGATATATTGAAATACAATTTATCAAGGTTTTACTGTGTGTAGGTATATACAGTAGTCCCTTGCCAACCACAGGGGTTAGGTTCCTGAAAGAACCATGGTTAGCAAATCTGCAATTGGCAAGACTGAAGGCTTATGGGAAATAGGGGGTTAGGGTCCATGGCCGTGGATAACACCCGTCAAAGCCTGTTGTCTGCTCCTTCATTAAATAACACCTGTAATGTACATTTAATTACATTTGATTCATACACATATGAATTAGCTTAATATAAATTGAACATTAATATAAATTTTACAATACACCTCCGTGGAGACAGCCTGTTGTTATAAAATAAGACCAATTGCTCATATAGAATGTGCAAAAAAAAATGATTATCCTAAAGTCCAAAAAACCGAGAGAAAAAACATTTCTTACATTCACAGGAGTTAGCCACAATCACGGGAGGGGGGAGAGGGAGGGAGGTCCTGACTTCTGTGTCCTTAGTGAATTGATTGCCAAATAACAATACAGGATTTTTTCTTTTCCTATATTTATTTGTATTTTTTTAATTCCTCACATTTACTGTAGAATACATCAGACTGCGGAGGGATAAGGATGCCACACTGCTGCACAGATACTGTACTACAAAGTCAATGCTGTGGTTAGTGTAATGGTAGACGGTAGACCCTTGCCATTTGCGATTTCGACGATTCGCAGTAAGCAGATGGTGGCTAGCTTGTGAGCCTTTTCCCACAGCACAACAAGTCACCCCACGCAGCACCTCGTGTTGTACTCTCAAAACTTTAGTGTTTCTGTGTGAAATGGCCCCTAAAAGACTGCCTAGTGTCAGTGCTAGTGATGCTAGTGGAGTGAAATGTAAAGGGTAGAAGTCAATGATGACCCTGACAAAGAAAGTTGAATTATTAATTAAGTTAAAAGAGAGGATGAGTGGGTGCTGCAGCTAGTCGGTTGTTTGATATAGGTATACAGTAGGGTAAAAGGTAGTACAGTATAAGTTGCTATTTGCGGTTTTGCCTATTGATGCCATTCCTTGGAATCTAACCCCCATAAATAACAAGGGTTTACTGCACAAAGACCGTGGATACCCGGAATCTGCAGTTAACGAGGGTCTACTGTGTGTGTGTGTGTGTGTGTGTGTGTGTGTGTGTGTATTCATTTGGAGAATATCCCACACTCATTATTATCCAGTAGAGAATCACACACACAACACAAGCAAGACAGTAGGAATACAAATTTTACCAACCATAACTAGTATATTCATAAGTCTGGTTGGCAAAATATGAATAATTATGAAATACTGCATATGACCAAAACCTTTTCGTTGGGAGTGATAATTAATCAAATAAAATAAGAGGGCATCCTCTTTGTATCATATCACTATACGTATTTCATTGCCTCCTCTTCACCACAGGTATTTGATCAAGTTCCAACTGAACATAAGGTTTGTGATCATTTATGCAGTGGTGCTTAATCAGTCTGTTAAGGCTAACTGGGCATTTATCAAAGTCAAAGGACCTTAATAACATTACGTGTACTTACGGACTCTTGAGTGAAGGGTGTTAAGACAAGTATTTTGATATTGCAGGTCATTTATTTGATAAATAAAGTCTTAAGCTATATTACTTATCTTCATGAGGACACAGTCAACTGTATTAGATGACAGCTACTCTAAGACACTTAAGTCCAAATTCTTAATCATTATGATAACAACTTGAATGGCTACAACCTTTGAGTGCTGCGTTTTCCTCGGGTAACCGAGTCGTTACGCGTGCCTGGCAAACTTATTTCGATAAATGGTAATGCCATTCAAGGTTTTACATCACTTCACATAATACATAAGAAGTCTGGACTATTTCCAATAACAAGGCAAAATAGAAACCAATGTTTTATCACAATTACAACCATAACAAAAACAGACATTGATGACACATGAAAAACCAGAAGAATATTAGATTCCTGGTCTAAAGGAGATATATAATAATAATAATAATAATAATAATAATAATAATAATAATAATAATAATCCAGAAGAGTTAATTATACTTCAGGTAAGATGCATATTCTTCTCCAAGTTGCCTCAGGGAAAGCTAGCAGCTATACTCATAAATTCTGAATGCAAGACAAAAACAGTTGCCATACATATGTTGTAGTATGTACAAGTACAATAGTTGTTTTACAATGCTTATAATGATAAAACAAGAATGTGCACAACTGGCATACGCACAAACACAGGAGAGACAAGTGCACATACTGATCACATACACACATAAACGGGAGAACTAGGAGTACACTTGCTATCGTTGGCGTACACAACTTGCGGAATGATGAACGTCTTCAAACCATTTCCAGTACAGGGAGAGGTGAACATTCAGAGTTGTGCTGCTGATGAAACGTCCCTCTGGTGTACGAGTGTGTGGCTTGATGCACCCCATCAGACAGCAGGTAAATAGGCTTTTAAATGCACTGGCAGCTGACAAACATGACAGTCAGTAAAACTATCAATGTTATATGAATATAAACTCAATCCTGAATACTTTGTCAGTTACCTTCTGCAAGTTTCTGCCTCGTTTACATCAGGGGAGATGGAGCATTACACAAAACACCTAAAAAACTGTCAATATAAGCGTCATCGGCTTTACACTACTCTGGGAGGGGATAATTCGAGGGGAATGTGTCATCACCACGGGCTGAAGTAACAGTGGTGTGGCCATGGAATGATATGCAACTGGACACAATAATAATAATAATAATAGTATAAATAAATAACTTCAAAAACAAAAGGCCAATCTTGCTCACCTTAATAAGAATCCACACATAAAACAAGAAAATGGTGCCTAATTCAGTGATGAGTCTTGTGTATTCCTGAAATCAAAATCTTTGAACATCAATTAGAAAATAAAATTAGGCTCTAATGAAACTTGTGTACCAATGTATATTGATTATGTCTATATATATGTGAGTATGTATGTGTGTTTGTATACATGTGCAAAAGAGTGTGTGTATACTGACATATCATGTTTAAAGGGTATGCATAAAAGTTAATATGCTTAAAATGTACTGTAAGTGTGTACTGCACTATAATGTGTCTGTAATTACCACAATTATACACAATCTAAATTAAAGCCTCTGTGTAATAACCAATTATGATAAACACCTTACTGAAGTAGTCTGTAAGGGTGTAACTCATACAGGTGTAACTGGGCCACCTTGTGCTGCCTCCAAGTGGGTGTTAGTAAATATGGAGGATAATATTTCTACATAATATATCACTATAATAACAATAAATAACAAGATTACAATTCTAAATAGTTTTCTGACGATCAATATATTTCTCAAAAAAGAAAATGTAATTATCACCTTTAGTTGAAGAGTCAAAATCCCAATAACAGAAAAGTAATAAGATAAAGGCTAGAAAAATCAACAAGTGTAATCAGAAGTGTAACAACAGTAGAATCACCAGAGGTTATCCTCGTTTATAGTTTTCCTCCGTGAGGGTCGGCAAGTTTGGTTCTAAGATGCAAGAAACGCCTATTCACCTCACTCGTTGCTTGAGATGTGCACCATCGTGTGAAATGAGTAACTGGAACTGTTTTGCAGAATGCATGAAGTCACACATCTCTAACAATACAAACTGGACACAGATCACATCAGGTAAACAACTCTAAAACAATTACAACATTCTGAGAACCACACATAAGTGATGACTGCATCACTTTATTACTCACTGTTCCAGAAAAACATTACGCTGTTTGTGACTAATTTCTACGCTAGTTATAAACTCCTTTCATGACTAGCTTAATTAATATCTGCTACAAAATATGCACATGGATAAAAGACAATGTTCTTTGTCTCTGTGTCTGACATGGTTTCAAAAAGCTGAACTGCTGCAATAGATAGTTGGCACTCAATGAACATAGTCTGCATTTCACAGAACTTGTCTCTTTAGTGGATCTCAAACACACAAATGATAAAAAGATACATAAACTGATGTTCCAAACAAAGACATACCAAATAATTCACCATCTAGTATGGATAATGAAGGCTACATTCTCATCTCCTTTACCATAAAAGCCTAAGTCCTTACTCATCTTCCTTGCAGCTTAGGAACAGTGGCCCATTTACTAGCATGCTATGAATAACACATCCTGACTGTAAATGGTATTAACCTCAGCATGAATCTTAAATCAGCTGGATGTCAAGTGCTCTTGTATCTAGCAAGTGCCAGCAATACACAAAGAAAGTGTATGACAAGATAAAACATTCTGAGTTCTTCGCATATTTCCTACATTAAGTTTCAAGTTGGTCACACCGACTACAAGCCTGACAGATATATCTTAAGCTACAAAATGAATCATCTTGTCAAAACATTTTCTAAATGCTGGTGACTCAACTTTCCAGGTGACTTGATAACGTGCAGGTCATTACAAACCGTGCAGGTAAACTCGTACCCTCCTGGTACCATCCAACTCTCTAAAAGACGTCACGGCAAACGCCCGCCTGGGTCAGTTCAGCACAAGTCTAACTCATCATCTCCCTGGAAACAAGAAAAATTCAATTAACAAACTTCTACTCAATATTGATACTGTAGTATAATACAACTAAATCCTGACCACAACCTTAACCTACCAAGTATTATATGAAATTTTTCTGGTTGAACATCACAATAATAAATATACTGTTGTCTAATGTTGATCTCACCAAATGGAAACAAACCAAGACGGCACCTTCGACGTGTTTCCATGTACTCGGTCGACCGAATTGTTTACATGAAACAACTCATATATAACGTAGCTTACTGTACACCTAAACCAAATGATTACCAAGTTAGAATATAGGTGTATTAAAAAACCACCAATGCAAAATTAAAAAAACCACATGAATGTGAGTCGATGTGGATATCTGAATTCATACAGATGTCACATACATCACTAATACAGAATGATCAGAATAGCAAAAAAAAAAAAAAATTCCCTTCCCTCACTGTCATTTATTGTACCTGTTGTAACAAGCAAGTTTTGCCTTGGTGCCCCTAACACACAGTAAGGTGCTGATATACCCTTGTGGCTACTCTGTCACTTCACACAACAGCAGGTCCATCCTCATGTACCACCTTATACAATGCTTTGTGGTCATTCATGTATACTACTGCTATCTCAATATCCATATGTTTCCCATCCACCTCCACCCCCTCTATATCTTCTCCTACATCAGTGTTAGTTCTTGCACATGCCAGTGAGTGATTCAGAATGTGAACCTCTCGTGCATGATGCCACACACATACTATAGTAATCCATACCTGGGATATTGATGCACCGCCCATCTCCTTGGAGACGGAGTCAACATCTGCGGCAGAGCTGGAGGTGTATGGTGGGTAGGTATCCGTCACCCCGGGTTTCTTGGTCTCCTGGTTAGGGGAAAGATAACACATCTAATACCGATGCTGCAAAACTTTTAAAGAAATCTTAGTTACGTTTAACCAATATGCTATCCGTCTAACACCAGAACCTATCTTGTTTGTGTATATTCTGACTGAAAATGTTTTAATAGGAAACCATAAAAAAAAGCTACTGAAACACTACAGCGATTTATGCTGACACCATCTGTGTTGGAGTCCGTCATTTTTGCTTCATCAATATAGTACAGTACAGGTCTAATGTCACATGTTTTCTGATAATCCTACAATACTAAATAATGTTCACATGATCTCTTGAGAAACAAATATAGGACTATGGCAACATCAAGTACCATGTGTCCAAACTTACATAAGTGACATATAATAAGAGTATTTTTCCTATTGCAGCTGTTCATAGTACAGGAATAACTCGCTATTTGCAACCCCGCTTATCCGCAATTCATACTTTAACATCGCTATTCAATATACGTAAAGAATACCCCACTTATTTGCAAAGAAAAATTAAGATACCCTACAGTAATATTTCAAACTGCAGGGGCTAGCCACAGCTCTCATATTCTGCTGTAAGGTCTGCTTCACACAAGTGAGTTTTTTCGCACAGTTTAAAAATTAATGAAGTTCAATGGGACCGTTCACATGGAGTATGTTGCCAAGTAAGACTGTCCCTGTAGCCTCATCCCCCTACCCATCCCCCCTACCCCAAGCTGTGTTATTGGAATTTTTCGCCTCGTAATTTTGGGCATATATTACGTAATTTTATTCCCCTTTTTTTATTGTTACAAGCACACACAATCACTTATGCAAAATGTGCAAGAAAAATAAAATATATGATTACCAAAAGGTCAAAAACATAAGAGGGAATAAGCATTCCTTATGTGCATGGCAGTCAGCACACACACAGAGAGTAGAAGGAGGAGGATGGAGCAGTGTTGGAGGTCTCAGTCACTCAACTCTCCAGTGAAGTGAAACTATTGTCAATTGGCAGTGCAGTATTTTTGTCTTTATTTTATTTATTATTATAACATTTACTGGTACTATATTATTCACACAACCCTGGTCCCTAATAGCCTCAGATAATGACGAGAATACATCGAAAAGTATGTGGTGAAAGTTGCCGGCTGGGAACGCTTCCCGCCTATTTAAATTAATTCTTATGGGGAAAATTGTCCCGACGTTCATAAACTTGTTATTCACAATGACTTTTAGGAATGCATCAATAATCAGGGTATTCCTGTACCTTTCTTACCTGATTGCATTTGGGTACAGGAAGGCTTCTGGCAAGCTTAGCATACTCTATGTCCATGTGCTTGATGAAGGAAGAGCTAAGAGCTTTCAATGCCATATCCCCATCCTCTTCATCAAAAGCCTGGATCAACATTTCTACTGTCTGAACCTGGAAAATAAAATATGTTCTTGTTATAACAACTACATTATAAAACATCTTTAAATTTATAAAGAATTGATGTATTTTCAAAATCTCTCTTTTATAATAATTAGGAATGACACAACTGTTAAGGGTACAGTATATCACATCATCTACCAGAATGAATCAGCTGCTGTACAGTGTACACAAGTGAGAGGGTCTGTAGGAAAAAATTAACAGTTAATTACTGTTCTGTGTAATATCATAATAGTAGTTTAGAGTTCCAGTATTGTATACAATACACTACTGTAATTTAATAATAATTTTGTTGTGATAAAGTGGTACAGTACTTTAATCATGTATGTTTAGGGCCTTTTGATCTTTAACAGTACAGTAGTAACTATTTTTGGGGGGGTTACCTTACATTTTACCACATAGGGGTTGTAAGGTCAATTCTGTGGTCTTATGACAACTAACCCACCTTATAGAGATATTATCCAGGAGGTTAGTACCTTAATTATTTAAATTTTTATTTTGTACCATACCTGTAGTATGTTAATCTAGATGGAGAGAATGTCCCAGAACCTATTTATGAAAACACTAATGTACACATACAAAATATATTGTAAATAACCATAATACACTACTGTATGCGCTATACTATATTCACCAGCAGATGCTGTTGTCTTGAGCTTGTGATACAGGCCAGGTGGGGCAAATGGTGATATGATACAGGATGGCCTGCCTTTGTCCCGTACCATCTACTGCAGCAGGTGTTGCTGTCACTCTCCTCTCCCTCCATGAAGGAGGGATTATACACACATTCTATACTATACATAAACCTCTACACATTAGCCTACAGCAGGCATACACTGTCCGCCCTGCTATTTAAAGTACGGTGTATACGTAACTGTAATCAGTTTTCACGTCTTAATACTGCTTTAACACAGTATTCTTGGTTGATTGTGTCCTGGTACAGTAATATACAATACTTCACAACACAAATTGTATGCCAAAACAGCATTATGCAAGTGAACAACCTTGTACAATGGCAGCAAAATATAAACTAAATACACAAACCCATGATATAAGTTACCCAAGCAGCTAGCCTACACATGGACCCGGCACGTGGGGATGAGTCAGAGCATGGTGCAATCCCTTGGGACTCCAGGGAAATTTGCTCCCATGCCCAGAGTAGAAAGAGTTTCCCCAGCATTTCCTGGAAGGCTCAAAATTCATTCCGGCTAATGGGGAGATTACCGCATTTATATCCAGTTCGTTAGTTCATATCCCTACACTTGTGAATCAGAGGCCAAGTGTTGAGTTATTGTTGCTGTAGAAAACAAATTCGTACAAGAGGGAGGCTTTCCTGACATAACTCTGTACCCACAACTGGATTATAGTGGAAATATCTCGGTACAGTAGCGGTCCACAGATATAAATACAGTACAGATTCCGTTGTTCAGGGAAGTGGGTAATATTTCTCACACCATTTATCTCCTCCTCGTGTAACGTTCTGTTATCCCACACGTAAAACTTCTGTTGATTAAAGCAAATACCTGTAGTCCACCTATATACATGAGACAAGTATCCTTAAACAAGTACAGTAATACAATAATGACATTGCTTTCCCAAGGTTTCTATAGTATACCACTTCTCTAAAGGCCTTTCAGAGAATTTAAGAGCAAGTATAAATTCTACATACCTCCTCCTGCTCACAATAAGATCCCCATTCTCTAAAGGCCTTCTCAGCAGCGACAGAATCCCCACGAGCTAGTTGAACAAGTACCAGCGCCACTGTCATCCTCCCAATAGCAGCTGAAAATTGAAAAAAAAAAAAACTGATTAAAAAGTTTTCTCCACTAAAAGCTGGCCAAGATCTTCTCTCCAGCAAAATAGAGGAGAACAAAACTGTGAACAATAATAACAGAAAGTACTGATAACATAACTCATTTTAAGAGAGAAAAATAACATTAGCTAACACCAAACTGGCCATAGTCAACAAGACCCCATTACACTGCCTGTCACAAGGATCTAACAATACATTAGAATACAAGGACATTATTGTATTTGTCTTTTATAGCACTTGTGGATCTATTATTCTTGTTCAACTTAGAGGGAGAGACTGTGTTTAGGTACAATACATTAAGTAGTCATCATAAAACAATAAGTTAAATCTGGTATGATTCTGATAAGTATCCTGCATAAATGTACAATTTTAAACCAGGTGCTGAATAATTATAGTGAGAGATGACATAAATGCATGGGGTGACACACATTGAAGAGAGAAGCAGTATTTTCAGGTGTAGTATTAGTGGGATGGGGGATGGGTGTAGACAGTGTATGTATACTGTACCAGGTCAGCTCACAGCAAGGTAAAATGTGTCCAGTAATGCACATGTTGTCACAGGATTCACACATTGATAGCCAACCTGTTTGGTTATGTATATTTCATTACTGCATTCTTACGATACTTTTCTTATAGTACTAGTTTGTGTCTCATATAGGGGAACAGGGAATATATTTCGCAGTAGAAATGTATTGTATATAATGTACTTATTTTTAGTTGGGATTTTAAGTGAATCATACCTAAAGAACAATTACTAAAGTGTATGAAATTAAATCTAGGAATCTACTAAAATATACAAAAATATGTTTAGGGAAGGAATGTTTGAGGTGGAAGTCAGTATATTGTACACAGATGAAATAAATACATTTTTTAAAGGTATTAATACTTAAATAACAAGCAGTAGAAACAAATAAAACCTAATTCAAATATGTGAGTGCAAAATGCAATTTATTTTTCATTATGAAAACACTAACTTATTTTACAGGCTTTGTCATTTTGTCACTGTGCTTTCTCATGGAGCTGATCCTCCTATCAAAGACACACGTCCTAAAAGACACAAGCAACAACAAACATAAATGGTAATGACAACCAATGGTTAAGATACAGGTATTCCCTGACTTACAATCACCATATCTACAATGTTTATATATTAAGACCACCCCCTTATTTACAATGTAAACAATCCACATGAACGATGGTCATTGTCCGGCCAATGCGGATACATCTCTCGGCTCACTTATCAGCTGCAGTCTATCCGTCACGTGGCTACCCGGCGCACTACAGTACCAAGCTTTGTTCTGTGATAATTGCACGTGGCTACCCGGAGCACTACAGTACCAAGCTTTGTTCTGTGGTAATTGCACGTGGCTGTGATTACGTAGTTCAACGATTATCGGTCAGTATTGGTGTTGTTACTTATGTGTTATTTTTTTTACCTTATAGTGAGATCACATCACTAACACATTTCTGCAATGTTTTCTTGTGACTGTAAAGTACTTTGCCTCTGTTGCTGTGAACATGACGTGAACAGTGTCGGCCACAATAACGTAATCATCGTTCGCTCTGTTTTCGTAACAGTGAAGTGAGTAGTGTAACTTTGAAAATGTCTGGGAAGCTCAAGGCACCCAGGAAAATTGTCTCTCTGGAGGTGAAGCTTGACATTATGAAGCCTCTCCAGCTTCCCCAGAAGATGTGTGGGGGTCAGAGTGACGTCTCCACTCCACCTACAAGAGTCCCCTTAGCCTCAAAGGGGACATGTGATGATGACCAGTATTGTTCTTAATGAAGTGGTGAGTGTTATAAGCATATTATTACTGTAGGATTTATTTTTTTCAGTGACACATGTGGTTGTCCGACTGGCTGGGAACATACAGGTATTCCATTGAACCCCATGTTATAATGATGCTGATTTACGGTATTTTGACCCGAGATGAGTTTTTCAGGAACGTAAGCCCAAATTTTGCTGTATCTGCTGCCATCATCTTTAAGGCTCCTCTTCCAGGCTTTAGTTCTCTATCACTATGATCACACTTTAACTTTCTGTGCTCTCTTACAGCTACTTCAGTCCAATAATTTTCTCCTCCTTGTACAGTTGACCCAAGAAGCTAATACTGGGGTAAAGTGTTGATCATGTAGCCACCAACATAATGTACTATAAGCCCTCTGCTTCTACTCCATGTTCAAGGACTGTACAGGTATTCCATTTATCAAATATTATTTTCATTAGATTTCAAGATTCATACATTGTATATTACTTGTCCTTTAGGTATGAGTCAGTTAAAAACCCAATCAAACAATAAGTACAGTATATTGTCAAACATTTATGCTATAAAAGTTACTCATTGTTTCCCTATACGAGTTACAAATCCCAACAAATCATAAGAATGCTAAGAAATACTGATCAGGAATAGGGTTCGGTTCCCAACGACAAGAATACTTCAATATTATACCTAAAATAATGACATCAGTTCATGAACAAGAAAACACAATATTATAACTCAAAAAAATGATTTCTGTTCATTAACACCAAAAAACTCACAATATTAAAGCAACTAACAAATTGATAAACTAAATAAAATACTTTACTCTGGGCTTTACCATTTTTCCTATAACCAAACACTGTTTTCATAGAGTGAGAACGACGTATAAGATAAGAACTTTCGGATAGGCCAATTTTCGTACGGTGAACACTGGTATAGTGAGAGATACCTGTACAGTATACAAATCCAAATGGGCTGGCAGTCGTGTGTGACCTTGGGTATAGATAAGAGTGAAGAATATGTGGGATGAACGTAGGAGAGACAGGGAGGAAGAGCTTGTGCTGCAGCTCAGTACAAAACTATGCTATCAATAACTTCAATCAACACCCTCCCACCCTTTTAAGATCAAGAGTACCTCAGAGGTGATAATCTACTCCACATACCATACCAGTTGCTAATATACTCACGGCCATTTTCTCCTGCCTGATGGAAACATATTTCTCTCCTGATGGCATCGGTGGCTTCGTCAAATCTGTGAGTAGGAACGAGCGTTGTGAGACAATTCCTATGCCGTAATTTCATCATATTTCACACGATAAAAAGGATACACATTAGACCTTGTCATGGAAATAGTTTAACTAGATACTGATAATGAGTTATTTACAGGCAAGAGAAGTGATAGTTTTAGACAGCCTAAATGACAATCCATCAATGACCTACTTTTGGAGCTTGACATTGAGACGAGACACTCTGCTCTGGTACTCGGCTGCTTGTCGAGGACGATCTTCAGCCTACGGGGAGTAAATGAATAGGTAATAATTTTCAATAGCAAGTTAAGCATTATACCAGTGATGTAGTCAGGATCACTAAGTCGAGACGATGTAGAAAAACACCACTAATTAGCGTCGAGGTGGTTAAACTTCAGGCGGACTATACTGAGGTCCACTGTCACCTCCCGCAGGTAGTGTCAGGGAGGTTAAACAGTAAGTGGTTTATGCCAGGGTAGTAAATGTTCTGGTGAGCATTGTGGAGGCTGATCTTCTGGGGACTTGCGTTTATTCTTGTACATAAGCTAAATTTTTAGGATAATTTCTTTAGTACAATATTTGGGTCTCGGTTCATATATGTACCCGTGACAAAGGTGGACTTCTCTAAACGCTCAACTACTGCCAGTTTATGTATTGCTGCCACATTAGTTTGATCTCGTCTTTCTACATTTAGTAAACCTTCCCAAAACCTTGAAAAATGAGTGTAAAATAGCCAGCAGGTGATAGTTGTGCCTTGGTTAAAAAAAAACAAAAGAAAATATATTTATCTAGAGGTTAAATCAGATGCTTTAAGGTGTTCTGAAGCTGTTGACATCCCCACAGTGTTTGACCTATCCAGTAGTTTCAATGGGTGTAATCCAAACAGAGAAGGTAGCTCCACAGTTAACAAGTTAATAACCAGTGACATTAACTGCTGCAAGGAGCTGTACAAACAAGCAGAAGAAAGTTGTCCAGCTGTGTTTGGACTAATATTTGACCCATACATCCTGAGGTGAAGAGACAGACAATCCTGCAGCTTCTTGTCAGTAACTCCACCACTCACTGGCCCCTATACACAGTTCCCTTAACCAACTCAGGGTTTGACGGAAATGTCATTTGAAGAACTTAGTGGTAGATGATGATGGACAGATCATCACAATAACTTACCTAAGAAGTAAGATGAACAGAGACCAAACAAGCATACTGTAAGTTTTTTAGGAAGTCAAAGCAGCTCGGGTTTACAAAACAAGAAGATGCTGCAGACTAAATACAGTAGAGCTATAAATATTCTATTCAGTGAGGAACACTTACCATAACAATGTCAACTGCATGCTCATACAGATGCAGGGCCTTCTCTGGTAAATGACCCTCAATCATTTTTGCGCCCTTCTCCAGGGTAAGCGCCGCTGTGTCGGGAACACCGTGCTCCTGGTACATGCATGCTGCCCGCTCACTCAGCTTGAAGATGGAGTCCTTGTCCCCTAACTCCTTACTTATTAAAGCAGCTTGCTCTAGACACCTACAGGTGGAGCATCAATCACATTATGGTTAGCCCATATACTCGTATACAATAATTAAGATCAATACACATACTGTACATTAAACTGATTTTCATAGGTTCTGTCAACACCATTACTACACTCTCACGTACTTTTAGGGCAAAAATTTGATAAACACAATATGAGTTCTATTCTATTCTATTTAAAAAATATACTTGAATTATGAACAAATTTAGTTCAAGTAAAAATCAATGTTTACTTTTTAAAGTTCTGCTACACAGTACGGTCTCAGTCATCATATAAGCTCATGGCTTCTATTGTATGTTCCAGCCTCACGTACAAGGTAAGTTTTAACCAAAACTTTTAAATACAAGACTTCTATTTTAGATAATGTGTACAGTCTTATGGTGCTAGAAACTATAAAAATACAGTAAACCTTAATTATTTTGGACTAACTGGTGAGATGGCTGGTACAAAGCGACTCATTACATGGTAGCCACTGACAGAGCCAGGGCTTTACTATAAGCTTAGCCAACTTGGTCAAGATGTTTACAATCACAGGTTGGACAAATAAAAATAAAAATCATTAGCCTAAACAATTGAGTAGATTTCTTAATAAACTCTTGTACAATATTGACTGAAAAAATTATAAATATTTCCCAGTACTGTAGAGGCTTAGATAATTTTAATCATATAACTAATTCAAAACATAATTAAAACAGGGTAACTCTTCCATTATCAGTTTAATTTCATATTCGGGAGAGTACAGTACAGTACATACTGTACTTCACTTTAGCGAGTTTCACATTTACGATTCATCACAATAACGACGGTAATGAAATGCTACACCTCAACACATTAACGATCAGCGAGCGGGTTGGTTTGTTTAGATCAGAGCGAGCGAACAGGAGGTGTGGTACTGTTTTAGCAAGAGTCGACATTCACGAGGAAGATGACAGCACTGTTGATGATAACGTTCAAGATCTGTTAGATGTTTTACCACTAGACTTCACTGGCTCTGAGACTAAAGGATCAGTTGGTGGTGGTTGTGGGGAGGCAGCTCAGTGTGAGAGTGTGGGGGCAGGAGGGCACTAACACCACTCCCCTGCCTTACATGACAACAAACTGTCCCATTAAGCAGTTCAATGAGTGTTTAAAGGTTAGTTATTATTAGTTCTTAACTCGACATGCAGTATTAATGTGTGTGAATAAGCGGTTGTAATTTTTTGTGGGGTTTATAGTGGGGGTGAAAGCGTCTGAGGTCTGGTACTAATTGACCCATTTAGCATGTAAACTATACTCCCCACATTAGTGATTTTAATAACAACCGTTTTCGTGGTACCAATTAGTCGTAAAAGTGAAGTATGGAGTGTACTGTAATCCTGGAGTGTCAGTAAGTATGGATCAGATAACAGGCACAGTCAGTATGTCTATGGTTTAACGATCGGGCTTCACAAAACCCCTGAAATGAGTAACTGAAACTAAATTCCAAAATTAATCCAATTAAATGATGCCAATCTTATACAACACAATCTTAGACACTTAAATAAGAGTGTGTTATCATGTGAACGTGTATGCCCGAGCTTTTAAGGGCCTAACTGGCAACCCTCTGGTCTGTGTGCAAGGAAAGGCAATAATGTACAGTAGAAATTTCCCCATTAGCCAGAATACCCAGCCCATAAAACTCTCAAATTGCCGGAATTAAAATCGGTCCATAATTATTCCATAAAATTTGTCTCAATTCCGGGTCTGTGAACAAGTTTCCGAGGTGAAAATCAGCCACATTTTCTTCAAAAGTTCCGGAAAATCTTTTATTTTTTTCCGGGTCTGAGAATAAATTCCAAGGATGAAATATTGTAATGCACAGTTTCCGGAAAAATTACGAGAAAATCTGTCCAAACCTTTCAAGGGATATTACCTACTATACTGTACAGTAAATACTTGCTATTCGCGGGTTTGTGATTTGGGATTTCAACTATTCGTGGTATGCAGATGGTGGCTAGCTTATGAGCCAGCCCGCAGCGCAACGAGTCACCCCCTCATGCCCACAGCTTCTCCTCTCACTCCTTTCCCTTTGTTTGCATTCAACCATTGCCTTCAATGCAGGATCTCTTGTGTTGCACTGAAAACTTTAGTGTTTCTGTGTGAAATGGCCCGTAAAAGACTGCCTAGTGTCAGTGCTAGTGATGCTAGTGGAGTGAAAAGTTTAAAGACCTCAAAGCCAAGAGGAAGCAACTACCAATCACAGTGTTTTTAAAGAAAGAACCAGCTGCTCGCCCAGCTGATTCATCTCCCTCACCTACTGCTGCTGCCCCACCACCTGTCTCTCCACCAACCACCCTCTTCCAACAGTGATCCTGATGATCTCCCTATACTGTACTTCAGTAACCAGATTTCATTCTATTGTACAGAACACTTCATCAAGGTCCAAACTTCCACAAATGAAGGAGAGTATTATTGGTGACTTAAGTTTCTCATACACAGTATAGGTATATAGCAGAGCACTAAGGTAGTATAAGTTGCTATAATGAGGACCTCCCGTAATACCAAATCAGATGAAATATGAGCATTGGAAACGAATGAAGTGTGAAGTGTAATGAATCATGAAACACCAGTGTCTTTAAGGACAAGACTGTACAGTTTGTATAATTCTTAATTTTGACTGACAGTTGTGATGGAGGAATGAGTGATCATTGTACAGTAATAGTTCCATTAGCCCAAACAATTTGTGAAGAGCTCTTTTGGGGTTGAGAGATTTATGGGAAACGAGAAATATCTCTCAAACCTGGAAAATATCCCACATCCCTGAAATTTTTCCGCGTACTGGCAAAAGCCTAAACTATGCACCTCTGTACACATACGATACATTGTAAATAAACAAAGTAATGCACATTACAACTGTACTGTATATGCTATACAGCACTCACCAGCAGATGCTGTCATCTTGAGCTGCCAGTAGGCATACACTTGCTGAATGTAAAACACAATTGTCATCACAATTTACACTCTAACACTTGCAATAGAGGTGGGGTGGGGGATTAGTGGCCTTGTATTACTGACCTGATCTGATGCAATGCCAGGTCGCCCATTGTATATAAACTCCTCACTTATTTCTGGAGGAAGTGGGGTGGGGGATTAGTGGCCTTGTATTACTGACCTGATCTGATGCAATGCCAGGTCGCCCATTGTTGGGGTGGGGTATTAGTGGGTCTCATGACCTGAAGACATCTTGAATAAAGACAAAAACTAAAGTGTTTCCCACTTATTGAATGTACAGTAGAGTATACTTAACTAATCACTTTTTATTTCTTTAAATTGCTTTAACACCGTATTCTTGGCTGTTTGTGTCCTGGGACAGTAATGTACAGCACTGCACCACAGAAACTGTAAGCAAAAACAACAGCTAGCGAGGGAATAACCTTCTACAATGGCAGCAGAATATGAACTATGCGATCCAAGCAGCTAGGCCACCCACGCACCTGCCACGTGGGGGCGCTTTAGAGCATAAAATTTATTACCAGGCCCAAAAACAGAGAGGTGTGGAGAGATTTTCTCGGAACCTTCTTGGAATTTTCCCCAAAATGTGCCGATTTTCATCCTCAGAAACTCGTTCACAGGCCCGGAATGTAGAGTTTTCTAAAAAATTTTCCAACCCAATTTCCATTCCAGCAACCTGTATTGGAGAGTTCCAGGGATTGGGGGCTCCAGCTAACAGGGAGATTATTGTATTAAGATATTTAAAGCTTCTTTAAGAACTGAAACATGATTATAATGTGCTTATTTATTGTAGAATAATTTATATGATAGTACTGTACTTGACCGGCTAGGAACTTAACTCCCCATATTACATTGATCCACATGGGAAAAAATGCTTGGTTATTTGTATAATCGTAATAAATAAGGACTTTTCAGAATGAAACCCATGTGAATAATGAGGACACACTGTATACTGTAAAGGACCCCTGTAAAAAATTATTGCTGCCCTGGACCCAACACTGTCTCTATCATTATACTGTACTCCTAAAGTGCAGCACTGGGTCATGTTTACCTCAACTACTAAAGATAATTTTCTTCAATCCAGGATTCTAAGTCTTTCCAGCCTATAGACCAAAGAAGCAATTTCTAAATTCAGTAAAAAAATTTGAGAAGTGATAGTTTCTAGACAAATTCTATACTTTTACTACCAGTCTGTGAGGAAACTCTCTGCAAAACACAGCTCTTATACTCCCAACTCTTCGTACTGGATGTTAACATGACATACATACAACTGTGAATATAATAATTACTGACCAAATCTTCAAAACACTGTTGAGTTCAGTACAATGACAAGTGGAATTATAAATTTACTAACCACAGTTGATGAATATTAATAAGCATATCATTAGGGAAAATATAACAAAGAATGGAAGACATTAGTGTTCTAGTCTTCTCTTACTTACTTGCCAGCTGAAAAGAATCTGAAGAACAAGTAAAGGAACAATAACACGAGTCATTTGAGACACAAATTTACAATGACACTTGATAAACAATCAATCAAAAACTGAATTTCTTATATTCAATAGTTAAGGACAGAGTCATCTGCAAAATATTTTCATGTCATACAGTTATATTGCATTGAAACCCCAGGAACATCATGCAGCAGAGGAATATCGTAAGATCATTATATTTCCCTAAACTATATTGTCAGTCCACATAGATTAAAGGATACGATCGGTTCAGTTTGTAGTTTTCAACTGCCTTCAATAGACACTCCCGGCACTGGGTGAACTGCCTGGCCGTCTTGTAGCACGTAGCTGAAATACATTAAACCCCTATTAGTAAAATGCACCCACTGAACAGCACAGGTACTGTACCATCAAATTCCTTATAAATTATTAAACAATAGAATAAGCAAATATTTGGCCCTCAAAGGAAAATATAAATCAGAATTCATCATAAGGAAAGTTGGACACCTGTGACTACTGTAAACTGTACATGGAACAATGAGAAACTGAAAAATTAATTACTGTAAAGCAATGACTTATTTCATTTCTTCTGAAGTAATTTTTATCATTGTAAAATCTTATATAAAATTAACAAATAAATGAGACCAAAGAAAACAGTCAAAGAAGCACTAAAACAAGGAAGCATCGTCTCACCAGCGGCATTGTACTCGTCTGCCGCTATGTCGTAGTCCGGCTTCCATTTCAACAAGCTTGTCTTGAGGCTGTAAGAGAAACCAATATGACCAGTGTGTGTGTGTGTGTAGTATCAAATATTTTCTTTTATTTAGTCATACACAGAACAATTTAATGGAAAGGTACAATATATAAGCCTGACTCTAACAACGGCATGGATAGTGAAATCAGAGAATTACTGTATTAATAAGTTTAAGGTTAAATTGTATTATGCATTTTTCTTTTCTTCTGATCTTCTCTCTACTAGACAAGCCAGTGAGAGTTGACAAAGAGAAGGGGAATTATAAAGTATGAAGGCGAGTGGATTTATCAAGAGAATATTCACTGGCAGGTTTCCGGACTCCATGACTTGACTACTCTTTCTCCAAAGTTAGTCTGACAATACAGACAATTATCAGGGCTACATTATATAGATTAAGAATTGTGAATTCTTAGAACAACTCACAAGTAAATGTTGTAACATTTCCAAGTGTGAGCTCCTGTAAGTCTCATTTTGAGAAACACTGAAACATGTTCTGGTACACTACCATGGCCCTGAGCTCCCAGCACTTACCATCAATACACGACCAAGAACTGACCAGTTGGTAAGCCAATAAGTGGCATAAAGTAAATCAGTATGAATAAATATTTTGTCAAAATGTAAATAAAGTAGTGACCCCTCATAACCTTTATTCTGGAAATTATAATGATGCAATTGTATTTCTCCAAGGAATGATCTACCACTCTCAGTCAAACAATTTACTACAATAATTTTGGGGGAATAATCTAGGTGCTCAAAATCAAAATGAGTTTGTAACTAACATTTAAGTTTTACCTCTTAATGTCTTTCCTTTGAAATAATTTTGGATTTTTTCTGCAGAGCATATTGGAAATTTGTTTTATCCTCAGTAAGCATTCATACAGCCCCAGTAGAGTGTCTGCATAAAACATTGATCTCAGTTATGAAATCAGAGGCATTTTTTACAAGAAAAACGCAGCTTGGTTACAGCTAGCCAAATTATATTAGGCACAATATTTTTCCTGCTAACTCAAATGGTTCCTTG
The DNA here is from genome assembly GCF_018991925.1 of Homarus americanus. Lineage (NCBI taxonomy): Eukaryota > Metazoa > Arthropoda > Malacostraca > Decapoda > Nephropidae > Homarus > Homarus americanus. The sequence continues at coordinate 4,864,088 of NW_024736071.1, read as the reverse complement.
AGCCTATATGAATTAGGTTCCCACAAGTCCAGTATGTTTACCTGTATCTTGATACAGATGCATCAGTTTATGCTTCCTTCTGATGATTAAAATAAAATATTCATATATAGACATGTCATGTTAGCCCAAGATTTTTCTCTGAGAACAGTCACCATGGGGCCCACGAACATGTGTGGTGGGGTAAAGGCTCACACTCTTGCCCTGTTGGATAAAAAAGTTCCTTGGAAGGAATTCCAGGATGAGACACACCAACGATTAAGACTGAAGCTTGCAGCACACAGTCTTCCTGCCAATTCTGTTCCAACTCAGAATAATCTCCTGTAAGACTTATGAGATAAGAAGTGATGATGAATTTGAAATTTTCTGCAGCAAAAATTAAGAGAGTCCCTCAGAACCTTCTCAAGATTTGTCAGAATGAACGAATCAGCACAATATCTTGTTATGCTGCCACAAAAAACTCCCAAATGGATGGATATAAAAGAGCTAGAGTGACCTGGGAACTCAGCTCAATAGAGAATGTATTGAATCAGATAAAACACAAGTTGCCAACAGGAACCATATCATCAGAACCTCACCTACTGGAGGAGACTGTGCACATCTGGATAAAGAAATAGGTCATGATGATCTTTAACACTTGCTAAATCAATTTCAACTGGTGTTAAAATCAAAGCAAAACATAACAAAATATTCAATAACAACAAAAGAAAAGCGTGCATGTGTTTTAATGTGCTTATGGTATACTAATTATCCTTAACTTATGCTTATGTTAAGTCATGATAAAAAGTTACAGGGATCTATATTTTTGCAGACTATATATATATATATACACTGTACTGTATATATAAGCATGTACAATAGGAATTTTAACCAAATAAGAAAATAAAATAAAATAATTATGACTGTGCTATTCACTCTGCACACAAGTTTGCCAGTGATAGTACATTTTTCAGTGACTGTCACAAGAATGGATGCTGAGAATTAACAAGAAAAGCTACACAAGGTTGCTCCTTAGCCACCAAATTAATAAGAAAGCTTACCTCATGCATCATATAATGACATTTTCCTAATTCACCATCATCAATGCTTAACGGCCATTTTCCACAGTTGTGCGGATTAGCGGTGATTTCCTGATGGCAGCTCTCCATGCTGCACAGCTTCATGGAGCCTCTGTCATATTCTTTATTATTTTAGCAAATATACAAGCATTTGTAAGCTTGTCATGATCTTAAATAGCGATGACTAGTTTATTATTATAAAAATTCTACCTTTGGCTTGTTTAATATTCATTCCTGAAAGTGGTACAGCAGAAAATAGATCCACCAATCACAATCGCCATTACATACAGCCAAACTTCACCAGGTAAAATTACGAGTACAAGAGCCAGGGTGAGGTCGATGCATGCTTGGCTGACTGTACTTACTTGGCCTGTCTCTAATTAAAGCTTTTGAAATGTGTAGTTCAACCAGACCCAAAGTACAGTATTACAACTCAGTTCAGTCTCTGGGATACACTAAACACTGCTAATTGATTAAGAATGTTGCTACAATGAGTGATAAAGAAATTATTATTGGAACTCAATCTCACTTTCTGTACCAAGAAAGACTAAAATATTTATAGTTGCTCACTTAATATTACAAGAGTGAGTTTATTAAGACCACACTTGACCAACAATACACAACAAAACTGACTGGCTACTCAGATATCTAGTACTGTATGTTGATATAGGCAGTGGATATTTTGCCATGACCGACTGAGTTCCTACTAACACTATTTCACCGTGAGTGCACTCTGATTGGCTAATCATCCATTCTGGCAAAACAATACGAGAACAATATGTGACCATGACTCTGGCGGCATATGGCATTTATTTCGCCGTGAGTCGATTGTTGTATAGCTGTAAACATAACCTAACCAGAAGTTGTTCGATTTTGTTATTTTTCCACAGATGTTCTTATTATAAAAGAAGCGACATTTAATAGAACCTGACATAACCAACCAAAGAAACCTACCTAACCTAACTTCCTAGCAGGGGAGATGGACCCCCCTGTCATACTAAACAGAAAGTAATTAGGCCAATCAGAGCACACTCACAATAAAATAGCATTAACTTAGCCAGTCACAGCAAAATAAAGGCAACATCATACTTTTACCCAAAATAATATACATGTGCAGACTCTTGATGCATTAGTTTATTAATGGTGTAAAATTATCAAAATGTCCTTTGTATTCATCACCCAATGAACTAATTTTTGTAATGCTGTAATGAAACTACTGTACAGACAACTATGTACTTGTAACAATGAATGATTCTAGAACATTTCCATCATGTCATTGAGTCAAGGGTCACGTTCTTAATCTATATGTTACATTCTCCACAACAACTAGGAGAACATCATCATTCAGACAGTTCAATATAAACCATAACAAATATCATTAGCACAAACTACAATATCATAATCCATGTACCTAAGAATTTAGTGGCCAAAACCTATAATTTCATTCATAAGTTAATATTAATTCAAGACTGAGTTAAACTGTACATTAAGAGAGAAGTAACAAGGCACAGGACAGGTACCGCCCCCCAGTGAGATAGTCAAGCCTTTAATAACTTATCAAAAGAGAAGCTCAATTATTAACCTTATCTTCCCTCACCAATAACTATCTACCATCAAATACCAAACAAAATTATCAGAAAATACATCATACATATATAAAACCCTAAATAATCATGAATAATAAGTGAATTATACCTTTTCTCAGCCTCTCTAATATGAGCTAGAGCCTCTTCGATTTTCTTGGTGGATGCCATGATTGTTGTGTTGACAGACGATGCGAAGCTGTCAGCCGCGCCTGCGTCACCGGCTCCACCATAATGAAGCTCAACCATATTATAATGAACTTCAACCTTCATATTATAAGGAATATATACTTTTATTTTATGGGAAAGATCTCCATTGTAATATAAAAGATAACACATATATATAATATACAGTATATATTATAGATAATGTTTATGTTTATAATATTATGAGAGGTTATAGTGGGGTGAGGTCTTATATAGCTGGGGTAGGTGTGGGTTGATAGTTGATCTCGGCTTTGTTAGGTAGGGGTAGGTGTGGGTTGATAGTTGATCTCGGCTTTGTTAGGTAGGGGTAGGTGTGGGTTGATAGTTGATCTCGGCTTTGTTAGGTGGGGGTAGGTGTGGGTTGATAGTTGATCTCGGTTTTGTTAGGTAGGGGTAGGTGTGGGTTGATAGTTGATCTTGGCTTTGTTAGGTGGGGGTAGGTGTGGGTTGATAGTTGATCTCGGCTTTGTTAGGTGGGGGTAGGTGTGGGTTGATAGTTGATCTCGGCTTTGTTAGGCGGCGCTGACCACGAGGTGCAGGCTGGGGAATTCGAGGGTAAGAATCCACTACACCTTTTCCTGCCCATTTTCCTGGAACTCCTAATACAGTAGGCTATAGGAATTTATTACAAAAATAGGGTCATATATGAGAAAAAAATATTTGTTTCTGATAATATTATACTGAATTTCCATTACCCTGGACTTTTTTTTTTACAACATGAAGTGTCATAGGTATAGAAAACTGACTTTTATTCTAAATAACCAATTGGGGGGGACTCCACCACATGAATGGTTGATAAGTGGACACATAAATGAACCTGAAAGATACTGAACACACGTATTACTGCGCATTTTTCTACAATATATTACGTTTGCAGAAGTATTAGAAGGTGCAAAGAAGTGAAAGCAACAAAGCTACTCAATTGTATTAATTTACATTTCTATTAATTTTATAAAGTGTAAAAACTAAAACTCCCACACTTTACCATTGCTATATATCCCTACATGTGGCCACTTGTGTCTTCTTTTGCAGGACATTGGTGAAGCTGAAGGACTTGAAGCACCAACATGCAGCGGTCGACAAAGTTAAGAAGAAAACTCAGAAATTCGAGACGTGGGTTGGGACAAATGATGAGCAGGACAGGAGGATGTATGCTAGACCCAAGAACCAAGCCAACTGCACTGGCTAACCATTACCCCGGAGTACGATCCGAAAATCGATTAACCCCCAGGGCCCCAATTACTGCTGGGTAGACAGAGGCAACGTCCCCCAGGCCCCGTTGTGGGTCGTTTGACCTGTGCTCGGGTGGGCTAATTCCCGAAAAAAAAGAAAGAAAAAGAAAAAGAAACTTACCCATAGTTTCAAAACTTTCAACCTGCTTGCGCTTGGACACCTCAGCTATCCAGAGATATTAGAGAGTCTGCAACTACCTAGCTTATACTACAGATGGGCAAAGTGAGACCTAATTGAGGTGTATAAACATCTCAAAGGGCACTACTCAGTTGACTGTCCATACCTGGAGCTGGCGGACGCCCGCCCCACAAGGGGTCACAGCTCAACAAGGTTGAAGAAGCTGCAAGACCCAGAAAACTGTGAGGGTGAACTTTTTCGGAGTGAGAATTGTGAACTCTTGGAACAATCTGCCAGAGTGTCGTGACGGTACCGAGTGTGAGCTCATTCAAGACCAGCCAGACTTGACCAGCACTGGAGAGGGTTCAGATATATTCAGGAGCCAGTACTTGCCAACAGTGCGTAACAGAGACGTGACTGACTGCCTAAGAGGCTAACAAGTCTATCAGTGGTGAAGAGGATAAAAATAAAAGTAAGAGTAAAGTTTATACTGTAATGGACCGAATTATCTCTTGTAAGCTTCAGTCAGTCGTTAGTCCGACGAATACCATTTTCTGTAATAGGTTTGTGGAAGAAAACGATAAATAATTTTCGGTGTATATGTTGAATCGAAGAATGTGGATAAAATAACAAACTAAAGAACAAAATTAGCAATTAGTAAGGGTGCAGGTGTAAGGGTATTAAATAATTCCTGAAAATACACACTCAAGCGGATGAGTTAGTTAAAAAGGTAAAGTATAAAAAATAAAACGAGTAGATAATCGTATCACACAAGTGTCTCCCTATTTGTAGGCTAAATCTGCTGTAAGTGCTTAGTGTTTGTATTGAGTCTGATAGAAATATAATTACTGAAGGCTATATCCAATCAGATATTATCTCTGCTTTGCTTCCGGTTATCACTGTAGCCTAGCGGTGTTTATTTAAGCACCAATAACTGATAGTGAGGATAATAAATAATAATAATAATAAAGAGATTATTATCAGCACCAACAAATGATAGAGAGGATGAAGTTGGAGACAAATTCTATGAAAATTTGAAGAAGCAAAACACACCGGAAGTTTAATGAATGTGTGATTATAATGGATGATTTTAACGCCAAAGTTGGGAAAGGGAAAGTAGCATCAGAAGTAGGACCACATGGGCTGGGTAATAGAAATAAAAAAAAATATGATAATTGCAAATACTGAAGATGGTTAGAACAACACCCTAGGCATCTCTATACACGGGTCTCACCCCAGGACAACGTAGTCAGGGATCAAATAGAGCTTATATTAATGTAGGAATTAAATAACCCGAGCCAAGACCTATCAGGGGGTTGATTGTGGGTCAGACCGCGTCCCAGTAATGAGTTTAGTGAGGCTAAGACTTCAACAATTATAAACTATGGACAACATCAAGTGAGACTTAGGTAAGCTTATAACAGAGGCAAGGTTGAAGAAGCTGCAAGCCCAGGAAACTGTGAGGGGTAACTTTTTCGGAGTGAGAGTTGTGAACTCTTGGAACGATCTGCCAGAGAGTGTTGTGACGGCACCGAGTGTGAGCTCTTTCAAGACCAGACTGGATAAGCACTGGAGCAGGTTCAGGTACATTCAGGAGCCGGTGCATGCCCAGTACTTGCCAAGAGTGTGTGACAGAGACGTGACCGATCGCCCAAGCGGCTAACGAGGCGATCAATGGTGGCGAGGATAAAAGAAAAAGTAAAAAAAAAAAAAAAAAAAAGGAAATAAATGGGGTGGAACTCTTAAAGGCAAAGGCAATATGATCCAGTTTGAGGCTTCAATAGTCCCAGACAGACAGACAGACAGAGATACAGACAGACTCAGACACTGATAGAGACAGACTCAGACAGACAGACGGACTCAGACTCAGACAGACAGATAGACAGTCAGACAGACAGACAGACAAACTTTTAATATAACGAAAAAAATCACTAGTGTAACATATAGTATCAACATTGCCTTTGACATTTATAGTGAGTAAAATACAACAATAACGACAGATTTATAATATACTGTATAACTAATTAACGAAATAAATCCAGAAAGATGTGTAGTTGGTTTGTGAATGATAACTAAAGAAGAAGACAAAAATGTGTATTTTATCTTCACGACATAAAAACTGCGGGAGAGAAATAGCGGTTGGTTGAGGCGGTGTGCATGAAATATCGTCATTACTCAGCCAGTCCGCAAGACGACAGGTTTATTCCCTGTCGTTTAGTTGATACATGTAGTGGCGGTGGTCAGTTTCTTCTTGTGTGCTGGTAATGTTGCCACATTTGTCCTGGTGTGGCCCTTAAATCTGACCAAGAGTCCAGGTCTGCCACCAGATCTTTTCATGGGTCGTGTGTGGCTCCCAGATATGGCCAAGAGCTATGGTGTGACCCCAAACATGGCCTTGTTTCATAGTGTGGATCATGTGGCTCACAGACATGGCCATGAGCTGTGGTTTGGTTCTTAAGTATGGCCATATGTTATGGTGTTGCCCCAGATATGGCCATAGTGTCATGGGATGGCCCTAGATATGTTCACGTGTCGTGGTAGGGCCCCAGACATGGCCATACTATCTTTTCTCCGGGCGTGGGGAATAATTAATGGTTTTCGGTAAGGACAAAGGGGAACTAATACACATTTTAAGTCTGAGTCAATTTATTCGTTCTAGTAATTTGCACAACATTTCTGATGATAAATTGTAGTATTATTAGAGCAGATTATTGTAGAGACTAAAGAAATAGTCGATTACCTGATGATAAGGTTATGTTAGGTCATGCTAGGTCAGGTCAGTTTAGGTTAAGTTAGGTCATGTTATGTCAGGTCAGTTTAGGTTAAGTTAGGTCATGTTATGTCAGGTCAGTTTCGGTTAAGTTAGGTCATGTTAGGTTAAGTTAAGTCATGTCAGCTTAGGTTAGGTTACGTTAAATCATGTCAGCTTAGGTTAGGTTAAGTCAGGTCAGGTTACGTTAGGTTAGTTGCCTAATCTTCAGGTGAAGCGAAATAACTCATCATTATCGCCCTACTCAGCGGGAGGAGTATATACTGTACACATTATCCTCACTTTACTTTACTTTTATCTTCTTCGCCACTGATCGGCTTGTTAGCCGCTTGGGCGATCGGTCACGTCTCTGTCACGCACTGTTGGCAAATACTGGGCATGCACCGGCTCCTGAATGTACCTGAACCCGCTCCAGTGTTGGTCAAGTCTTGTCTTGAAAGAGCTCACACTCGGTACCGTCACAACACTCTCTGGTAGATTGTTCCAAGAGTTCACAACCCTCACTCAGAAAAAGTTTGCCCTCACAGTTTTCTGGACTTGCGGCTTCTTCAATCTTGAGCTGTGACCTCACGCTCCTCCCTACCAGCTGCCAGACACATGATTAATTTAACGAGAAGAATAATAATCCCTATTGTGGTATAAACTAATAAGGAATGCCTCAAGATTAGTCCACAGCTTATTTCACCGCCCTAACGCTGAACTGACCTAATCTAATGCTAAGATAACTTAATCTAACCTAATGCTGACCTAACTTAACCTAACAGCATAACACTAATTAACTTAACTTAACTGACCTAACTTAACATAACAGCATAACACTAATTAACCTAATGCTGACCTAACTTAATCTAACAGCATAACCTTAATCTAACCTAAAACTGACCTAACTTAATCTAACAGCATAATCTTAACCTAACCTAAAACTGACCTAACTTGACCTAACAGCATAACCTAATCTAATCTAACCAGTTCCATTGAGATCATTACTAACTATACCTTGAGTGACACCATCCATCATTCCAGTAGCAAAATCACCTAGCACTATGGACACCTTTCCTGAATGACTGACTGAGCAATCCATGTAACAGTTCTACCTCGTACACCCTCAGCCTGTTCACTACGAGGTGTTGTCAGGTCTTGATCATGCGGTGGACGATTGGATAGAGCGCTCGTCTCCTCTTAGATCAGTGGTTCGATCCCCAGGTTGAGTGCAGTACTGGACATGGTGCCTCCTTGTGTACCGAGGGCTTAGTTTGCAGTGCGTTGTACCCACACTGTCCTTAACGAGCGGTCATGCTTATGGGAACCAATTTTTCCTGTTGGTTTTGTTTTAACTGTTTAAATGTATACAGAAGAGAGAGAGAGAGAGAGCCAGAGAGAGAGAGAGAGAGAGCCACTCTTCGTCTTTGATGCTCTTAATTGAGTTAGTTTTTCCACTTTGAACTTTTAAATGTCGTCATTAACTTCCGAATTTTTGCTTGAATTTAGGCCTTTGGTGTTTTTTGAGTGTCGGATGCGTGTTTGGTGTTTTTTGATCATGTTTTTTTTAATACTAATTAGACAAAAAAGTGATAAATCTACTTTTAAATACTGAGTTAATCCTTTGATGTTTATAGAGAAAAAATATTATTGGAACCAACAGCTATTTTGTATATCCTTCTAGACCTCTCTCTCTCTCTCTCTCTCTCTCTCTCTCTCTCGTCTTTTCTCCCCATCTATTACGTGTGCTCTCTCTTTCTCTCTCCTTCTTACGCCGATATTTCCCTCTGTGTTTAGAGAGAGAGAGAGAGAGAGAGAGAGTTGCTGCCAAAAAACCAATGTTCAGGATGACAGTTGACCTGGTCACTACAAACGGTAATGGCTTTATTCCTTTTCAAATAATCTGCCGTGATGGTGAGACGTATTGTTGTTACATTATCTTTTAATTTATTAAAGGTAATGGTTTTTAACTTAAAAGGATGGTTAATGTGAAGCAAAAGATCACACCAGTAAGATATTAATGTGAAGCAAAGATCACACCAGTAAGATATTAATGTGAAGCAAAGATCACACCAGTAAGATATTAATGTGAAGCAAAGATCACACCAGTAAGATATTAATGTGAAGCAAAGATCACACCAGTAAGATATTAATGTGAAGCAAAGATCACACCAGTAAGATATTAATGTGAAGCAAAGATCACACCAGTAAGATATTAATGTGAAGCAAAGATCACACCAGCGAGATATCAATGTGAAGCAAAGATCACACCAGCGAGATATCAATGTGAAGCAAAGATCAAAGTATCAAGAGTCAGTTTTTGGTGTCCAGGAATAATAACAATAAGATGTGTAGTCAGAGTAGAGAGAAATAACCCACTGTGCCACGAGTGTTTATAAATGGTTAATGGTATGTAATCACTAAGGGTTAAAGTTTATTGTTTAATATTAAGATTATTCTCTTCTAACTCAGTTCATACAATTACAAATTCTCCTGTGTTTTTATATTTTCAGAACCAACCTCATCGTCAACTTACATATTTACACAAGAACAATTAAATTTCTGGTTTTAATATAAGTCTAACGTTTCACCTCATGAAGTTATATATTATTAACAAATATTATAAAATTGAGAGAGAGAGAGAGAGAGAGAGAGAGAGAGAGAGAGAGAGAGAGAGAGAGAGAGAGAGAGAGGAAGCCTGAATTAATCAATTTGGTATCGCTCCCCCTGGTACCTCCATCTTCTTTTATATTCCAGGTGGCTCAAGTTCTTCAGGGCGCGTAATCTGCTGGGGCCAACACACTACTAGTTTTACTTACCCTTAGTGTAAGTCTGTAATATTATGTACCTGTGATAAATGAATGTGTCTGTCATGAATCTGGAATATACACACAGACGTGAGGCCTTGTTACGCACCCTCACATCCACACCCACACACACACCCACACAGTTCCTCCTCCATATATTAAACTCCAGTAAGACAAAAGGTTCCAGGAGCCTGTGGGGGGAATATCACCAAGTCTTTGCTACAGTAATCAAGGAACTTATCTCCGATGTTTATACGATACGTCTAGCTTAGGGACGTTAGGACGGATTGACTCGGCTATATTGACTCGGTTATATTAGTATTTATTTCACGTGGGTTAGGTTAAGTTAGGTTAGGTGATCCTGGATGAATGATGAATCAAGGTGAAGGTGGATGGCTGGAAAGTTATTGTTGTTATTGATATTTTTTGTATAATTCCTGTTGTTCTGTTGTTATTGGTGTTATTGTGCTGTTATTCTGCCGTGATTCTGTTATTTTTGTGGCACCGGTGCTGTAATTCCACTAATGAATGTGAGGGAAAGTAATGGGATTATAACCCTTACCTAGGATTACCGAGAGAGAGAGAGAGAGAGAGAGAGAGAGAGAGAGAGAGAGAGAGAGAGAGAGACCTTTCTCCCAGGTCTCTCATACAGTTCACTGCAGCACCAACCAATCTTGAGATAGTGGTGGAAGTCTTTGAGAAGAGAACAAACACTGAGACTTCCTTGGGTGGCGAAGAGTGGCGGGTTTCTATTCTTTACCCGTATGTGTAGAAAACATTAAATTCGTATAATGTTGTATGTGGTGACGCTGGTGGTGCTTCCTGATTGGTTTGTTCGGTTTAGTGACCTGTTAACGAATCAGGTGCGTTAGAGTCGGTTCTTTTACGATATATTTTTTTCTTGGCGGGAAGAAAAAAGAAAACAAATCGGGCGCTAGAAGCACATTAAGTCGAGGATCCTGTTGAACACTCAGGGAATTTGACCTCTATTAAACGTTTACTGGTAATAAAATGTGATCACTTGACATTATGTTAATTTCTATGCGTACACACCGACACTTACACATGTACACATTATACCACCTACCTCCTACCTCTTGCCTCCTACCTCCTACCTCTTGCCACCTACCTCTTGCCTCCTACCTCCTACCTCTTGCCTCCTTCCTCCTACCTCTTGCCTCCTACCTCTTGCCCTCTACCTCTCATCAGGTCGTGGAGGTAGCATCATGGTCCCCTTCACGCCTCATTAACTAAACATACCTTCGCCTAGATTAACACTGTACCTCACAACTCCCTGACGTGTGATCGTGTACTGTTGACCCCAAGAACTTCACCTACTCTATACTGTGTTAGTTAAGCTGTATCTAAACCCAGCCCCCCCCAAAAAAAAATGGTACTAGTGTTTATAACTGTCTTCCCCACCTAATGACTGTAGGGGTTAATTAAGGTATCCATAACAATGTCGTATTACTCACCTGAACAATTTATAACAAATCACCAAACACCTGTAGGTAATCATATTGTTCTCCATTTGAATTATTTCCAGGTTGCATAAAACTTATTAACCTAATTATATTTCACACCTTTACCTGGATATCAACAATGGACTGTGTGTGTGTGTGTGTATGTATGTATGTGTGTGTGTGTATGTGTGTATGTATGTATGTATGTATGTGTGTATGTATGTGTGTATGTATGTGTACCTACTCATCTTCTTCTAAATTATAACAAACAATCTTTCTTTATCTCTCTCTAGGTTCCTGGAGCATCCACCCACCCTCACCTGTACCCCCACCCTCACCTGTACCCCCACCCTCACCTGTACCCCCACCCTCACCTGTACCCCCACCCTCACCTGTACCCCCACCCTCACCTGTACTCCCCACCACCACACCCCACCTGTAGCTCCCACCTCACTCAGGCCCCCACCACCACCCCACCTCACCTCCCCACCTCACCTGGGGACTCCCCACCTCACTCACTCCCACCTCACTACCCCCACCCTCACCTGTACCCCCACCCTCACCTGTACCCCCACCCTCACCTGTACCCCCACCCTCACCTGTACCCCCACCCTCACCTGTGTTTGGTTGTGATCTTCAGGTTAAAGACGCCGGGGGAGATATAATAATTTTCAGGTGGCAGGTGAGGTGTGGCAGGTGGGGTGTGGCAGGTGGGGTGTGGTAGGTGGGGTGTGGTAGGTGGGGTGTGGTAGGTGGGGTGTGGTAGGTGAGGAGGGGTGTGGCATGGGTGTGGTAGGTGGGGTGTGGCAAGTGGGGTGTGGCAGGTTAGGTGTAGCAGGTGAGGTGTGTGTGTGTGTACTAAGATCTACCCACACTAGGTTTATATCATTTTTAAACAGTTGGTTCGGATATAAAAAAAAATATAAAATTTGGTTATATATTTCACATCTGGTCTGTTTGGCGCCATTTTTGAAGTCAATGATGGCTTCCGAATAAAGACAAAATATCGTCTGGTCAAAAAATGTGGGTAAATCTCAATGCTCACGAGATCTCCTCCAGTATTTGTTTGCCTATTGTCTGAGGATTTAATTTATGGTTTGGATATTGTAAACCTGCTCTCTCTCTCTCTCTCTCTCTCTCTCTCTCTCTCTCTCTCTCTCTCTCTCTCTCGCAGGTGTGAACTCAGGTATATGTTTGGCAATTAACCATACTCCAAAAATTCACAGCTCCATTAACTAACATCAAGAAATTTGGTCATGAAATATTCCATCGTAAGTAATTATACAAGATGATTAATCCATTACCTGCACCTTAACATTTACCTCACCAAACATTAACCTCTCAGGTACCTGGAGACGAGATTGATCAACGTCGCTCTGAAGGTTTATTTGGGGTAAAGTTTTCACACTGGACGACAACAACAACAACAATAATAACAATAATAATAACAATAATAATAACAATAATAATAACAATAATAATAACAATAATAACAATAATAACATAGCTCTCATTAGCCAGCACTGTTGATGATTATTACTCTGGTTATCAGGACAAAAAATTAGCTCAGTTGTTATGTTAATGGGTAGACAAACAGTCCATGAAGCCCATAACACAACTCATTTGAATAAACATTAAAACTTTTTAATTTTAAATGGTTGATTTTGTTAAAGCTGATGAAAGCAAATATTTAAGCTTTATGTAAATACGATGATAAAATACATTGTTTATACTCTTTTGATTTATGCATAATTTACCAGGGAACTCTGCAGCCTTATATGAAATGGCCAGTAACTACAAGTGGCCATGTCCAGGGAAGGAGGCCACTGGGCTGTGTAGGATCCCTCGTTCTTGATAGTCTTGTCAAGGGCTATTCTGAAGCCTAGTTCTGTTCTTGATTCCACAGCTTGGGCTGGTAGACTGTTCCCTAGGTCTACCAGCCTCTGTGTGAAGAAGTATTGCCTTATGTTCTTTCTGTATGATAACTTAGCGAGCTTGTAGTTATGTCCCCTCGTGTTGGTGGTGCGTGACATCACAAAGGTATGTCCCGGGTTCACGTTGTCCGTCACAATGGCAGCCTTAGGTGACACTTGTGAGGGATGAGTGACACTTGTGAGGGGTGAGTCACACTTGTGAGGGGTTAGTGACACTTGTGAGGGGAGGGTGACACATACACACACACACACATACCTCTTGCCCTCAGGTAGGTTGTGAGGGAAATACAGTCCAGCATCATACTGCCGTATTACTCACACCTCAGCCAGGGAACTAATGTCCGCGTGTTAGTCACCAGGTACAGTATGTCCCGGCAGGACGACCCGGAACAAGACGAGCCTTTCTGACAGCTGAACTCTTAAACTACAAAGATTATCTCCACATCTATCGACTCGCTAAAAGGCTCTTCTTCCTGTGTTGTGCTGACAGACAACCTTCACACGATACAGGAGAGACCACAAGAGATGCCAACAACAACAGCTGACATCACCAAACACACACAACATGGCTGGTCAGTATATCACCGTAGGAAAGTCACTGGGGACATTTCACAACATTGGTCGAAATCCCATCATTGTTGTATTAATGTTTATATACCACCTGTGTATCACCTGTAAATATTATACGAGTCATTATAATCTCACCAACTAAGTCTATGCAAATTCCTTTCCTCGATTCAACAACTCTTAATATCGAATTCACTTTCTGACTCCAAATTGCCTGGGACCCACAGCTGTTCACTATCAAAGTCAACACACAATAACAAAACACAATTCTCAGTAATAGTTTCATCCACTGTCTCGTAGTTTTTCCATATTTTGAGGTCAATTCTTTTCTGGCTCGACTGTTTGAGTTTGTTGCTTCTGTGTTTTGTGCAGTAAATGTGTGTCGTGTTGTCCTGTGGAGAAATGTGTGTGTGTGTGTGTGTGTGTGTGTGTGTGTGTGTGTGTGTGTGTGTTCATATATGCTTAAACTACTTCAGTCATAGTTGGTAGGGAGCAAAGATTCAAGTCGATAATTATTTGTCTTAAGAGTTGCTCAAAGGATGACTAGTTTAAAAGCCTTTATACCTGACTAAACGTTCATGTGTGTTATTACTCTTTCATCCAACACCAGTCAAAGCCCAATATATACCTGAGAGCAGCGGACCAACATACATGCAAATGAGCAGGTGTTCACATATGTTATTTGCTACTAACTTGATGCTACTCACCACACCTGTACACATACCTGACACTTATACAGGCAGGAGATAATGATGCCATATGATGTGAGCTAGATGTATATACGGAGAGATAGAGAGAGAAAGAGAGAGACAGAGAGATATGGCGAGGGATTAAGGAGGCAGTGATGCAGAAGTGTAGTAATCTCTCTCTCTCTCTCTCTCTCTCTCTCTCTCTCTCTCTCTCTCTCTCTCAACCCTGAAAGATATCAGACTATATAACAATTTCCGTTGTTTATGTGGCCTGGAAACTCTTAAATATGAATCACGCTCAATGAATATACTATATTAAACTCGCTACACGTTATAGGTCCGTTCCCCCGCCACTAAATTATTGTCCTACTAAAAAGTTTTGTGATACCAAAAGTTTTTAATGGGAATTCAATTCTGACATAACTCTTTCACTTTTTGGAAGAGAGAGAGAGAGAGAGAGAGTCCCCCGGAACACAAACTATCAATCGAGTTCTGATACTTCCATTTCTCAATAGGACTGAATAAAGTAGGTTATTGTTTTGTTTAATAATTTCACGAAACAATTTACCCAATAACGTTTGACATTATTTGACATAACAGGTTTCATCATTATTACGTAATCGTGACGTAATGTTTATAATACAGAAGACACAGTTACGGTGGCTGAGAGACCGTTTTATTACCATCCGTGATAATGGTCTTGTTATAGGTAAGGTCTGAGTGAGTGAGTGAGTGAGTGAGTGAGTGAGTGAGTGAGGAAGCTAAGTTAATGCGTGTGTGGTCCGTCAGTCAAGAGCTAATTCCGCTTCACTCAAGATTTCATCTCTCTCTCTCTCTCTCTCTCTCTCTCTCTCTCTCTCTCTCTCTCTCTCTCTAAACAGTTAAAAACGGACAAGAATCCTTTTGGCAACTGCATTTATAAATCAATGATTATAAAGGAAAGTGAAGAAGAGAAATAACTCGTAAAATAACTAAAAGTGGGAATATAGAAGGAATCCGAAATTATTTGCATTTCAGAATCGTTTAATATAACAACCATGGGGGTACAAAGAGTTACAATAGCTAAGAGGATTAAAGAGATATACAAAGCGCTTTTCAATAAACATGGGAAGAGTTACATAATGGTATAGACTCTGTTGGGGTTTGTATTTGGGAATCGTTTTACATTCATCACAAAGTAGAATATTAAATTGGATACAACAAAAGACAGTCTTGATATAAGTTAAGGAATTAATATCAATATACCGTAACTAGTTCATTTATTTTTCGTTACGTACAGGAAATAATGAGAAAAAACGTAGAAACACGAATAATACGGTAAAGTTATAACCCAAATCAGAAGAATTAGTGTTTGTTTGGTGATGTGTGTAAGAATAACTACACGAGTGGAGCCAGACAAGGAGGGGGCCGGGTCACTATGAGGGAGCGTTAACTGTAAGCTGGTGTTTATGGTGTGGTGGAGGAGAGTAGATGGCTGTGTTGTTGCCACCACATGATGTGTTGTGTACCAGCAGAGAGAGAGAGAGAGAGAGAGAGAGAGAGAGAGAGAGAGAGAGAGAGAGCGCGCACGCCACTGACAAGATGTAAGCAGGACTTTCATCAGTATCAAGAAATATGTGAAAGGTGATAAGATTCATGACATCATGTTTAGCTCGGCTGAGAACGTTGATGTTTAAAAATATACAGCTAACAGAGAGAACACACATGCAGTAGACTCGTGATGAAGGACCTGCTTGTTGTGTTCACTTGACCTGTGGGTTTACACCAAGCGCTGCAGCACCAGCTGTTACAGACAACAATATCGGCGAGAACTGAATAGTACATATTCTCCCTCACAAGTTGAAACGTCACTATTCCCAAATACTCTCACGTGTTAGTTAAGCCATAGTGTTCCTGCCGTAGGTGAAGGTGGAACTCTGAGGATATTGTTACTAAGGGGAGTCATGGAGAGGCGCTTTAAGCCTTAGGTCGGGGAAACATCTGCCAGGTCGTGACAGCCCTGGAGAAACAACGACATTTTCTAAGGCCAACAAATAAGGGTTATAGTAATCACTCCACCAGACTGGGACGCTGCCAACTGCCTCAACAACATCACCAGGCTGGAGGGGAAGTTGTTGACACCAAGTTAGATCCATAACAATAAACGACCGAGTTAGTGTTCCTGTGTTACTGTTCCTGTGTTAGTGTTCCTGTGTTACTGTTCCAAGGCGTCCGTCACAGACCAGACCAACATGATGGAAACAATAAGATCCACAACAGCCAAAGATGAGGCAACTACCTACCAAGTTCTTGTCACCTTCAAGGGAAAAGTTCCAGACAACTTAAACCTGAGGAGCATACCAGCTACGCTACTTCTTTCCTGAATCACTTTTCTGCTTCAAGTGCTCGACGTATCAACACGGTCGACTGAGGATGTGTAAATAATATAAAGAAAACATATCTGTGTTATAATGAGACTGAAAAGAAATGTGTAAACAGCATACAATAAAAGAGACTGTAACAATCTAGATCAGTATCATGTTCACAATGACGAGTGTAATAGTGTTTCTGTGAACGGTGGAACGAAGACGGGCGAACCTTCGTCGGGCGTAACTTCCAACACCAACTATAATGGGTGTATGTATGATGATCACGCTATAAAACACCGCTACTGCTGACTGAAGCCAAACTAACACAAGTGTATGTTTAATGGGTGGAGGGAAGACGAGCGAAGTGGAGAAAAACGTCAGGCGCTGTTGAGTGCTTGTACTGGCATTGTGTTTCTAAGAGACATCTGAGACCCATATACTCAAGAAAGACTCCAATAGAACTAATTATTCTTTTGCATCTTGTTCATATCCTAATCCATATTTCCTTATTTCGCTTTGTTTTTAATCTCCCAACTTCCACTTGTTGCCAGTAAAGAATCTCACTATACAGGCCATCGACGTCACCATCTCTTCTCTTACTATAGCTGATAATCTTTCTTGGATTCACTTTATTCATAACATCACAGATAAAATCCCTTTAAGTTTCATCTTTCTTCAACCACATTTTTTTATTATTTACACTATCCTTGCCTACCTTTACCGATTCTCCTCAGAGCTGGTAATTTTGTTTTACCGAGGCTTTTCATTGTGCTTTGTGAAAGAATTTGAAAGTTAGGACCAATTGTGTTAGAAAAGTCAGGTAATTATGGTAATTTTGGAGAACATTGTCTCATAATTTTGCTGCGTCTTATCAGGCCAGTAGGATAATTTCTTTCACCATCCTCAAGCTAATTGTTGGTTGAAAATGATTGAGTGTTATTTTACTGCGACTATTCAACTTGAAATAATTGTAATTTAATAAGTGAGGAAAATTAAATACTTCTATATCATATTTACAAATATTTTGTTGCGTAAAATATTTGAAAAAGTTTACTCAATTGAATAACTAAGGACTGATTATTTGCTGGAAGGTAAGCGAATGTTTGCTATACAGTAAACCACCTGAAGTACAGTAATTGTTATACAGTTTCACAGAGAATAAGTTAAGTCTTTATCCATAAAAAACTTATTGTAGTTACATTATTTTATTAGTTGAATGACCACTGTGGATCCCATAATTTATTGGTTTAGTTCACAAAGTTTTATATAATTCAAGTGAGTTAAACTGATGATGTGTCGTCAGTGGGATATTTTGTGGGAGTTTTCATTAAAGTGGGAAGATGGATGGGTGTAAGTAAATATAAATTCAGTAGTTACTAATATCTATTTAGTGATTGTTCAGGAAATTTTTACATACAAGTCAGACGAGTTTGCTGATGACGCGAGTAATTTCTTTAAGTGAAACGCACAGTCAGACACCAGTGTACTGTACATGTGTTACGCCATTAATTTTATTTTTGCTCATGATGTGTTATTACTTAAGAGTATTTTACAGTACATTGACCTGCAGTAGAGTGAACACTTGTCTGTTTTAACTTTGTATTGTAGTGTAAGATAATCGCTAATATATATATAAGCAACAATGTTTGATCGTAAACATGTATTTTCGTCTCGCCTCACAAGGAAAGAATAGACAAACACCGAGATAGTGTATTTCATCAACGCCATCATAGTGCACTACGTTATAATGGCCATAAAACCTTCCTGTGAGCGTCGCTGGAGTGTGAGAAACGAGACAGAGATTGAGAAAGATAGTGAGACGTAGTGAAAGATAGTGAGAGTGAGGAGGAAGAGACTGGTAGGGTACATGTTGTTCAGACTCGAGTAGGAGGTATAAATTTTTCCGAATGCTTCTATTTTAATATGACAACAATAAACCATTTACCCACAATTGTCTCAGTATAAAACATGAAAACCTCAATTGTCCTGAATTTAGCGTAAAAAAAAAGTTGACGACATTTTCCTACGGTCATTATAACCCAACAGCTGAAAAGACGAGGGTAATACAAGTTAACTATTGTGCTAGAGCGATACAAAGGTGTGGGAGGGTAGTGTGGAATAGTTGTGTGGGAGGGTAGTGTGGGAGAGGTGTGTGGGAGGGTAGTGTGGGATAATGAACGTGTTTTATCTTGTATGTTATCAAGAAATACATTTGTCACTTAACGATGACCTGTGACCACCTGTGAAAGTTTAGTCAATATTGGATCAGAAAGACGGAAATAAACAAAACAAAATCTTTATACTTAACAAATCAACCAATTGTCCCAAATAAAAATAAGAACAGTGGAAGGGGAATACGAGGAGGAAGGAGAAGAATAAGGCAAAAAGACGCTAATAATGGGGTGATGAAAGCAAAACAGATATAGTGTTTTGTGGGAGAATTAAAAAAAAAACGAATAAATAGCTGGTCAGGGGGTGATGAAGGGGGTGGTGGTCCGGGGTGATGGGATGGGCTGGAGGAGGAGGAGATAGTGGAGGAGGTGGAGGTAAGGGTGCCGGAGGGGGAGCATAACGAGGAGGCACTCTAGGGAGGTGCCAGCCAGCCTACGCCCTTCTTCAAAGCTTCAACTCCCACCTTTAACTCTTTGACCCTAAAAGCATAGGTAGTCTGGGAGCTGTCAGGGAATATATATATATATATGTGTGTGTGTGGTTTAATAGATCGATGAAAGGGTAGATAGCTAGATAGATATTCAGGGTTTGGTGGAAGAGTTATTTGGCCGGGTAAACTTCTGCTGATAGGTGCAATACAGCGTCTCTCTCTCTCTCTCTCTCTCTCTCTCTCTCTCAACAACGAGCCGATATGACCAGGAGAGTGTGGGATGCATCTTTAATAAGTAAAGGTATTGTAATTTTACCGGAGGGAGAATGATAGAATGAACAAAGCTTAGAGGTGAAATGTTAGAGGTTACGGTGTGTGTGTGTGTGTGTGTGTGTGGGTGTGCGTGTGTGTGTGTGTGTGTAAGGGGAGGTCATATGCGGATTGCAAAACCTGAGAAGGAAGGAAATGCAATTATCTCCTAGATGATAAATGGAATGAATGAAAGATGAAAAGAATCGTCTGGCGGGAAGAAGAGAAGAATCGTCTGGCGGGAAGAAGAGATTATACAAACCGAGAACAAGTTAACAGAGACAGACACATTCCCTCGACGCGTCTGTCTGTCTGTCTTCCTATTTACCATTCTCTCTAGATCAATCTTTTTATGTATTGAATTATTATGATATTACCTTCTGTCTTTTTTCTCCTTGCCCGTCTATCTCTCTATTTCTCTCCCATATCTCTCTCAATGTTTGTCTCGGGCTCTCTCACTGTCTCTATCACTGCCCCTGTCTGCCTTTTGTCTCTCTCTCCCTCACTGTTCTCTCTAACAGTTTCTCTCTGCGTCTCTTTCTCCATTAAAATATCTCCCTTTGTACTGTAACCTACCTGTCATGTTCAAAAACATTTTACACAAAACAATTAACTTTTATGTTTCAGCACGGAGCAGAGATGTATGTATGTGTACACAATGTATTTATACACATACTCGTATATACTCGCGTGTATATGTATATGTATATATATATATGTGAAAGTCAACGTTACATGCATTTTGTTACATAGATATTTTTATATTCATTTCCAATTATTATTTATTATTATCAAAACGTCTAACAGGGAGAGATAAAAATAATTTATCATGTAAACCTTTCTGGTTATATTTGTCTTATGAAAAATAATACAATGCAACACAATGAACCTTTCTATAATGTTGTGAGTGTTACAATGCTTCCGTGCTGCATCATTCATTATCAGAATATATTGTAACATTACTATCGTACTGTTATTATGAGTTACAACACCAGCAGTTTTCTACACAGACATAATACGAATACTCTATAACATCCACTAGTTAATATACTACGAATTACTGATGCTTCTGCTTGACCTCGCTAAATGAAGTGTTTTATCAGTTATGTTTTTCTGTGTCTGAGTGTGTGTCTGAGTGTGTGTGTCTGAGTGTGTGTGTCTGAGTGTGTGTGTAGGTGGGGGAGAGATGACTGAACTTAACACCAACATTACGAGATGATGATGTATTGCTCTCTCCCTCTCTCTCTCTCTCTCTCTCTCTCTCTCTCTCTCTCTCTCTAATTTTTTTTATCAAGGTTTAAAAATAAAATACAAATCTTTAGCTTTGTATTGTGGATTTTTGCGTTGAGAAATTATTATTTTTTTGAGCGTTGGAGTTAAAATGTAATTGGGGTGAACTAGTTGAGGAGTTAAATTATACCAACATAAGGGCGAAAAAACCTGAACTGAAAACTTACAGGATGAGTGGAATTAAATTAAATGTGTTAATGTGAAATTCCTCTAATTGTCATCACCAAGAGAGACACCAACAGTCTCACTTTAAATTACTAAATGAGAAAATTTTACCAGGAAGCCAAAAAACAAACATAATTATAATATTTTCTTCATCTCTTCCGCTTCTTCTCTCTCCCTTTCCTCCACTTCCCATCTTTCTTCTTCTTTCTCTCCACCTCCTCCTTCTCCTCCTCCCCCCTCTCTTTTCCTTTTCCTTCCAAGAGTTTCACATCTAAGTCGTCTGCATAAATTAATGAAATTGTAAATTTTGTCTGAGTGCCCACCAGATAAAAGTTATATATACACACATTTTAAAGAATTTGGGAGGCAAGGCGGCGCTTAAGTGTGGTGGTGGTGGTGGTGGGTGGTGGTGGTGGTGGTGGTGGTGGTGTGGTGGTGGTGGTGGTGGTGGTGGTGGTGGTGGTGGTGCTGGTGGTGGTGGTAGTGGTGGTGGTAGTGGTGGTGGTGGTGGTAGTAGGTGGTGGTGTGGTGGTGGTGGTGGTGTGGTGGTGGTGGTGGTAGTGGTGGTGGTGGTGGTGGTGGTGGTGGTGGTGGTGGTGGTAGGGTGGTGGTGGTGGTGGTGGTGGTGGTGGGTGGTGGTGGTGGTGGGTGGGTAGGGTGGTGGTGGTGGTGGGTGGGTGGTGGGTGGTGGTGGTGGTGGGGTGGTGGTGGTGGTGGTGGTGTGGTGGTGGTGGTGGTGGTGGTGGTGGTGGGGTGGTGGTAGTGGTGGTGGTGGTGGTGGTGGTGGTGGTGGTGGTGGTGGTGGTGGTGGTGGTGGTGGTAGTGGTGGTGGTGGTGGTAGTGGTGGTGGTGGTGGTGGTGGTGGTGGTGGTAGTGGTGGTGGTGGTAGTGGTGGTAGTGGTGGTGTACGTTATTAATGATGCCGACAGTGATTTTGCTGATGACAGAGATGATGAAAATATGATGAAGATGAAAAAGATGATGATGACTGGTAATAAAGCTAAGACAATGAATTGATAATGATGATGATTTTGGTAGTGATGATGATGATGGTGATGATGATAATGATGTTGGTGATGATGGTGATGATAATTTTTTATTTTTTATTTATTTTTTTTTATTGGGCACTCCCCTACATCCTTGTGTAAGGTGAAGCGCAGAAGCGTTTACAGCGCCCAACAGGGAAGCATGCTAAGTTCATGCTTGCCTTTATGTCTCATGAGTTAAGGGCGTAGAAGCCTGAAGAGTCAATGGCATAGAAGCCTGAAGAGTCAATGGCATAGAAGCCTGAAGAGTCAATGGCATAGAAGCCTGAAGAGTCAAGGGCGTAGAAGCCTGAAGAGTCAAGGGCGTAGAAGCCTGAAGAGTCAATGGTTTATGTCATCAAGTTATTGGAAGCTCCAACAACTTGTCCCTGAATACGAATTCGCAACTTTTCGACTTACACCAGGTACCTACTGTACTGCTAGGTGAACAGGGACTAATGGGGGCTAGGAAGTGTGTCCAAACAACTTCCACCGGCCCGGGAATCGAACCCGTGACATCTCGCTTACAAGATGAGAAAAACACAGAAGAAAAGGAAGAAGAAATACAACAGATAATCACATATGTACACGAGTCACATGTGTACACGGGTCACATGTGTACACGGGTCACATGTGTACACCAGGTAAATGTGTACACGAGTCATACATCTACTGTGTTTATCGTGAATCTAACAAGAAGTAACGCACTGTAACCTAACCTGACCTGACCTGACCTAACCTAACCTGACCTGACCTAGCCTGACCTGACCTAGCCTGACCTGACCTAACCTAACCTAGCCTGACCTGACCTAGCCTGACCTGACATAGCCTGACCTGACCTAGCCTGACCTGACCTAGCCTGACCTGACCTAACCTAACCTGACCTGACCTGACCTGACCTGACCTAGCCTGACCTGACCTGACCTAATCTAATCTACAGGTGGCCCGGAATTTCTTCCTGAATAAATGAAGCGAAAAAATTGTGAATGGTTCCCGTTTGGTTTTCAAGTCGACTAATTGAGGAAATCACGGCCGAGTTCTCATGCTAAATCACGATAAAAATTCCACGCGTATGAGGGCCTGACGAGCGCTGCTGGGTGATGGGAAGGTGTGACAGGGGGAGGAGAGATGGAAGAGAGGTACGGGTGGCAGAACTATATGGACTAGTAGTTCTCAAAGGGTAATAGGTTTAAAAACATCAACTGGCAACACTGAGACTCTTCAAATATAGACTCATCCACACTACACTATCTCTACACTACACCCACTAAACTATCATCTACACTACACTCACTTCACTATCATCTACACTACACTCACTTCACTATCACCTACACTACATCCACTACACTATCATCTTCACTACACTCAATACAATATCACCTACACTACACCCACTACACTATCATCTTCACTACACCCACTACACTATCGTCTACACTACACTCACTACACTATCATCTTCACTACACTCACTACACTATCGTCTACACTACACCCACTACACTATCATCTTCACTACACCCACTACACTATCGTCTACACTACACCCACTACACTATCATCTACACTACACCCACTACACTATCATCTACACTACATTCACTACACTATCGTCTACACTACACCCACTACACTATCGTCTACACTACACTAACATCTACACTACACCCACTACACTATCATCTACACTACACCCACTACACTATCGTCTACACTACACTAACATCTTCACTACACTCACTACACTATCATCTACACTACACTCACTACACTATCATCTTCACTACACTCACTACACTATCATCTTCACTACACTCACTACACTATCACTATTAGGCAGTAGCTAAACACAGTACCTCTTACTACATTTTTTTTCTCCTTAAATTCCTTAGTTTAGTCCCCCGGTAATGAACGAGAATGGTCCAAAGTTAGATATGGGTACTCCTGGTGATCAATTTATAGAACATCTGCTGAAGCGAGAAGCTGTACAAATTTTCCCAGGGTCGCTGATAAAAGAGTTGCAGGAAGACAAGTCCTGCGTGTCCCTAGGCTCTGGAGGATATGGAACATGCAATGTGGTGAACAGAGACGGCGACAGAGTAGTTCTGAAAACATTTAAAAGTGACACTAATTTCGATGATGTTTACTGTGAACTCAATGGGCTGATCAAGAATAAAGGGCCAGGGGTACAGAAATTAATTGGTTATTGCCCCTCAGAGAAAACTCTGATAACACGATATGGTGGTGATGCTTTGGCCCAGTATGGGTCGGATGTAGAACATAAAACAGTAAAAAAATCGGTCGCAATCTTGGAAGACGTGATGACAACAATATCCCAAATGTTAAAACGTCGCTGGTGTCACAACGACATCAAAGCAGAAAACATCTGTGTCAAGAAGATAAAAACTGATGAGCCACAAGTCACTCTCATTGACTTTGGATTGGCGCGCAAAATAAGAACAGAAGTTTACGAGGACCAAGGCGAGAAGAAAGACTACCTACAACCACACTTGCCGCGAGAGCTGCTCAGAGGGAAAAGCTGCTCTAAAGCATCTGAGGTTTATAGCCTAGGTCAGCTGGCTATTCAAGTTAGGCCCGGTGAAACATCATATTCGAAAAACTTCGATAAATGGATCATTAACAGTTAAAACATCAAGCCGAAGCAAAGACCGTCCCTGGAACAAGGTTTGCGGCTCATACGGCAATTAAAGAGGAGACTGTGAAAAGAAAAAAACTGAAAAGGTAAAAAAATATTATTACTAAATCAACATACTGTGAGCAGAGACTCAGTGTTTACCCTTGTGAAGAACAAGTACCGTTCACCACAAGCAGTCACACCACACACCTTGTGAAGGCTGCTGCCCCAACACACTAGAACCAACTTTTTCTGTGTAATTGTAGCTGTAGTTGAAGCTCTTATTGTCCTATACGAAATGTAAACTTTATTTTACCTCAATAAACACATAGAGAACATTGTATGTCATTTATAATAACATCACATCAGTTTTAGGGGGGGGGGGTATTGTACTGCAGGCTATCATAAAACTGTACTACTTCATAAAACAATTTCCCCTGTAAGCTTGTATTTCGGGAGCCAATCGGTTATTAAACCGTTATTTTGTACTGCTCCAGGACAGTTTCATATTTTATATTGTTAAAAATTATGTTTCCCTAATGTCTTTACAGAACATTTAACTAAGCTAGTAACTAGTACTATTATTACTATGTACAGTGTGTGGTGAGAATGAGTTATGTTTAGTCTTAAATATCGGTGTTGTATATAACAATTATCGAACAATAAAATATTGTCCTGCATTTATGATTTTACTTTAAATTCTGTGGACCACAGCGCTGACTTATGTTGGCTTAGTACACCTGTGGCCGATCGCTGATTACTTGTACCAAGGTAGTGCACCACTGGTCGAGAGGGCAGGGTGTGTCTCAACTGAATAGCCGGCGTTAACAAGAATGAAACACTCAGGTGCTACTTTACCCTCTAGTCCACAGGATTAATGAGAGAGAGAGAGAGAGAGAGAGAGAGAGAGAGAGAGAGAGAGAGAGAGACACTTGGGTACTTTTTTTTTATTGGGCACTCCCCTACATCCTTGTGTAAGGTGAAGCGCAGAAGCGTTTACAGCGCCCAACAGGGAAGCCAAGTTCATGCTTGCCTTTATGTCTCATGAGTTAAGGGCGAGAAGCCTGAAGAGTCAAGGGCGTAGAAGCCTGAAGAGTCAAGGGCGTAGAAGCCTGAAGAGTCAAGGGCGTAGAAGCCTGAAGAGTCAAGGGCGTAGAAGCCTGAAGAGTCAATGGTTTATGTCATCAAGTTATTGGAAGCTCCAACAACTTGTCCCTGAATACGAATCCGCAACTTTTCGACTTACACCAGGTACCTACTGTACTGCTAGGTGAACAGGGACTAATGGGGGCTAGGAAGTATGTCCAAACCCCTTCCACCGGCCCGGGAATCGAACCCGTGACATCTCGCTTACGAGGCAAGAACGGTACCGCATCTACCACCGATCCCCCAGATGATGATGATGATGATGATGATGATGATGATGATGATGATGATGATGATGATGATGATGATGATGATGATGTTATATTTTTTCTTGCCCTGATAAATTTTAGAATAAATTTGCTTGTTCGGTTTATTATGGGAAAAGTTAAGTAAACATTTAATACAATCCAACATATTATGTTTATCAACTCACACATGACTGACTGCCTTGTGTCCGTCCAAAATGTCACTTGAGGTTGGAGGCTTCTATACAGACTTTCAGGTCAGGTCAGGTCAAGCACACAGACACACACAGACTCAGACACACTCTCCTCCTCCCGTCACTCCCCACCTCCCGTCACTCTCCTTCTTCCGTCACTCTCCTCTGTCACTCCCACCTCCGTCACTCCTCTCCCGTCCTCTCCTCCTCCCCCACCCTCACCCTCTTTCCTCCCACCCATCTCTTCCTCCCCCTCACCCTCTTGCCCCTCCCGCTCTCTTCCCCACTTCCTCCCCCCCCTCACCATCTCAGTAACCATGAGAAATAATTATCAGGATAGAGAGAGAGAGAGAGAGAGAGAGAGTCAAGGCTGTGTTTACTCCCTCAAGAATGAAGAAGTAACGATGATAAAGATTGAATAATGAAAAAAACAAACTTTTTTTAATTTGAACACAAGAGAAGTTGGGGGTTAAACATGGCTAATACAAACTCCCACATCACGAGGCTGAGTTAAACTGTTATAGTGAATACATGTTGAGATGTGTAACACGGTGGGTGGCTTGTGTGGTCTCTTGGCTCTTGTCAGGACGGTGGGTGGCTTGTGTGGTCTCTTGGCTCTTGTCAGGGAGGTGGGTGGGTTGTGTGGTCTCTTGGCTCTTGTCAGGACGGTGGGTGGTTTGTGTGTGGTCTCTTGGCTCTTGTCAGGACGGTGGGTGGGTTGTGTGTGGTCTCTTGGCTCTTGTCAGGGAGGTGGGTGGGTTGTGGTCTCTTGGCTCTTGTCAGGACGGTGGGTGGGTTGTGTGGTCTCTTGGCTCTTGTCAGGGCGGTGGGTGGGTTGTGGGTGGGTTGTGGGTGTGGCTCTTGGCTCTTGTCAGGACGGTGGGTGGCTTGTGTGGTCTCTTGGCTCTTGTCAGGAGTTCTGGATAGAGAAATAAATGTTTATCTTAAAATAACTGCCCTAACCTTTTGTCATCTGACGACTAAACACCCTAACGTTGATCTTACCAGGTTAGGTTAGGTTAGGTTAGGTTAGGTTGACCTATATCAGTCCTATGTAAGCTGAGATAACTTAACCACAAATAGTTGCCAGGGTACCAGACGACAACTCACTTACATCAGGGGTGCCAACATAACCACCAACAAACGTCACAGGAAATAGCTGGCAATTATACTATTACTTGAGTTACCTTTATACCACTGTATCAGTTCCATTCCGTTACTTACCAAGCTCCCCTTCTCACCCCCACATAGTCCTGCGCCATCTATGGGTAAACTTAGCGATTGCTTTGGGCTGGCAACTCAATATGTCTCGTGGTTAACAGAGAGAAAACATTGCTGTTCTGACAATTTGCCAATCATGTAGACACGAACCCACTGATGTGACCAGGTGGACCGGGTGGAACTGTTGCATAGTGTACACATCCAATGGTCACAAGATTTATTCCATTTCTTACGCCTTGGCTAATTCTATTTTATTTTCAAATCTAAACAAATAAGGTCCTATTCTCCATCACCCCAGGAAAAATAAAACATAAAACTCGGATACTTCCTAAAAAAAAATTAAAAAAAATTGTGCTGTAGCCTGGGTTAGTCCCCTCCCCCCACAAAAAAGAAAGAACACGAAAAATACACCACAGGACATGGTTTTGTATTTTGAGGACACTGAAACCTTACAAAAAAAAAGCGACTATGATGTTCAAAATATGAAAACTTATTGTTGGTTGAGTTTTATATTGCGTCGAGGGAAGGACTGAAGCATTTACTTGAACAAAAACCTAACACAATTCTCCTCTAACAGTTTGTTGTACTATATATTAAGATGAAGATAGCTGTGTAAAGCCCATCCCAGCCCAGCCCAGCCCAGCCCAGCCCAGCCCAGCCCATCCCATCCCATCCCATCCCAGCCCAGCCCAGCCCAGCCCCCGGATGACCAGGACAACGGTACAGACGTCTAATATTGTCACCCACACAACACACAAACAAACGAGAAACGACAAACAAATCAAATCCAAAGACAAAATCAGTTCTTAATTCTTCAATTCGTAACACAGAAAACTTCAACCAAATCTTAGTGACTTAGACTAAAACTGCATTGTGATTCTTTAACCCTTTGAGTCTTGGGGGGTTAAATGAGCGTTGTCAAAGGGTT
Source organism: Homarus americanus (assembly GCF_018991925.1). Lineage (NCBI taxonomy): Eukaryota > Metazoa > Arthropoda > Malacostraca > Decapoda > Nephropidae > Homarus > Homarus americanus. The sequence goes on along the minus strand of NW_024736071.1, from coordinate 4,835,573 downwards.
AATCCGTCATCTTCAGAGGGTTAAATCATCGTCCTATAGAGTCAAGGAAGAGAAGTTTACTTGTGACAGAGGTGAATTTATAAGTATTAAAAGTATTAAAAGTAATAAAAGTATTATGTATGACTAATGAGAAGTTATTACGAAACTTATAATAATTTGATAGTCGTTATTTAATGATATAATGTGATAGATTACAGTAAGAGTTAGAAAAGTTTATATATCTCAGAAATACTATAGTTAAATATATTGCCAATAATTATTATTTTTGCCTATTATTAATGTTCTTTTAGATAATCATGCATAAATATTGAAACCGAATTATCAATAGCCATCTTAGTCTTTATAAAGGAATTATTAATCAGTGACCTTCTTTCTTCAGGATTTAGATAAGGTAATAGTGATTTACCAATTACCTGCCGTTCATTATCAACCTAAATTACCTTATATAGATAACAAAGAATAAAGACGAATACTAAAAAAACTAAATAAAACAAAACATACATCACGAGATCAAACACAACTATATTAAAGTGTCATATAATAGTATCTCACTGGAGGCGTCCACCAGGCTGACCTACCACGACGCGCCACCACCACAACGGCGTCCACCAGGCTGACCTACCACGACGGCGACTGACTACCCGACGCGCCACCACAACGGCGTCCACCAGGCTGACCTACCACGACGCGCCACCACCACAACGGCGTCCACCAGGCTGACCTACCACAACACACCACCACCACAACGGCGTCCACCAGGCTGACCTACCACGACACACCATCATCTCTACGTTATAAACAAACTATATAAAACTATCCTTACACTCTTATGATTCACTCCACTTTAGTTAATGTGTTATACAAGTCAACTCACAAGCAGGAAACAAGTCACATGAATATCAACAACTTGTATTAGGAAGCATAAAATCAACTGCTTAAATAATAACAAATTTCGGTAATTTCGTCAAAGTTATAGAAACATTATGGTAATTTTGTGAAGTCTAGGAGTGAAACAGTAATTAGATGGAGCTATCTTTCTCTTTCTGGCACTTTCTCTTTATTTCTCTTTGTCTTCATCTCTCTCTCTCTCTCTCTCTCTCTCTCTCTCTCTCTCTCTCTCTCTTTCTCTCCAGATGAGGGGTCACTGTAAGCTGGAGGTGAGACACATCGATAACCCGTAAACTATTATACTGTAATAACAATACCTTAGTGGTGGGAGGGAAGGAGGGAAGGAAGGATGGAAGGGAGGGTTGGTTAAAGAGAGGTGGGAGGGAGGAAAACAGGTTAAATGGTGTGGGGGATTAGTTAAGGGGATTACAATAAGGCCGTGTGACACGTTGATTAGTTAAAGGATTACTGAGGGGTTTAATGATGCTGTGGGAAGACGAGGAGGAGGAAGAGATGACTGGTGTGAGAGGAGTAGAAGAAGGATGGGTAGGAGGAGGAGGAGGAGGAGGAGGAGGAGGAGGAGTAGTGAAAGGAGGGAGGATGAGAGGAGTAGTAGGAGGAGGAGGAGTAGAAGGAGGAGGATGAGGAGAGGGAAGAGGAGGGGGGAGAGGATGAGGAGGGGGAAGAGGAGGAGGAGGAAGAGGAGGAGGATGAGAGGAGGAGGATGAGGATGAGGATGAGGATGAGGAGGAGGAGGAGGAGGAGGATTTAATAATGGTTAACAAATTAAATGACAAAGCTTGTAGAACAGTTTGCCTATTGTGAGTAATTCAGTCAGGTCTTGACACTGAGGGTGGCATCACTGTTCACTGCCACGCAGGACAGAGGTTCATACACAAAGAAATACATCATATTCATTAACAGCTATATATAGGTCAGAGTCATGTGGGTGATGTCACTGTTCACTGCCACGCAGGACAGAGGTTCATACACAAAGAAATACATCATATTCATTAACAGTATATATAGGTCAGAGTCATGTGGGTGATGTCACTGTTCACTGACACGCATGACAGAGGTTCATATACAGTAAAAGTCATATTCTATTTGAGGACTAATAAGTGTGGACCAGCAGCAAATTTTTGATAAACAGCAAGAATGTCCTCAAGCACCCCTGATTCAATATAGTAATTACATAGTTCAGGATACAGTAAGCCAGGTGGCCTGAAGTCTTTGACAGTGTCACATTCAATAATATAGTGTTCAAGTGTATGCTTTAAAGGTTTATCACAAAGTTTACACAAGTGTTCCGGTATGGGTACAGCGTTACTAACTTGCCAGATGTGTCTGTATCCTAGCCTAATTCTGGCCACGACTACATCACATTGTCTGGTTCTGTCCTTATGCTGGCCATACCGGTACCTCTCGTCACAAAATCTGTCATATTTACCAATGCTACAACTACCAGGTCTCTCTGCATTTCTCAGTTCTTCTAGATCAGAGTTCATGATTTTGACTTCTATGTTTTTAAGTACAGCATTGGAAAGGCCAAAGACCCGGTTCACATTTTCTGTCTTACATGTCTCATTGGTCAGTCTATCAGCACAGTCAGGATACCTAATTGCAACATGGGACGGAATCCACACAAATTCAATACGAAAGTTGTTCTCATTAGCAGTAGGGGAGGAGAGAAGGATGGGGAGTAGGGGAGGGGAGGGGAAGAGGGGAGGAAGAGAAGGATGGGGAGTAAGAGGAAGGGGGAGGGGGAGAGGGATGAAGAGAAGGATGGGGAGTAGGAGGAAGAGGGGGAGGGGGAAGAGGAAGAAGAGGGGGAGGAGGAGGATGAGAAGGATGAGGAGTAGGTGGAAGAGGGGAAGGGGAAAGATGAGGAGAAGGGGGGAAGAGGAGAAAAATTAAAAAGGGGAATAAAATGTGCAGAAGTAAATAGGAAGATGATGAAGAGGAAGAGAAGGAGGAAGAGGGGGAAGAGGAGGAAGAGGAAAAGAAGGAGGAAGAGGAAAAGAAGGAGGAGGAGGAGGAAATTACTAGGGTGCATAATTAACTTGCTGCTGTTTGCGGCAAAAATCACATTCAAATAAATTTCTGATCACACACTCTGTAAGGTTCATTATACCACCAAACACACTCTGTATGGGTCATTATACTACCAAACACACTCTGTAAGGTTCATTATACCACCAAACACACTTTGTAAGGTTCATTATACCACCAAACACACTCTGTATGGTTCATTATACCACCAAACACACTCGGTATGTTTCATTATACCACCAACTCTACATTAACATTTTAAATAATTCAGACTAAGGAAAAAAAATGCCAATTTATGCTGGGAATGGTGGGTCGGCGGCCATATAGAATTATTTAAATTGGAAGCAGGTGATAGACGCCAGATCCATATGGTGCAAGTTATAACCAATATAATAATTAGCTTCTCTAATATAATGTTTAGCTTCACCAATATAATGTTTAGCTCCAATAATATCACCAATATAATGTTTAGCTCCACCAATATAATGTTTAGCTTTACCAATATAATGTTTAGCTCCACCAATATAATGTTTAGCTTCACCAATATAATGTTTAGCTCCAATAATAACACCAATATAATGTTTAGCTTCACCAATATAATGTTTAGCTTCAATAATAACACCAATATAATGTTAAGCTTCACCAATATAATGTTTAGGTTCACCAATATAATGTTTAGCTCCACCAATATCTGATAATGACTCCCCAGGGTCAGTAAACATTATGGTCGCTATATATCATTATTTAGTATAATTAACAACATTAATCATCTTTTTTGCGGCAACAATATGTAATGGCGGTGATAATGGCGGCGTCTGTAGGTGCAACTTTATGATTCATCGAGAAAAAAGAATTATGTGTGTTGCAGCTTAAGTGAGCCACATAGAGACGGTTCTCAGTTCCCGATGCTATGTGAAACAAACGAATCCATGAGAATCAATTACCGAGTCGTAAGTTAAATAAATCGATCAGTATTGAGAATCGTTCTTTGTGTCGTAGGTTAAAAGCGTAACTAGGATAATTTTACCGTCGGAACTTTTAGAGACGCCAGGAACAGGTTATGAGGTAAACTTTGGTTGGTGAAGTAAAATTTTGACTTTGTGTTGAGGACAAAGTTATCTGCAAGGTAATCAAGTCTCTGGGGCCTTCACTATACTGCTGTGACGTGTGATGATGGTGTAATGTGACGTGTGATGATGGTGTAATGTGACGTGTGATGGTGTTATGTGACGTGTGATGGTGTTATGTGACGTGTGATGGTGTTATGTGACGTGTGATGGTGTTATGTGACGTGTGATGGTGGTATAATGTGACGTGTGATGGTGTTATGTGACGTGTGATGGTGTTATGTGACGTGTGATGGTGGTATAATGTGACGTGTGATGGTGTTATGTGACGTGTGATGCAGCAGGTGACGATGGTGGTATAATGTGACGTGTGATGGTGTTATGACGTGTGATGCGTAATGTGACGTGTGATGGTGGTGGTAATGTGACGTGTGATGGTGGTAATGTGACGTGTGATGGTGTTATGTGACGTGCGATGGTGGTGTAATGACGTGATGGTGTAATGTGACGTGTGATGGTGCGTTATGTGACGTGTGATGGTGGTGTAACGTAACGGTGATGGTGTAACGTAACGTGTGATGGTGTAATGTAACGTGATGGTGTAACGCAACGTGTGATGGTGTAACGTAACGTGATGGTGTAACGTAACGTGATGGTGTAATGTAACGTGATGGTGTAACGTAACGGCGATGGTGTAATGACGTGTGATGGTGTTATGTGACGTGATGGTAATGTGACGTGATGGTGTTATGACGATGGTGTAATGACGTGTGATGGTGTTATGTGACGTGTGATGGTGCTATGTGACGTGATGTTATGTGACGTGTGATGGTGGTATAATGTGACGTGTGATGGTGTAATGACGTGATGGTGCTATGACGTGATGGTGTAACGTAACGCGATGGTGTACGTGACGTGATGGTGTAATGACGTGTGATGGTGTAACGTAACGTGTGAGGTGTAACGTAACGTATGATGGTGTAATGTGACGTGTGATGGTGTAACGTAACGTATGATGGTGTAATGTGACGTGATGGTGTTATGACGTGTGATGGTGTTATGACGTGATGGTGTAACGTAACGGCGATGGTGTAACGTAACGTATGATGGTGTAATAACGTGATGGTGTAACGTAACGTGATGGTGTAACGTAACGTGTGATGGTGTAACGTAACGTGATGGTGTAACGTAACGTGTGATGGTGTAACGTAACGTGTGATGGTGTAACGTAACGTGTGATGGTGTAACGTAACGTGTGATGGTGTAATGTAACGTGTGATGGTGTAATGTGACGTGTGATGGTGTAACGTAACGTGTGATGGTGTAACGTAACGTGTGATGGTGTAATGTGACGTGTGATGGTGTAACGTAACGTGTGATGGTGCAGGTTTATATATTTTTACGTGACTTTGTTATTTTGTCATCTGCTTTTTCATAATTAATTTGTGAGGTTATATGTATGTATTAATGCGTGTAGTATGATTAGATGCTTGTGTGTGTGTGTGTGTGTGTGTGTGTTTGTCTTATCTGTGTGTGTTTAAATTTTGTTAACGTACGTACACACACACACACACACACACACACCAAACAAATCACAAACATTAAAAACAACATATAACAAACACATACAATGGTTAATTAGGTAAATAGTAATAACAAAAGCATTAAATTAACGTGTAATTAATTGTTCACTAATTGTAAAACAAGTCGCGTGGAATGAAAACGATTTAGTTTATATATAAAAAAAAATAATTAAATGAAATATATCCGACCATTTTGTATATATCTCAGCAAACAATATAATGCTTGGGGCATATGGTTCATTATACTCTGATATAAATGTCAGTGTATATATAAGTCTTGGTTATACCGTCGATTTATATACTAAATATACATGAAGATGAAGAGATGCAATAGATGATGATGATAGAAATAGCAACAGCAGCGAACAAGAGGTCTTTTATAACCTTGATATACCTCCTTCACAACCCTGACATAACTCCTTTATAACTGTAATATTCCTTCTTTATAAACCTGATGTAACACACTATGGACCTCTCAACCACACTTTCTAAATCACTATACTCTAACCTAACACAAAGCTAACACTAAGCTAACACTAACCTAACCTAACCTCACAGACTTTCTAAATCACTATACTCTAACCTAACACTAAGCTAACACTAAGCTAACACTAACCCTACCTAACCTCACAGACTTTCTAAATCACTATACTCTAACCTAACACAAAGCTAACACTAAGCTAACACTAACTAACTAACCTCACAGACTTTCTAAATCACTATACTCTAAACCCAACACAAAGCTAACACTAACTAACCTAACCTCCACAGACTTTCTAAATCACTATACTCAAACCTAACACTAAGCTAACACTAACCTAACCTAACCTCACAGCTTCTAAATCGCACTCTCTAACCTAATACTAACCTAACACTATTCACTAATCTAACCTAACCTAACTTAACACAACAGAACTAATTGGCTGGCTTAGCGTGTGGGATGAGGCTAAACACACGCCTATTATACAGGGGAAGACTATGAACACTGGGTCAACAATACAGCTCTTAAATGATGCATTCTTTGTGTTTAGTTTAAATGAATGAGAGTGGGCTGGGGTGAGTTGGCTGGGGTGGAGTGGGCTGGGGGAGTGAGGTGGGCTGGGGGTGTGGGCTGGGGTGAGTGGGGCTGGGGTGAGTGGGGGTGAGGTGAGTGGGGTGCAGGTGAGTGGGCTGGGGTGAGTGGGCTGGGGTGAGTGGGCTAGGGGTGCATGGGCTGAAGGAGGGATGGAGGGAGGGAGGTGTGGAGGAGGGGTGGTGGAGGGGAGGGGTGGAGGAGGGGGAGGGGTGGAGGGAGGGAGGTGTGGAGGAGGAGGGGTGGAGGAGAGAGGGGGTGGAGGGAGGGTGGGAGGAGGGAGGGTGGAGGGAGGGTGGAGGAGGGAGGGGTGGAGGAGGGGTGGAGGGGGGGGGTGGAGGAGGGGGGGTGGAGGAGGGAGGGGTGGAGGGAGGGAGGGGGTGGAGGAGGGAGGGTGGAGGAGGGGAGGGTGGTGGGAGGAGGGAGGGTGGAGGAGGAGTGGTGGAGGAGGGAGGGTGGAGAGGGAGGGTGAGGAGGGAGGGTGGAGGGTGGAGGAGGAGGGTGGAGGAGGGAGGGGTGGAGGAGGAGGGTGGAGGAGGGAGGGTGGAGGGAGGGAGGGTGGAGGAGGGGAGGGGGTGGAGGAGGGAGGAGTGGAGGGAGGGAGGGTGGAGGAGGGAGGGGTGGAGAGGGGGGAGGGTGAGGGGGGAGGAGGTGTGGAGGGGGAGGAGGGGGTGGAGGGGGAGGGTGGAGGGAGGGTGGTGGAGGGGAGGGTGGAGGAGGAGTGGTGGAGGGAGAGGGAGGGGAAGGGGAGGGAGGGTGGAGGAGGGAGGGTGGAGGAGAGGGGGAGGGGGTGGTGGAGGAGGAGTGGTGGAGGAGGGTGGTGGAGGAGGGGGGGAGGGTGGAGGAGGGAGGGTGGAGGAGAGAGGGTGGAGGAGGGAGGGGTGGAGGGGAGGGTGGAGGAGGGGTGGAGGAGGGAGGGTGGAGGAGGGGGGTGGGAGGGAGGGGAGGTGGAGGAGGGGAGGTGGAGGGAGGGTGGAGGAGGGAGGAGTGGAGGGAGGGAGGGTGGAGGAGGGAGGGTGGAGGGGGGGGAGGGGTGGAGGAGGGAGGGGTGGAGGAGGGAGAGGGTGGAGGAGGGAAGGGTGGAGGAGGGAGGATGGAGGAGGGTGGAGGAGGAAGGGGGAGGGGGTGGAGGAGGTGGTGGGAGGTGGTGGAGGAGGTGGGAGGGGAGGGAGGGGAGGGGGAGGGTGGAGGAGGAGGGTGGAGGAGGGAGTGGTGGAGGAGGGAGGGGGTGGAGGGGGTGGTGGAGGGTGGGGGAGGGAGGGAGGGGAGGAGGTGGAGGGGAGGGGTGGAGGAGGAAGGGTGTGGGGAGGGGGAGGGGAGGAGGGTGGTGGAGGGAGGGGTGGAGGAGGAGGGTGGAGGGGGAGGGTGGAGGGGTGGAGGAGGAGGTGGAGGGAGGGGGTGGAGGGAGGGGGTGGAGGGAGTGGTGGAGGAGGGTGGAGGAGGGAGGGTGGGGGAGGGGAGGGAGGAGGGTGGAGGAGGAGGGTGGAGGAGGAAGGTGTGGAGGGAGGGGGGTGGAGGAGGTGGTGGAGGAGGTGGTGGAGGAGGGAGGGTGGAGGAGGAGTGGTGGGAGGAGGGTGGTGGAGGAGGGAGTGGTGGAGGAGGGAGGGGTGGGGTGAAAGAAAGAGAGAAAATCTCTTCGACAAACAACCACCATAAAGACATAATCGATGAACCAGGTGTATGGACGCACAGAAGCTCTCTCTCTCTCTCTCTCTCTCTCTCTCTCTCTCTCTCTCTCTTTCTCTCTCTCTTTTCGAGGCACAACTCCACATAAGTCTAGTAATGTGTCCCAGAGACTTTATAGCGAGGAGGGGACCTGTAGCGTGTGTGTGTGAATGTTTAATTTAGTTTCTGTGTTATGTTTGAGGAACACATCTGTAGCGTGAGTGTGTTTACATGCGCTTGACTTGTTTTGTATGGACTCCACCCCCCTCTCCCTCAACCCCCAACTAATTGAATTACTTGGTTCAGTTCTGGTCACCGTACTGCAGAATGGATATCTAATCCTAGACAGCATGGGGAGAATGACAAGACTAATCCCAGGCATTAGGAACCTTGAGTACAGAGACAGGTTAAAGCATCTTAATTTGCACTCCTCGAGACGTAGAGTGAGGGGCGAATGATCGAGGTGTACAAATGGAAGTCAAGGCAAAACAAAGGTGATATAACAAAAGGTACTCAAGTTATCCAACAGGAACGAACTCGTAACAATAGTTTTAAAATGGACAGAATTTAGTTAGGCGCAAAATAGTAAACATTGGTTTGGAAAAAAAGGTAGTGGACGAGAGGAACAAATTGCAAACATCATCATTAACTCTAATACGCTGGATAGCTTCAAACATAGGTTGGATGGATATATAAGAGCGATGATAGGGTTGGGTGTAAATGGGACTGCTCGGTATGGGTCAATAGGCTGGCTACAGTTTCCTCAGATTCTTATTTGTTATGGTTTTGACCTGTGGTGTAATGGTTGGCATCATCGCCCTCTGCAAACCTCTGTCTACCCAGCGGTAATTGAACCTGGATGTTAATCGATTTGGATTGTGTTCAGGGGTAATGGTTAGCGAGTACAGTTGGCGGGTTGTCCGGTATTCTCTGACTATTCCTTGACACTGGTCATGCAACTCGTTAACTTAGGATGTGGTTGTTGTGTTGGTGACAGCTTCTACGCTAAACACTGGGTCATGCAACTTCGTTAACTTAGGGTGGTTGTTGTGTTGGTGACAGCTTCTACACCTTAAACACTGGGTCATGCAACTCGCTTACTTAGGGTGTGGTTGTTGTGTTGGTGGCAGCTTCTACACCTTAAACACTGGGTCATGCAACTCGCTTAACTTAGGGTGTGGTTGTTTTTGTTGGTGACAGCCTACCTTAAACACTGGTCATGCAACTCGTTAACTTAGGGTGTGGTTGTTGGTGTTGGTGACAGCTTCCACCTTAAACACTGGGTCATGCAACTCGTTAACTTAGGGTGTGGTTGTTGTGTTGGTGACAGCTTCTACACCTTAAACAAATTCACCCACTATTTCAAGGGGGCTTTTTCATTATGTTCTTATCTTCCTTCTCTTATTCCTCACCATTATCCTCTCCTCCCTCCCTCTCTCCCCCTCACCCCCTCCTCACCGTGATTCCCTCTGCTCTCATCACACTCCCTTGGTTCTGCTGCTTGAAGAATCTTGATTAAAGTCTGATTATTTTTTGCGGGTGACAATCTCTCTTCGTGTTTGTGCCAATTGAAGGTCAAATTAATCCCAACCTGACCTGACCTGACCTGACTTACTCTAACCTAACCTGACCTGGATCTGATTTAGTCTAACCAAACCTGACCACATGCCTGACCACATTTCTAACCTAACCTGACCATCTGCTCTACTTCTTTAATACTGATCTGATTTAGTCTAACCTAACTTGACCTGACCTGATCTGACCTACTCTAGCCTAACCTGATCTGACCTACTCTACCTAACCTGATATCGCTAACCTAACCTGGACTGACCTGACCTGACCTATTCTAACCTAACCTAACCTGACCTGACTTAACCTGACCTACTTTAACCTGGTAATGACGTCACAGCAGTTGGTTCTATTGGTGATGACGTCAAAACCGTTTTGATGACGTCACATCAGTCGGTGATGACGTCAGAGGAGTTGGTGATGACGTCACATCAACTGAAACTTTAATTATTATTTTTTTTAATTCTCCTTCCTCTTCCTCTTTCTCTCATACCTCCTTCCCCCTCATCTTTCCTTTAATCACTATTCTCTTTATCACTCATTTGCGTGTGTTACGAGAAAAGGTGGGGAGACAGCATACCTACCTAGCTCATACACACGAGTTGACAGATACTGAGTAGAATTTCTGTAACTTCACCAACAATACTTCAAACACAGCTACACAAACACACAACACCTCCACCAACCCTCCAACAACATACACAAACACACAACACTCTCCACCAACCATCAAACACAGCTACACAAACACACAACACCTCCACCAACCCTCCAACACAGGTACACAAACACAACACCTCCACCAACCCTCCAACACAACTACACAAACACACAACACTCCACCAACCCTCCAACACAGCTACACAAACACACAACACTCCACCAACCCTCCAACACAGCTACACAAACACACAACACCTCCACCAACCATCCAACACAGGTACACAAACACAACACCTCCACCAACCCTCCAACACAGCTACACAAACACACAACACCTCCACCAACCCTCCAACACAGGTACACAAACACACAACACCTCCACCAACCATCCAACACAGCTACACAAACACACAACACCTCCACCAACCCTCCAACACAGGTACACAAACACACAACACCTCCACCAACCCTCCAACACCACTACACAAACACACAACACCTCCACCAACCCTCCAACACAGCTACACAAACACACAACACCCCACCAACCCTCCAACACAGCTACACAAACACACAACACTCCACCAACCATCCAACACAGCTACACAAACACACAACACCCACCAACCCTCCAACACAGCTACACAAACACACAACACCCACCAACCCTCCAACACCGCTACACAAACACACAACACCCACCAACCCTCCAACACAGCTACACAAACACACAACACCTCCACCAACCCTCCAACACCACTACACAAACACACAACACTCACCAACCCTCCAACACAGCTACACAAACACACAACACCTCCACCAACCCTCCAACACCACTACACAAACACACACAACACTCCACCAACCATCAAACACAGCTACACAAACACACAACACCTCCACCAACCCTCCAACACAGCTACACAAACACACAACACCTCCACCAACCCTCCAACACACAGCTACACAAACACACAACACCTCCACCAACCCTCCAACACCGCTACACAAACACACAACACCCACCAACCATCCAACACCGCTACACAAACACACAACACCTCCACCAACCCTCCAACACCACTACACAAACACACAACACCTCCACCAACCCTCCAACACAGCTACACAAACACACAACACCTCCACCAACCCTCCAACACCACTACACAAACACACAACACTCACCAACCCTCCAACACAGCTACACAAACACACAACACCTCCACCAACCCTCCAACACAGCTACACAAACACACAACACCTCCACCAACCCTCCAACACAGGCACAAACACACAACACCTCCACCAACCCTCCAACACAGCTACACAAACACACAACACCTCCACCAACCCTCCAACACCACACACAAACACACAACACTCCACCAACCCTCCAACACCACACACAAACACACAACACCTCCACCAACCCTCCAACACCGCTACACAAACACACAACACCTCCACCAACCTCCAACACAGCTACACAAACACAACACCTCCACCAACCCTCCAACACCACTACACAAACACACAACACTTCCACCAACCCTCCAACACCGCTACACAAACACACAACACCTCCACCAACCCTCCAACACCGCTACACAAACACACAACACCTCCACCAACCCTCCAACACAGCTACACAAACACACAACACTCCACCAACCCTCCAACACCACAAACACACAACACCTCCACCAACCCTCCAACACAGCTACACAAACACACAACACTCCACCAACCCTCCAACACCACTACACAAACACACAACACCTCCACCAACCATCAAACACAGCTACACAAACACACAACACCTCCACCAACCTCCAACACAGTTACACAAACACACAACACCTCCACCAACCCTCCAACACAGCTACACAAACACACAACACCTCCACCAACCCTCCAACACCGCTACACAAACACACAACACCTCCACCAACCCACTCAACACCACTCAAACACACAACACCTCCACCAACCCTCCAACACCACTACACACAAACACAACACACTCCACCAACCCTCCAACACCACTACACAAACACACAACACCTCCACCAACCCTCCAACACCACTACACACAAACACACAACACCCACCAACCCTCCAACACACACACAACAACCAACACCACTACACAAACACACAACACCTCACCAACCCTCCAACACTACAAACACACAACCCTCCACCAACCATCAACACCGCTACAAACACAACACCTCCACCAACCCTCAACACCACTACACAAACACACAACACCTCCACCAACCATCCAACACAGCTACACAAACACACAACACCTCACCAACCATCAACACCACTACACAAACACACCACACCTCCACCAACCTCAACACCACCACAAACACACAACACCTCACCAACCCTCAACACCACTACACAAACACAACACCTCCACCAACCCTCCAACCACTACACAAACACAACACCTCCACCAACCCTCCAACACCACTACACAAACACACAACACCTCCACCAACCACTCCAACACCACTACACAAACACACAACACCTCCACCAACCCTCCAACACCACTACACAAACACACAACACCTTCACAACCCTCAACACCACTACACAAACACACAACACTCCACCAACCCTCCAACACCCTACACAAACACACAACACCTCCACAACCATCAACACAGCTACACAAACACAACCTCCACCAACCCTCAACCACTACACAAACACACAACACCTCACCAACCCTCCAACACCACTACACAAACACACAACACCTCCACCAACCTCAACACCACTACACAAACACACAACACCTCCACCAACCCTCCAACACCACTACACAAACACACAACACCTCCACCAACCCTCCAACACCACTACACAAACACACAACACCTCCACCAACCCTCCAACACCACTACACAAACACACAACACCTCCACCAACCCTCCAACACCACTACAAACACACAACACCTCCACCAACCCTCCAACACCGCTACACAAACACACAACACCTCCACCAACCCTCCAACACCACTACACAAACACACAACACCTCCACCAACCTCCAACACCACTACACAACACACAACACCTCCCACCAACCCACCAACACCACTACACAAACACACAACACCTCCACCAACCCTCCAACACCGCTACACAAACACACAACACCTCCACCAACCCTCCAACACCACTACACAAACACACAACACCTCCACCAACCCTCCAACACCGCTACACAAACACACAACACCTCACAACCCTCCAACACCACTACACACAACACCTCCACCAACCACTCAACACCACTACACAAACACACAACACCTCACCAACCCTCCAACACACCCCTACACAAACACACAACACCTCCACCAACCCTCCAACACCACTACACAAACACACAACACCTCCACCAACCATCCAACACCGCTACACAAACACAACACCTCCACCAACCCTCCAACACCACTACACAAACACAACACCTCCACCAACCACCAACACCACTACACAAACACACAACACCTCCACCAACCCTCCAACACCGCTACACAAACACACAACACCTCCACCAACCCTCCAACACCACTACACAAACACACAACACCTCCACCAACCCTCCAACACAGCTACACAAACACACAACACCTCCACCAACCCTCCAACACCACCACACAAACACACAACACCTCCACCAACCCTCCAACACCACTACACAAACACACAACACCTCCACCAACCCTCCAACACCACTACACAAACACACAACACCTCCACCAACCCTCAACACCACTACACAACACACAACACCTCCACCAACCATCCAACACCACTACACAAACACACAACACCTCCACCAACCCTCCAACACCACTACAAACACACCACTCCACCAACCTCCAACACCACTACACAAACACACAACACCTCCACCAACCTCCAACACCGCTACACAAACACACAACACCTCCACCAACCCTCCAACACAGCTACACAAACACACAACACCTCCACCAACCCTCCAACACTACTCAAACACACAACACCTCCACCAACCCTCAACACAGCTACACAAACACACAACACCTCCACCAACCCTCCAACACCACTACACAAACACACAACACCTCCACAACCCTCAACACCGCTACACAAACACACAACACCTCCACCAACCATCAACACCACTACCAAACACACAACACCTCCACCAACCCTCCAACACCGCTACACAAACACACAACACCTCCACCAACCTTCCAACACCACTACACAAACACACAACACCTCCACCAACCCTCCAACACCACTACAAACACACACAACACCTCCACCAACCTCCAACACAGCTACACAAACACACAACACCTCCACCAACCCTCCAACACAGCTACACAAACACACAACACCTCCACCAACCCTCCAACACAGCTACACAAACACACAACACCTCCACCAACCCTCCAACACCACTACACAAACACACAACACCTCCACCAACCCTCCAACACCACTACACAAACACACAACACAAAAGCTAAAATCAGCAAAACAAACAGAGGAAAGAGTAAAACAAGAGTATACACGAATGACGAAGAGGAGAAACAAACAAAATAAAGAAAGAAACAGCAGAAGATAAAGACGATGAAGAGACACAGAGATAGAATCAGAAAGATAAACAAACGGACTTGTTATGGAGAAATAAAAACCAACAGATGTATTTTCTCGACAAGATTTAGTGCAGAGTGAAGCGGGGAATAATATTTGACTGTGTCGTATTTACATATTGATGGTTTACTAGAGTTTCCCTCCGTTCCTTTCTCCATCCTTCTCTCTCCCCACCTCCCTCTCTCTCCATCCCCCTTCCCTCCCTCTTTCCTCCCCTTCCTCGTTAGTACCACAACAAAACAAAACATATTGAAAGTTCCTCATCTAACAGCCATCTCTCTCTCCCTTAATACAACTGTACACACGCGTTAATAGGTTAGCCTAGTTACCCTCTGTCATATGATAATAATATTAATCAAGACATCATCTGAGTGGATATATACCGCCCCTCGAAATATTACCGTGACAGGGTATATATAACACTCTTAATCTGTTGCTGTAAATTTAGATAGTCACTGCTAGAGTCTTCCTCATGTCATCGTTTTCATTAACCTCCTCTTGAAAATTGTGCTCTTAAACTTCAGATATGATGTCATACGTATATAAAAAATTAGTTAAAAATATTTATATGTATTGCAAGGGGTAACATCGACAACTTCAGTGTTCGCAAAGGTTCATTTAAACTGTAAAGAATCATCAGTATATTAAAT
Organism: Homarus americanus; assembly: GCF_018991925.1. Classification (NCBI taxonomy): domain Eukaryota; kingdom Metazoa; phylum Arthropoda; class Malacostraca; order Decapoda; family Nephropidae; genus Homarus; species Homarus americanus. Next base: position 4,819,673 of record NW_024736071.1, on the reverse strand, counting down.
ATTTAATCCTATTCGTATGTTCTAGTTTGATAGCTCCTGAATTATATGACCGGAATATTGCAATAATTGTGATAAAAAGCTGAATGATTTATAATTAAATTAACATTTATTGTGTTGAATAGAGATACTGACGTCCTGTCCTTAGTGTTATTGGTGTGTGGCAGAGGTTACCCTCTTCGGCCCAGCTGTGAAGGGGTACCTTATTAAGCAGTTGGGGAAGAGTAGTAAAGCCTTTTTTAGAGTTCAGTGTATTCCCCATTGGCCCTAGCGGACATGAGACACATGGAAGCTAATTTTCAACTCTCAAACATTTCTTATATTTTTTACGGTCGTATTTCCACTAAATTTTCACTTCTCGCTCGAAACTTTTTAGCTTATAGCAATATTTGTTTTTCTGCAGCTCGAGTTCAGCATAAAGTCGAGGAAATATAGAATAAATTTTGTACGGGAGAGGAACTCCGACTTTTGCTCAGTTGTTATTATTCTCAAGTTGGTGACACTGCTGCTGTCTTTTGTCTGCTTTCTTCCTTCACTGCCCAGATGATGAAACTTTTCTCCTAAACTTAATATTAATGAAAGAAAAACAGTAAAATGGTAATATATGAGTAAAAAAATAAATACATCAACAGTGATACATTAACAGTGATGCATCAACAGTGATACATCAACAGTGATACATCAACAGTGATACATCAACAGTGATACATTAACAGTGATACATCAACAGTGATACATCAATATTACATCAACAGTGATACATCAACAGTGATACATCATCAATGATACATCAATACTGTTACATCAACAGTGATACATCATCAATGATACATCATAAATGATACCTGTACATCAATACTGTTACATCAACAGTGATACATCAACAGTGATACATCATCAATGATACATCAATACTGTTACATCAACAGTGATACATCATCGATACATCAACACTGTTACATCAACAGTGATACATCAACAGTGATACATCAACAGTGACATCAACAGTGATACATCATCAATGATACATCAATACTGTTACATCAACAGTGACATCATCAATGATACATCAACACTGATACATCAACACTGATATCAACAGTGATACATCAACAGTGATACATCAATGATACATCATTGTTACATCAGTGATACATCAACAGTGATACATCATCAATGATACATCAATACTGTTACATCAACAGTGATACATCAACAGTGATACATCAATACTGTTACATCAACAGTGATACATCAACAGTGATACATCAACACTGATACATCAACAGTGATACATCAACAGTGATAATCACGATACATCAATACTGTTACATCAACAGTGATACATCATCAGATACATCAGATATCAACAGTGATACATCAACAGTGATACATCATCAATGATACATCAATACTGTTACATCAACAGTGATACATCATCAGTGATACGTACATCAACAGTGATACATCAACAGTGATACATCACACGATACATCAAGAGTGATACATCAACAGTGATACATCATCAATGACATCAATACTGTTACATCAACGTGATACATCACGATACATCAACACAGTTACATCAACAGTGATACATCAACAGTGATACATTAACAGTGATGCATCAACAGTGATACATCAACAGTGATACATCAACAGTGATACATCAACAGTGATACATTAACAGTGATACATCAACAGTGATACATCAACAATGATACATCAATACTGTTACATCAACAGTGATACATCAACAGTGATACATCATCAATGATACATCAATACTGTTACATCAACAGTGATACATCATCAATGATACATCAACAGTGATACATCAACAGTGATACATCAACAGTGATACATCATCAATGATACATCAATACTGTTACATCAACAGTGATACATCAACAGTGATACATCAACACTGTTACATCAACAGTGATACATCAACAGTGATACATCAACAGTGATACATCGTCAATGATACATCAACACTGATACATCAACAGTGATACATCAACAGTGATACATCAACAGTGATACATCAACACACTGATATATTAATAGTGAGACATCAACTCACTCATGTATCAATAAATAAATATTGTATTTTCTTCTGTTTCTAAGACCTGTCCAAACATTAGTTTTAGTTACGAACATGATAGAATATATAACATGATGTGGGAGCTTTGAAACAGGCCACTGGTCATTTACACCGGATATTGCACCAATGGGCGTTGACCAGAGGTTGACAGCCGCCCACCGTGCCTCGAGGCTCGCCTTCACTCGACAGTATGTCGATAAGGAGGAGCCATTTGGGGCAAGAGTTGTGTTCACCCAACACCCTTGGCCGTATCCATGTGTGGCGCCAAAACAACACAAGGTAACGTACCCATAAAGTTATGTTTACAACCTATAACGTGGTTAATTTAATATATCAAATTACTTTATGAAATACCGTATATCTTATAGTAAATAACAAATTATAATTTAACACGAAAGTGAAGAATACAACAAAGTGATAAGGTCTACATTATTTTACCTGAAATACTGAACTGTCAACCCGTCCAGTACTGCCCCGTGTCAACGACGCTCCTGATACAGTAAAACGAATGACTTTCTGTCTTCATAAAACTTACAAACATTGGTGTTTGATGCAAGCTTAGGAAAATGTGGCATCCCTAAAAATTACACCGAAAAATACTTTATGTTCTTGAAACACGAGGAGGTGGTCTAATGCTCCCGAGGTGTGGGGACGTTCCTGAGGGTAAAAGCGTAACGTTCCTTTAAAACTGTTGTGGAACGAGAAGGACTCCAGACTTAGCTGATGAATAAAACGATAACCAATGAATATGATAACTTGGCCGTACCTGAGATATGGTGTGTTAATGTCCCACGAAGAGCTGTTTTAACTCACACTTACCTGGAAAAAGAAAAGGAAAAATGTAGTTGACATTACCTGCCGTCTAACCCCACCCCACAAGCCTATATGATTATTAACACTTAACTCACAGGAACAACTAGGACAGAACCAATGATCTTAAGCATTAGTTTATGGCAAATGAATGACTAAGAGAACTTGTTCAATATGTCAACAACACAACAGAGGGATAGTTACCTTGTGCTGGTGGGAACCCTGGTGCCATACAGGGTCACCTCCTGGCACCGTCTTGACACTTTTATGACACCTCATGGCACTTGACGACACCTTGCTGTACTCCATGACACACTTTACCTCTTGTGATAGTTCAAGACACTTTGCAACACTTTACCACATTATTGACACTTTACGACACTTTGCAACACTTTACCATATTAATGCTACTTTACGACACTTTATACCACACTCTTATAACACGTATGGGTGTTTTTGGAACTCACACTTACCTTGAGACCCTTAGGAGTCTTCATGACACAAGCACTTTACTACACTTATAAACACTTTAAGTTACTTACGAACACGTTATGATACATATGATCACTTCACAATACTTAAAGAAATTTTACGGTACTTAAAATCACTTTTCAAACTAAAGACCACTTTGAGACACTAATAACTACTTTACGGCACTTATAAACACTTTGTGACACTTTACCTACTTTATTACACTTATAAACACTTTGTGACACTTGATATGCTTCATGGCACTTATAAACACTTTACTACACTAACAAACACTTGCCGATACTTTTCAGTCCTCGTCAGTTTGAGTCTTCACTTCACCGGCTATAAGCCTTCGTGTACGTCCTTACCGGCACTGAGGTACAGACAACACTGTGTGTCTTGCTAGAGGCCTCTGTTGACATTCTCATATACAGCGAAACAACGAAGCAGATTCAAGACTTGAGCGAACCGACCAAACCTCGTCCCAGTGTTATAACGGACTGAGTTCGGTCTTGTTTTACTCATTCGTTTCTCCACACATGCAGCTTTAGAGATCTTTGTCTTTATCTGTTCTAATTATAAAGTATAAGGCAATGTATTACACAAGATTATAGGCCAATATTTTAGTTCGTATAATGACTCATGTTTGGATGATTGAGTCTGATGTATCGAAAAGCTGTTCCTGAACCCTCGAACACTTCCGTCTCGATGTCTCAAAGTGGTGACAGTCAACTGGTGACGAAGAGTATCCAGAATTATCTATTTTGTTTATCCCGTTTTATTTGCTTACCAAAAACAAACAAATAAACAAACGGAAATAAGATAAATCTGAATTAAACACAAGAAATAACGATAAAACACATTTTAAATTATTTTCTTATTCCGAAAGTCAACAGTTTCGAAGACGTGTGTGTTGTCTGAGGACGACCAACCCAGACCACGACTAAACCAACAGTCTCCACACACCTGTCTGGTATAGTGTGTGGTTTAATATTTTACACAGACTACACACAAACAAAAGAAAATTAATTACCTTAAACTATATTCATGAAATGTGTTCAAAGACAGGATGTTTGGCGTTTCTTAGTTTACCTGTGTAATTAATCAAACTATTATCTACTGTAAGACTGTTTGTAGCGGTAGTTTACCTTGTGACTGTCAGTAGTAACAAGTATTGTGGGACCGGGAGGGAGAAAAACTATTGAGGCTGTCAACATATGTTTGGGCACTAAACTGTCCCTGAATCTGTGTGACATCCCCGACGCCGTGGACAGTCATCCACCCCACACACTCGGCCGCTCCGTTGTTCGTCATATATATTGTGCCGATCATATCTCCGTAAAATAATGTAGACCTTATCACTTTGTTATATTCTTCACTTTCATGTTAAATTATAATTTGTTATTTACTACAAGATATACGGTATTTCATAAAGTAATTTGATGTTCAGTATACTAAAATTATCCACGTTACAGGTTGTAAACATAACTTTATGGGTATTGTTACGACCGTGTCGTATTTTTCTATTGTTTTTTATGACATGCTTCCATGTTGTTCCATATTATTCCTGTAATGATGTGTTATATTACTATTATATATTCTAGTCACCTTACCCTGTGCTGTTAGGGTTTTAACTGCTATTATTTGTTCAAGCCCATCTTATTTCTTCATTTAGAATTGTAACAAGCATTCTTTGTTTCTCTAATGACCATCTGCATTGTTAAACGACCCATGTTTCACCTGCTGGTTGCACTGGCGGGAGCCGACCTTATATATAGTACCCCATCAGCAGACGGAGTTCAGTCCAGTCCTCCTTGTCATTCAGTCCACGTTCTTTTGAGTGACACCCGTCACCTGTTACTTATACTTTATTTTATTTCTGTGTTGTTCCTGTCACCACCAATGTGGTATATCTATGTGAGTACCTATTCATGTCTCTTATGTGTCCATCAGTGCTTGCTTAGTTACATTTAAGTAATTCAGTGTTGTTTCACGATAGTTAATTTCAGTGTTAGTTATTTTATATGTTTATGCAGTGTTAACGTAATCCAGTGTTTTATTTTTATTCTATATATTTAAGCAGTTCTTTTGATGTTTCGATGTTTTAGTATCATTTGTGTCTTAAAAGTTTCGATAGTGAATCAATTTGTTGTGAGAAGCCTACGAGGCTCTTTATTGTGTTAATACTTAATTTAATTAAATTCTTAAAGGTTTACTTTATTTATTTTATTCCCTTTTGATTTACTTCACTTTTTTTTTTTTTTGGTTACGCCTTGAACCTGGATATTAAAGTAAATTAAGAGACGGCGTAACAGTATGTTACCTTGTGTTGTTTTGGCGCCACACATGGATACGGCCATGACTGTATTATTTATTCCATAAATGCTTCGGATTCACGAGTCTGAATCTCTGGGTTCATGGTTCAGGAGGAGAGCTGACAGGACTTTGTGGGTGACTGTACAGTACAGTGAGCAGTATCTGTCCTCACTCTAACAAGGCGTCAGCGTTATGAGACCGACCTTTCACAATACATTATATTCCCTGGGTTATGAACAGTCGTTGTTGAAAAGACAATGAAAGAAAAAATCCACAAACACCAAGAAAAATGATAATTTTTGTTGAAATAATTAATTAAATGTGAGAAATGTTTTCCATCAATATATTTTATGTTTGAAATTTGTGTAGTAAAAAGACAATTTTAATCTCTGTTATAAAACCATAATAAAAAAAATGACGTTTTTTAAAAGTATTATTCATGTGTTTAATACTTTTTATTTTGTTCTTTATAGTTACACATTAAAGGTGTATTTTTCTCCAGAAATCTTCACTCAACTGTTATATATCTGTATAAATATAAATGTTTTTAAAAGACAAAATAAAAAGAATGTATCAGACTAACACTCAAGGAGTCACGATTCCCATGACGTGAACATTATTTTATATCAACTATTGACTCTACATTTTTCACTTTCTTTTGGGAACTAAAGCAACACAACGGCCTCGGCAATATCACCACATCAACCCAAAAGTCGAACAAAAATAAAACCCACAAAAAACGATTTCAGAGGTTTTTTTTCTGGGTAAGTTCACGGCAGGATATTGGATTGTGTTTCACTTGTCAAACACTCAGATGTAATGTGGTAGAATTGTTGTGGTAGAGTTGCTGTGGGGTAGTCCTCTGTCTGTACTGAGGAATAAGGAATAAGGGGAGAGAGTGTAGTGTGGTCCTGGCCTGTAGTCGGATATTGCATCCCACTTCCTCTGTGTTATGCATCATCAAAGCTGTTTTCGCTTTGATACTCTGACAATGGTAGAGAGAGAGACCAAGTTTCTGTCAGATCCCTATTGCAATATATGTCACTGAATAAGATTTCTCTATCTCTCGTGTTAAAACCTCTCTTCTTCGCTACTGAGATATAAGAAGAGATAAAGAGAACACAGGAGTGAGAGAAAAATACACAAGGGAGAGAAAGAGAATGTGAGAGAGAAGGAGAATTAAAATCTTATTACTTTTTAGCCAGAGGTTTTAAACAGATTATCAAGACCTTTTTTTGTGCTGTAATTATCAAATTTTGTCTTATTGAAGGAATTATTTTTTGTGTGCAGTCATTTTATATGTATAATTATGTGTGTGGATGTATGATGCATGTGTGGATGTATGATGCATGTGTGGATGTATGATGCATGTGTGGATGTATGATGCATGTGTGGATGTATGATGCATGTGTGGATGTATGATGCATGTGTGGATGTATGATGCATGTGTGGATGTATGATGCATGTGTGGATGTATGATGCATGTGCGGATGTATGATACATGTGTGAATATATGATACATGTATGAAATGTTATAAATAGATTGATAAATATATATAAAGTTAAACTCGGTAATAATACAAGGAAGGTAAACTAGGTCAGCATTACTTACAGTCAATTCAGATAAAACTCGTCAGCCTCTACCAGAGTTTACGAGAAATTTAACATTTTTACGATATTTTCACCACCAACTAATAAAAAAAAAAATTTATTAGAGGTGTGAATTTATTTTTTTCACCCAAGGTTTTAATTATTATTTTTTTTTTCGCACTGGAGAGCCCTGCTGCTATCCATTACGTTATTAAATTGTGTAGTTGGTGCACACACACACACACACACATATACTGTAGTCTCAGCGCACTTCACTTCCGATCGTGAAGTATTTAAAACGGATTAATGTTGTGGAACGAACTTGAACGGCAGGTGGTGATTAGCATAGGTGTCCTGCTTGTAACCCTGGAAGAGAGCAGAAAAACACACAGACACACACACGCACACACACACACATACACACACACACACACACACACACACACACACACACGGAGGACAAAGAGATGAAAATGAGACAGAGGAAGGACAGACTGACAGAGGGAGGTGATGATGGACAGGAGAAAGAGAGGTGAGAGAGGAACGAGGAGAACGGAATAGGGGATTGAGAGACAGGGAAGGATAATTGGACAGAGGCAAGACGGCTTGTGTGTTTGAGACAGAGAGAGAGAAAGAGAGAGAGAGAGAGAGAGAGAGAGAGAGAGAGAGAGGTGTGAACCTTCAGATTACAACCCTCAGCTCACAACCATCAGATCATATCTCTCAGTCGACGCTTATTATTTCACAATCCATATATGTCAACTCTGAACTAAACTCACAGCGAATGAGTTAATAAGTCATAGGGCACACAGTCACAACTCTCAGCTCACAGGAGTAGCAGAGACGACTGTGTTCTTTCAGGGCTATTGATTAGTGCTTGCGTCACCCCTCCCTCCCTCCCTCCCTCCCTTGATGGTCCTGGGATTAATGATTGATATCCTGGTGACTCCCTCCCTCCCTCCTTCCCTCCAGTAGTGCGTGGGGTGACTCTCCTCCCTCCTCCTCCCTCCCTCCCTCCCTTGATGGTCCTGGGATTAATGATTGATATCCTGGTGACTCTCCTCCTCCCTCCTTCCCTCCAGTAGTGCGTGGGGTGACTCTCCCTCTCTCCCTCCTCCCTCCAGTAGTGTGTGTGGGGTGACTCCCTCCCTCCAGTAGTGCGTGGGGTGACTCCTCCTCTCTCTCCTCCCTCCCTCCAGTAGTGTGTGGGGTGACTCCTCCCTCCCTCCAGTAGTGTGGGGTGACTCCTCCCTCCCTCCAGTAGTGCGTGGGGTGACTCCCTCTCTCTCCCTCCCCTCCAGTAGTGTGTGGGGTGACTCCCTCCCTCCTTCTCTCCAGTAGTGCGTGGGGTGACTCCCTCCCTCCAGTAGACTCCCCTCCAGTAGTAGTGTGTGGGGTGACTCCTCCTCCTTCCCTCCAGTAGTGCGTGGGGTGACTCCCTCCCTCCAGTAGTGTGTGGGGTGACTCCTCCTCCAGTAGTGTGTGGGGTGACTCTCCTCCCTTCCTTCCTCCAGTAGTGCGTGGGGTGACTCCTCCTCCAGTAGTGTGTGGGGTGACTCCCTCCTCAGTGTGTGGGGTGACTCCCTCCTCCTTCCCTCCAGTAGTGCGTGGGGTGACTCCCTCCCTCCAGTAGTGTGTGGGGTGACTCCCTCCTCCAGTAGTGTGTGGGGTGACTCCCTCCTCTCTCCCTCCCTCCCTCAGTAGTGTGTGGGGTGACTCCTCCTCTCTCCCTCCCTCCCTCCAGTAGTGTGTGGGGTGACTCCTCCCTCCTTCCCTCCAGTAGTGCGTGGGGTGACTCCTCCCTCCAGTAGTGTGTGGGGTGACTCCTCCCTCCAGTAGTGTGTGTGTGGGTGACTCCTCCTCCTTCCCTCCAGTGACTCTCCCTCCAGTAGTGTGTGGGGTGACTCCTCCCTCCAGTAGTGTGTGGGTGACTCCCTCCCTCCTTCCCTCCAGTAGTGTGTGGGGTGACTCCTCCTCCTTCCCTCCAGTAGTGTGTGTGGGGTGACTCCTCCCTCCAGTAGTGTGTGGTGACTCCTTCCCTCCAGTAGTGCGTGGGGTGACTCCCTCCCTCCAGTAGTGTGTGGGGTGACTCCCTCCCTCCAGTTTACTGATGAAAAGTTGTATATTTACTATCACTCAATGATAAAACACCCTAACCTAACCTAATAAACAATAAATATTCAGCAAACAAGACTGACAAGACTGTGTAAAATGTGTTGTTATTTGGCTGAGGAACTGTAGTTTACTTATGTCCGCAGGTGTTTGTGTAGAGTGAGAGTGGCAGGTAATAGTGTAGTGAGGGGCACCTGGTTGTTGAGCTGCTCGTAGATCAGTGCGTCTACTGTGTGTCCACCGACAAGCTAGATGTTTACCTCGCTGCCTCCGACTCGAGTGAGCCAAGATGACCAGCACAGGTTCACTAAGAATAAACCACAGTAGTAGTTTGTATTTCAAAATTATCTATGATCACATTAATATACAAGGGATGTATATTTATGCATTGAAATTTCCTCAAGTTGCATACCTGACGTGTTAATATCCTGCCTGAAATATTTCACATAATTCACATTTTGTAAATTAATTTCCAAGTATGAAATATCTTAAACTGATAATCACTTAATAAAGCCACACACAAGAGTTAGTAAGACCTGTACACTCTTAATAACTATAGCATATATCTCTTACTTAATTATAAATACTGTAACAAAATCTATCCTCGTCTTATAACAGTGGGTCTGGTGAGGAACCTTGAAGCACAAAGAAATATTTTACTAACATATATGATCTTGGTTAATAAGAGAAGAATTATACCGTACACTAAATAATCTCTGCTCTTGTTAGGTTCTTCACACTTCACAATGTTTGATCATATCTAGCCAGTGTGTGTGTGTGTGTGTGTGTTCATTCAGTATGTTTGGGTCTCTCTCACACTCATCACACTGGCTACTATGAGTAATTATATGATTCACTGTATAGTCTTGTAAAAAAATGCAATGGTCTTTAACATACTGAGCAAATTATATATTTTTTTAGGTACAATGTGACCAATTTTATTTCTAGTTTGTGGATTAAGAAACACAATTACTAAGCTATTTCAAGATTTGTTGTATGTACAGTGGCTAAAACAACTATCTGTGCAGGTGGGGGTCGATTGTGACTAGTGACAGCCCTCATATACTAATATTTATCGTCCATGGTCTCATATTGTTTCCCACAAAGTATGCACAGATAGTTGTTTTAGCTAATTTACATATCTTAAATACCTCACACAAATATGTATTTTTTCATTCTGATTTGTTTTCCTGAACTACATCGCCAAACTTCCAAAATAGAATCTCTGCCAGCAATATGTTTATGAGGTGTGAAATATAAAGGCACGTTGATGGGTAACTAATCTATTGTGTTGCCAAGAATTTTACTGACGTTTGAAAGTTACTTAAACATAAATAGAATTACTCCTGAACGATACACAGAGTACAAGTTATTAGTTGTGATATATTTCAACTTTAAACGCCTCATGAAATATATCCACCCTGCATTATTTACTAAGATAGTGTTGGTAAATATGGTTAAAATTAATAATGAAATAAATTTAGTTGAAATATTTCCTCAAAATATTATCTATAGCGTGTTGTATATTTGAACTGAAAGTAATGAAGGACTTTATTCAACTATGATATAAATGATTGTTATTCGTAACCTGGGAAAATTAATGTTATCTTTAGTTACAAATGACTGAAGCATTTTGAGAGAGATGAGGCTCTCTCTCTCTCTCTCTCTCTCTCTCTCTCTCGACCTCAGTTCCATAATGCATTTTAGTATTTTTTTAAAATTAATCCAATGGCGAAATTTTACTGTGAGAAAAGAAAGAAAATTATGAGTCGGGATCCTGTTCTCGAGGTCAACCTTTACTCTCACGCATGACCTAATTCTCAAGGCTGACCTAATTCTCAAGGCTGACCTAATTCTCAAGGCTGACCTAATTCTCAAGGCTGACCCAATTCTCAAGGCTGACCTAATTCTCAAGGCTGACCTAATTCTCAAGGCTGACCTAATTCTCAAGGCGGGCTAATTCTCAAAAGGCTGGCCTAATTCTCCAAGGCTGACCCAATTCTCAGGAGCTGACCTAATTCTCAGGGTGACCTACTTTAACTTCCAAGGTCGACACTTGGCTCCAATTTTCCACCTCAAGTGAATAGAACACCTGGGCTGGGTTAAATTACAGAGGGTAATTGAATACTGTATATCACGCAGAGAGAGAGAGAGAGAGAGAGATTAATGTTAAAGGTAAAATATTGGGGAGTTAGAGAGGTGGAGAGAATAAAGAAGAGAAACAAATGGAAGAATAGGAAGATAATGGAGTGTGTGTGTGTGTGTGTGTGTGTGTGTGTGTGTGTGTGTGTGTGTGTGTGTGTGTGTGCGTGCAATATAATCAAGAACAAATTACTGTACCTTAACAAACTATAGTGTAATATTGTTGATCGGTTTGTCTCTGCTAAATCCAAAAAGGTTCAGTAATCGTCTTTTGTTCAGAAATATACCAGAGAACCAAAAGTATAATTACCTTTCTAACCATACGAGTAAATTACAATTAATGGAAAGAATAAACCGTATCTATGTGAGCGGAGTATTTGGTGTATATTTCAGTGTCGTAAGTAAAAAATAAAGATTGTAAAAGTTAATAAAAAATAAAAGGCCTCATGTTTTGCCCAACTATTTTATACTGCCTTTGATCATTTTAAGCTGGATTTTTCCATGTAAATAGTTGCCGTCAATAACACAATTTCATTAAAAAAAAAATAACGTGAAAAATAAATATTTATGTCAGTTCTGTGTCGTTCATTCACTTGTTTTTTTTGTCTCTCGTTGTCTATATATCGGTTATTGGTTAAGTAATTATTATATGTGTGTTTATCTAATAATCTTTTTATAACAGATTAGCCTTCGTCGATTTTTTTTTAACTAATGCTAACGCGTCGTCAGAGACTTCCCTCCCTGCAGTGTTCTGGCCTCTCTCAACAATCATCTAGGTTCCCCTTCTGCCACATTGTTAGTCTTTTCCTCATAGCTATCACGTTCCCCTTATGTTTACTTTTTCAGTCTGTTCTCTAGTGGAAGAGATGGGGGTATTGTACCTGGTATTAGGAGGTGCCAGTGGTACCAGAGGAGTTATGCATGAGGCGTGGCATCTCCCTGATTATTTTTTTGTATCTCCATATTTTGGTGGGTTAAAGCTAGTTTGTTGGGAATCACCTGACAATTTCTGAGTAGTTCTCGTTAATCCACACCTCTGCCTCTTTACCCGACATACACATACACACATACACACACATACACACATACACACACATACACACCTACTGAGGGCAAAAGAAGTGAGAACTGTCTTGATATTTCCATCTCTCTCTCTCTCTCCCTCTCTCATCCTCACGTTCCTTCAGACTATTTTTGCCCACCTCCCTCTTTCTTCATTTTTTGTTCACCTCCATCATTATCCTATTATTTCATTCCCCTTCTTCATTAATGTCTCTCTCCTCTCTCTCCTCCTCTTTTGTTAAACGTATATAATTATTCCTTCATTCCCTTCAATGTTGTTTTCTGTCTGTCCTTCTCTCTCTCTCTGTCTCTCTCTCTCTCTCTCTCTAAGATGGTTGACCTTTCTCCTACTTTCATCAATCACTTTCTAAAGCTCTTCCTCTTCTTTCATTTTTTAATCACCATTTGGTTTCCACTCTCCCCTTCCTCTTGTCACCCTCTTTCCCCTTCCTCTTCTCACCCTCTTCCTCTTCTCACCCTCTCCATCCTACTCTCCTTTATTCCCTCTTTTTCTTACATCTTTATCGTCTTCCCTTCGCTTGAGCTGTTGGCTTAATTGCTTGTTTCCTGCGTCCAATTTCATTTCCTTATAGTTCATTCATTTTTTTCTTTTATTAATGTGATTTATATATCCTCTCTCACTCTCTCTCTCTCTCTCTCTCTCTCTCTGGCCTAGAAATAATCTTACGGATGTGAGTTGTGTCTCAGAAGTGTCCCCAGGAGAGAGAGAGAGAGAGAGAGAGAGAGAGAGAGAGAGACCCCTTACCACTCTTTCTGCCAACAACAATAACAACAACAACAACAATAATAACAACACAACCATCATCAACAACAACAACAACCAAGATGGCCGCCCGTCTACTCTGTCCACAGGGTTGTGATTTTGATCGTAACTTAAGGGGAAAAATACAACTTTATATTTAACAACAACATACGAACCTTTAGTCTGTCTGTCTGTCTGTCTGTCTGTCTGCCTGTCTGTCTGTCTGTCTGTCTGTCTGTCTGTCTGTCTGTCTGTCACCTGTAATACATCACTCGACACGACAGGGAAATATTGAAGACTTTACACTCTCCCTCTTCCCCTCTCACCCCTCTCCCCTACACTTTATCATCTTCCACAATATCGTTTTTCAATATGTCTTTTTTTTGGGTCGTAATATTCTCCCCAAAAGCGGCCATACGCCACATTACCCATTATCCTGAGATATATCCCGTTATGGTGAAATATATCCCGTTATAATGAAATATATCCCGGTATAATGAAATATATCCCGTTATAATTAAATATATCCCGGTATAATGAAATATATCCCGGTATAATGAAATATATCCCGGTAGAATGAAATATATCCGCTTACTCTACATTTACAGCTCATTTACTCTACATTTACAGCTCATTTACTCTACATTTACAGCTCATTTACTCTACATTTACAGCTCATTTACTCTACATTTACAACTCATTTACTCTACATTTACAACTCATTTACTCTACATTTAAGGCTCACCCTTAGTTCCCTCCCTCCCCCCTGTAGTTAATACGTGAGTGCCTCTTTCACCACGTCTCTCCTTCCTCCTCTCTACATTCCCCTTACCTCTCCTCCCCCTTACCTCCATCTTCCACCCATTCCCCTATTACCCCTTTCCTTCACCATCCTCATACGCTTACTCTCTCTCTCTCCTATTGTAGTTCCTGGGTCCCCTCTCTTCACACTCCTCCCTCTCCATTCACTGTTCACATTTTTTCCTCTTCAAGTAATTCCAAGTGAGAGGTCTCGGGCTGCCCTCACCTTATCCAGAGTTGAAGGCCACCACACAAGCAGGTGCCAGATGAGGGCCACCACACAAGCAGGTGCCAGATGAGGGCCACCACACAAGCAGGTGCCAGATGAGGGCCACCACACAAGCAGGTGCCAGATGAGGGCCACCACATAAGCAGGTGCCACATGAGGGCCACCACATAAGCAGGTGCCAGATGAGGGCCACCACATAAGCAGGTGCCACATGAGGGCCACCACATAAGCTTCTCTCTATAATTGCCTCCTCATAAAACACAATAATTTTCTGCTCAATTTTGGTACCAAGATTTTTCCTCTGGACCATAAGACTGGTGAAACCTGGTCCTCTTACGCCCCTCTGTCTGTCTGTCTGTCTGTCTTGGTCTCTATATTAATGAATGGTAAAACTCCTGAGAACTGTTACCACCACCACCACCACCACCACCACCTCAATAATTATATTTCAGTCAGGTTTTAATAACATGTAAGGGTTAGGTTAGGTTAGGTTAGGTTAGGTTAGGTTAGGTTAGATTAAGTTTGACTGCAACACATCCTCGCTACATACATTAGGGAAATTTATATTACTGTTTTCTTAAATCAATTTGAAATAGATCATATTTAATCTTCACTATATCCACATATTTATTCCTTAACGTTCTCCAAAACAACAGTCTCAAGAATTACTCAGCAAAATTACTGAAGCATGAGAGGTGGTGGTGACGACGTTGCCTCCCGGCGTTTTCAACACGCTAATGGCCAAATCTCCTCTCCCACTCTCGCTAATTTTCGCCACAATACGTGTACTCTCGGGGCTAGGGAGGGAGGAGGCGGGCAGCGTCTATAGTTAATGTACGGTGTTACTGGTTATTTTAGCTTATCCAGTAGGAACTCTCTCTCTCTCTCTCTCTCTCTCTCTCTCTCTCTCTCTCTCTCTCTCTCTCTCTCTCTCTCTCTCTTCTATTAAGCTCTCTCTCTCACTCTCTCCATTACTGTACTCGCTAGTTCTCGGTGACACACTGCGGTTGGACCTTTGGGTGACGATGATCCAACAGTAACGCCCGAGAATCGTTTATTGCGTCTGTCCATAGTTGTTGAAGGGCAAGAGGTGAAGTTAAGGAGAATAAAAGCCTCTAACCTATCCTCATCAGAACAGTAATTACAGGAAGTAGAGAAAGTTGGGTCACCTATAACTCACTCTGGTTAAGAACCGTCCTATCAACGGGATAACAACACAACAGTTAAATAACAACAAAACACTAATAGAATAAATAAACAACATAACATTAGAATAAAAGCAGAACAACAGCTCAACAAAATTAAAGTCACCATCACAAAGAGAAAAACAACATTATCCCATCTCCCTCCCTGCCTGTTCCCCGTCCTTCCTCCCTCCCTCTCTCTCTCTCCCTCCCTGCCTGTTCCCCATCCTCCTACCCTCTCTCTCTCCCTCCCTCGTACCCATCCTTATACTCCCCCTCTTCGTTTCCTCCTCCCCCCTTCCTCCCCGTCACCTTCTCCCCACACCTTATGATCCTCCGCAGAGCCAGGGATCAGTTCGACTCTATTGGATCACAAAATTCCCCCCAAACTCTTACTACAACATGCAGTAATTATATCTCACTTCATTAGTAATTGAGACATGTACACTCCCCTTCACTAGTGTGTTTACAGGGACTCGTCATATAAACATTCCATATATCATTATCTTTGAGATATTTATTTTAACATTGTTTTAATTTGATGCCTTAGTATGTTTACTATTGTGAGTTTCCTTCTGTTGAATGTAAAGAAACACAGCGACACAACCTGAGGAGCCCCTGTAAACGCACTAGTGAAGGGGACTGTACATATATTACAGAGTCTAAATGCTGTGTCATTTTTTAATAGTAATTTTGAGTTAGTGATTTAGATACATTGTTACGAGTCTATTTATGGAAAATATGTAAGGAAAGAAAATGAGAGAACTGGTTTGTATATCCTACGTTAAATAAAGATATATGCATATTTACATTAAGTTAGGGTTTTAGTGTAACCCATTAAGGAATAGTGTTGATTTTAAACGCGAGAAACCTTAAGTACTCACATGTCACTTTATGAGTTTAGTCTAACTTAACCCTTTAGAGTCCAGCGGTGCATTTAGGTAAGTTAATCTGGCTAACAAGACGAATTATTCACCCGAGAGTCACCCCTGTCCTCTTAAGAGTTAGTTATCACTGAGAAATTAACTTTGTGTCATGAGTTAAGGGAGCCAGTCAGAGTGGCTCTCTTATCTTTGTGTCATGAGTTAAGGGAGCCAGTCGGAGTGGCTCTCTTATCTTTGTGTCATGAGTTAAGGGAGCCAGTCAGAGTGGCTCTCTTATCTTTGTGTCATGAGTTAAGGGAGCCAGTCGGAGTGGCTCTCTTATCTTTGTGTCATGAGTTAAGGGAGCCAGTCAGAGTGGCTCTCTTATCTTTGTGTCATGAGTTAAGGGAGCCAGTCGGAGTGGCTCTCTTATCTTTGTGTCATGAGTTAAGGGAGCCAGTCGGAGTGGCTCTCTTATCTTTGTGTCATGAGTTAAGGGAGCCAGTCAGAGTGGCTTCCTTAACTTCAGTTACCATCAAGATCTAACGTAAGACTCTCTGAGAACCTTCATCCCGGATTACTGTGGGTAAGATCTTGGTAAGGTTTCTTTCCAGACGCCTCTTACCTGAGATTAATCAGTAGTGTCTCTCTCTCTCTCTCTCTCTCTAGGTCAAGACGATTCCAAATATACCAAATATTATAGATCGTAGGTCTGGAAGAGGAGTGATGCACAGACAGACAGACAGACAGACACAGGTAGACACAGACAGACAGACACAGGTAGACACAGACAGACAGACACAGGTAGACACAGACAGACAGACACAGGTAGACACAGACAGACAGACACAGGTAGACACAGACAGACAGACAGACAGACAGACAGATAGACAGACACTTCCAAATATATATGAGATTTAGACTATTCTTATGTGTCATATGTATATTTTTACTCTCGCAATGAATTATGATTATATAACCTAACCTAACCAAACCTAACCTAACCAAACCTAACCTAACCAAACCTAACCAAACCTAACCTAACCAAACCTAACCTAACCAAACCTAACCTAACCTAACCAAACCTAACCTAACCAAACCTAACCTAACCAAACCTAACCTAACCACCTTTTGTTTATCCTCGTGGCCTCCCTCCCTGTTTGACCATTAATTTAAAACTGTTCTGGTGATGAAACAGTGAGGAAGGGAAAGGCAAGGCCATTTAGGAGGAAGGAGCGTCTTGCAGGTTACTTTACACACTCGTAACAATGGTTTTAATTTATACAAACTTAAGATTTAGGCGTAGGTTGTGGATGAGTGGAACAAGTTACCAAACATCATCATTAACTCGAATACGCTGGATAGCTTCAAACATAGGTTGGGTGGATATATGAGCGATAGGGGTTGGGTGTAAATGGGGCTGCTGCAATTTCCTCCATTCATATGTTTACAGTCAATTTTATTTGTTGATTGGTCAAAGTTGAATGAGCAGGAATTTCATTATTGTGAACCAGTTGAAACGAATCGAGTTTCCTTGGATCACCTTCCTACAAGTAGCTAAGCGAAGGACTATCGGGGATATTACGGAGATTAAATAAAAGCATTTCACTTTCTTTCTAGATGATAACCTTTAATTTAAGTAAAGGCAGAAGTATGGTAGAAGTAAAGTACAGTCGCCTGAGATTAAAGAATAGGTATAACTTTAAGTTCTGAATATTATTCCACTTTGATATATTGTGAGTTTCCTCGATACTTGTACAGATAATTACCGAATTAACTCCAAAGAAAGCTGAATTGTCAAGCGGGTAGAGATCACGATTAAACAGACATCAGTCACAGAATAAAATCATGAGGTTAGGTTTTCCGCGAATTAAAACCTTGGTCAAGACACTGTGTTTCTTGACGTTTCTTTCGTTATTATAGTTCCAGCGCTCAGGAAATTAAACCGATGGTGTGAATTAAGTGTAGGAGTCGACACCACTTTAGGGTAGTTTAGATTGTGAACTCTAAGAACTGACGTGACGCTCTGGAACATGTTACAACCTGGAGTCATTTGTGAAAGGGGCAAATCAAGAAAGAAGATAAATTTAAAAGCATAGAACTTATTATTAACTTAACAAACAACGACTTATGAACTAACAAACTGCAACTCAACACTAGTTATGAAATTAACTTGTTAACTCGGTAAATGTAACTAACAGTAAGCGAGACAGGGACACACAGGTAGAACACTCGACATACAGTAGAATTGTGGCCAAAACTCAACATTAAGCATAATACCACATAGGAGTGAGGCCTGACACAATAAGGGATAAACATGACTAGAAATAATGATTCACAGCACTGTGTAATACTTAAGGTTCTGTAGAGATCTGTGTTGACACTCAGTTGACTGCTCAGGTCCACAACACCCGAGCTCACATGCGACCACTGTGAGGGCTCCACACGTCTGGCCTCTGGTCAGTGGGAGAGACTACCGGGTAAACCAGCAGGTTCTGTTTATATAGGGCCAAACAAGGGCAGGAGGCGTAGCTAAAGGTGTAACAAGCGTGAGGGTCGTTTAGCTTGTTGAGAAAGAGCAGCTGACATGACGGAAGTTTATTCACAGGATATTGGCTGGCCCGTCCCTACAAGGTCTTCCTATAACAAACACCATACAACATTGACCAGGTACTGATGGGAGGAAGGGTAAGCTTCTAAACACCCATACATTTAGGTTTCCTGTCGAGGGCTGCATCACGTATTACATCTGAGCAAGGTCACCTGTTAATTCCTTTACACTGTAACATAGAGAACTGAGAACTGAATAGAATAGTGGGGTGGGCTACGGTGAACCTCAACGTCAGAACTTTTTGAAATTTGTTTAGAGTGTTTAACAACTCTTTAGGCAAGGGTGAGTCACACACAGAGTTATATTAAGCTCCGTGAAATGAAACTGGAACTTTGAAAGGACAGATTCCAACAATTCAATAAAACGTTGTACTAGACAAGACAACTTATTACTTGCTATCTGATCGAAAATGTCAATATTACACACTAGTGTCACGAGGACTAGGAGAATAAGTTGAGCTGAAACTATCGGGGGGAATTTGTAACAGGAGAATCTGGTCAAGTCACAGAACACATTCGTATGTAGCGCTGCTCGTGAGTCTCATTACACTTTTATGATGTGAAGGACAGAGTAAAACACGAGTATAAACTTGTGTAACTTAGAATATTGTGTTTACAGGATCCTAACCACTTGTCTGGGAACACTGAGTCAACACCAGTACAATCTAATTAACACAGGTAACAATTAATCAGGTAGACGCAGGTGAGATAAAACAAATTAACACAGGTAACAGTTTATCAGGTAGACGTAGGTGAGATAAAACAAATTAACACAGGTAACAGTTTATCAGGTAGACGCAGGTGAGATAAAACATTATACTATTAAACCTCATAATCATTAACATAATTATTCATTTAAAACAAGAAAAATCGCCTAAAATAACGTTAATAACATTGTGAAGTGTAATGAATCATGACTGAATATTACAGAACTTACTATAAGGGAGACAAGAGGGCTTTAACTACTGGGGGAGGTGGGTTGGGCTAGGGCAGGTTGTGAGGCTGGGGCAGGTTGTGAGGCTGGGGCGGGTTGTAGGGGCTGGGGCAGGCTGTGAGGCTGGAGTAGGTTGTAGGAGCTGGGGCAGGCTGTGAGGGAGCTGGGTTGGGCTGTGAGGGCTGGGGAGCAGGTTGTGGGGCTGGGGCAGGTTGTGGGGGCTGGGGCAGGTTGTGAGGGTGGGGCGGGCTGTGGGGCTGGGGGCAGGCTGTGGGGGCTGGGGCAGGCTGTGAGGCTGGGGCAGGTGTGGGGAGCTGGGGAGGCTGTGGGGGGCTGGGACAGGCTGTGAGGCTGGGAACGGGTTGTGAGGGGGCTGGGGGGCTGTGAGGGCTGGGGCAGGTTGTGGGGGCTGGGACAGGTTGTGAGGGCTGGAAGGGACAATAAATCACCTTGGCTTCGCCTCGGACTGAAGGATTTGTCTGGCTGGTTTAAATGTAAATAAGGTGAGTGAGATGAAGCTCTCCTAGGCTCCACCACCAGGCTCCCGTAGGCTCCACCACCAGGCTCCCTGGGGCTCACCACCACCACCACCAGGCTCCCTGGGCACCACCACCCAGGCTCCCGTAGGCTCCACCACCACCACCACCAGGCTCCCATAAGCACCACCACCCAGGCTCCGCAGGCTCCACCACCACCACCACCAGGCTCCCATGAAACCACCCACCCAGGCTCCATGGGCTCCCACCCAGGCTCCTGGGCTCCACCACCAGGCTCCCATAGGCTCCACCACCAGGCTCCCATAGGCTCCACCACCAGGCTCCCATAGGCTCCACCACCAATACTAGGCTCCCGTAGGCTCCACCACCAATACTAGGCTCCTGTAGGCTCCATCACCACCACCTAGGCTCCCGCAGGATCCATCACCACCACCTAGGCTCCCGCAGGATCCATCACCACCACCTAGGCTCCCGCAGGTTCTACCACCAGACTCCCGCAAGCTTTAGGTACCACCGTCGCCTCTACCACCTGGTGTTAGGACGCCTTTACTCTGGAACTGACAGGCTTATTTTATTTATTTATTTATTTATTATTATTTTTTTTTGAGAGAGAGAGGTCCCGAGGCGATCTGGCAGTTTATTTGTGTACTGCCTGGCGCTATGGGGTGGTGGGGGGTGCTGTCTGGTGCCGGAGGGTGAAGGTGTGTTGGGGGAAGGAGTGGAGGTGTGTTGGGGGGAAGGAGAGTGTTGTGGTGCATAAGGAAGGAAGGTTAATGGAAATATAGTGGGTTGAAATAGAGAGGAAAGTGTTAGTTTTTCAAGCTCTGCCCGGCTTAGGTGTTGGAGAGAGAGAGAGAGAGAGAGAGAGAGAGAGAGAGAGAGAGAGAGCTGAGTAATGTTTTTCTTTTGGATATGAATCTGGGTTACTTTCAATCCACCAGTGAAGTATAATTATAGTGTAGTGTAGTGTAGTATTGGGATGCACCGGAACCAGAATATTAAATGTTTCATGGCACCTACAAAAATAAGAGAAAACAGATGATTAAGGACATAGACAGAGACAGATAAACAGACAGTCAGGTGAAAGAGAAATAAAAACAACAGACATATTTTCTCGACAAGATTTAGTGCAGAGTGAAGCGGGGAATAATATTTTAGTGTGTCGCATTTACATATTGATGGTTTACCTGAGTTTCCCTTCCTTCCTTCCTTCCTCCCTCCCTCCCTCCCTCCTTCCTTTCTCCTTCCTTCCTTCCTCCCTCCCCCCACCCCCCCTCCAACAGTGTAAAGGAATATATACTTAATAAATAATCCACCTAAGATTCTTATATAAAAAATAGAAAAAAGTAAAAATATATGTTTTCAGTTCTATAACATCACGAAAAAGGACAATATGCTCCACCATGCTCCACCAGCTCAAGGTTCTACCAAGCTCTACCAACACCAGTCTCCAAGTAGTACCAAGCTCCACCACCAATACCACCATTCGCCAACACCACCAGCACCACCATTCTCCACCACCACTAGAGGAAATCTTATAGTACTCAAGGTATCAGTCTCTTGTTATTCTCGTCTCCTTGGTGTAGTTGTTATGGTGTGTGTGAGATGAGGGTGTGTCTTAAAGATGGGAATAAGTTATACTAAAAGAAACACAATGACAAGTATCCGTGTTGGGTTGTGTTGAGTTAGTAGTGGTGGTAGTGGTAGTGGTGGTGGTGGTGGTGGTGGTAGTAGTGGTGGTGGTGGTGGTGGTGTTGTCTGATTCATGCTTTTTAATAATGCAGGGAACGAAAAACCCATGAAAATCGGGGAAATATTTTAAGAATTTTTTTTTTCAACGAGCGTACCTAACCTAACATAACCTGATAGTCAGTCTTCCATTTCAAATTTCATTGGAATATTATCCATCAGATCACTGTATGAATAGTTTCTTGTAACAATTTTAAGGAAGGATACAACAAATAATAAGCTTTTACATAGAAAGTATTATAATATAAATAATATCTTTTTTTAATACTCTCTCTCTCTCTCTCTCTCTCTCAAACTGCTATATACCTACACACAATGTACAGATGCAATATTCTCTATGAGGGTGTGTCTTAAAGATGGGAATAAGTTATACTAAAAGAAACACAATGACAAGTATCCGTGTTGGGTTGTGTTGAGTTAGTAGTGGTGGTAGTGGTAGTGGTGGTGGTGGTGGTGGTGGTAGTAGTGGTGGTGGTGGTGGTGGTGTTGTCTGATTCATGCTTTTTAATAATGCAGGGAACGAAAAACCCATGAAAATCGGGGAAATATTTTAAGAATTTTTTTTTTCAACGAGCGTACCTAACCTAACATTCATGTTTTTTAATAATACAGGGAACGAAAAACCCATGAAAATCGGGGAAATATTTTAAGAATTTTTATTTTTTTCAACGAGCGTACCTAACCTAACATAACCTGATAGTCAGTCTTCCATTTCAAATTTCATTGGAATATTATCCATCAGATCACTGTATGAATAGTTTCTTGTAACAATTTTAAGGAAGGATACAACAAATAATAAGCTTTTACATAGAAAGTATTATAATATAAATAATATCTTTTTTTAATACTCTCTCTCTCTCTCTCTCTCTCTCTCAAACTGCTATATACCTACACACAATGTACAGATGCAATATTCTCTAAAATATCAACACATTTATATTTAAAGACGAGGAAAAGAAAAAATCTAGAAGAAAACTGCAAAGAAATGGAACAATTTTTTATCAGACTAAAGTTGGTGGCCGGATATTGGGTCGTGGGTCCAATACCTAACCAATCAGTTGGGTGTGGGAGCTTAACCTGTAGCTGGGTGAGGGTGTAACCGACCTAACATTACTACTCTTGCATGAGATACTGTCACCTGCATCTCTCTGTCTCTCTCTTCTCCTGACTACTGAGAGAGAGAGAGAGAGACTATTTGTTGAGTAATACAACCAAGGTTTTATAGAACACAGAGTTAGGTTACAACAATTACAGCAGAAACTTCACACATAATAACAGCTTCACGTACAATCAAACAATCTCTAATTGTTGTTAACTATTACAAACTGCTGGATAAAAAAATAATGTCAACAAAAATGAGTCGAAAATTATGTTCCTAGAAATTGTAGATATTTCATTCTTTTTTTGTTGTGTTTTAGTTGTTGTTTTTTAATGTATTTATTATTTAATTCTATATTATTATTATTATTATTTTACTTGATAGAGAGTAGTAGAAGGAGGAGGAGGAGAGGTAGCAGGGCAAGGAGGAAGAAGAGGAGGAGAGAGAGGAATAGAAGAGGATAAAGAGACAGAGGCAGGACATAAGTGGAGAACGTGTAAGAAATACAGCCAGTACAAAAAAAAAAAAAAAAAGATTCTTCACAATTTCTCTGAACATTTTCCCTCGATTCTACAACCTGAAGGCCGCTGACGGAGAGGTTACAAAAGTCGTCAACAGCCTAACGATCACACAGATTGGAAAGAACGTCAGGATATTTCTTTTCCTTTGGTTTTCTTTTTTCTCTGATGATCTTGTTGAACACATCATCAATATCATCATTATTACAGTCCAGAAAATGTTCAACTCTCCTGGAATTGTTATAGTTCTTCACGTGTCCTGTGAACAAGAAGATAAGTGGCTGTAAACTTTTCAGATCTAATTTATTCATAATGATTCTCAATAAGTAAGGTAGTTTATATATTATTCAAATCAGACTTTCTGTATAAATATCAACCAGATTTATTGAACAGCCCGAACAATAACAAAGTATTTTTTTTCACTTTTAACAATTTTATCTTCATCTACAGCAGTCATTCAGGCATTCCTCTACCCAACTTCCCTGACGGTTCACTAATCTTAGACTTTCAACTGGAAACCAATTCATTTTGTTCTCTCTTTCTCAAACTCTTAGCTTCAATTCATCTCAGCAAGAGGGGTCGTAACTGATGATGCCTGTCATCTGGTGAGGCTTGTAATACTCGCCCTCAAAATTAAAAAAAAAAATGTAAAACAAATATTGGATGTTTACAAACAGCCAAGGTCACAGTCCCAGGTAACATTGCCACACTTGGTCTCAAAACGTGTCTCGTTGACCTTCAGCTTATACACACCTCAGTCACCCTTCTTCATGGAAAGGTGCTCACATTACTTCAGCCAAATCTCTTTTACTCCACTCTTCAGATTATTACTAATATTTCTAACCTCAGCAAATATTCATATCCTCAAACACCTTTATATGTATTAATTAATTCAGTGATCGAGCAGTATGCCTTCCGCAATATGCTCTTTGTTGATGTCAGTCGTCACACATTCATTCCACTGTTCAATAGAGGGCAAAGGTGACACCCGAGCAGCAGTAGTTCTTGACAACTCCACAGAATACGACGAAGTCCGGCAGCGATTCTAACTTGTAAAATATCCTTTCTATAATCTCTCTATCCCCTTTAATTTCTTCCTCCTTGTCCCATCTCAGAGTTTATGATATTTTAGGCGATCTTTTCCCTCGGCACCAAAGGGACTCCGGGGTTCTTCAAGGTTATGTACGAGCACCAATTCTTTTCACTATTCACCTATTCACTCTACTACAGATACCTCCGCCTTCCCTCCTTCCATCCTCTCCTCTCACTGTCTCACGTGAGATTAAATTTTCAGCACAGGACAACCTCTACTCACTCTTCTGTACGTGTGAGGTGCATCACTACACAACACCCCAAATATTACCTTGGTTAATTTCGTCAGATCAGAAGGAAAGAAAACCATGGTCAATGAACCTTGGACATTCAGATCCAGGCCTTACTTAGCTGATGAACTCTGAACTGCCTTTATAATTATGTAAGTAATGTGAACTATTAAATGATATACACTTGTCATCTGAGGACAGGGTGTGGTTTAGGGGCACTGTAGGCTGGGTGTGGTGTAGGGGCACTGTAGGCTGGGTGTGGTGTAGGGGCACTGTAGGCTGGATGTGGTGTGCAGGGGTACTGGGCTGGAGTGGTGTGCAGGGGCACTGTGAGCTGGGGTGTGGTGTGTGCAGGGGCACTGGGCTGGGTGTGGTGTGGGGGGCACTGTGGGCTGGGTTTGGTGTGGGGGCACTGTGGGCTGGGTGTGGGTGTGGGGGCACTGTGGGCTGGGTGTGGGGGCACTGTGGGCTGGGTGTGGTGTGGGGGCACTGTGGAGCTGGGTGTGGTGTGGGGGCACTGTGGGCTGGGTGTGGTGTGCAGGGGTACTGTGGGGCTGGGTGTGTGGTGTATGCTGAAATTGCACTGTGGGCTGGGTGTGGTGTGCAGGGGCACTGTAGGCTGGGTGTGGTGTGGGGGCACTGTGGGCTGGGTGTGTGTGCAGGGGCACTGTGGGCTGGGTGTGGTGTAGGGGCACTGTGGGCTGGGTGGTGTAGGGGCACTGTAAGACTGGGGTGGGTGTGGGGTAGGGGCACTGTAGGCTGGGTGTGGTGTTGGGGCACTGTACCTCCAGACAGTCTCAATCAAAGCATACGGCACAAATAAATCTCACTAAATATTCCACAGTCTTGCACATTCACAGAAGCATCTCTTCACAATCCAGTCACTACCACTTCCCGTATGAGCTAAACACAATAGTTCCATCACTCACTCAGCATCAGCGAAAGACGACAACATCTAAGAGAGGCAATATAAGTTTTCTATTGATAATCTTGCAGGATATCTGTTGATCTTCCTGTCACAGAATGTCCCTCCTCCCTCCCCACCGAGTCACATAATCTCCGTCACTTCAAAATATCCTGCTTCAAATACCTTCAGTGTTTGTCAAAGAGACGCCTTGGTGAAGATATTTAACATCGACGCCTGTTTGATCTCTTCCTGCACTAGACCTTTCTGTGATAAAAATATTGAAAAAAATAAGTAAGAAATATAAAAAATGAGAAAGATAAAAATATTGAATAAGGAAATAAATAAATAGAGAGGAATATGATTTTTAATATAATGATCACACACAAGACAGCTCATCGTGCCTCAGCTCACTGTACCTCTCAACTCAACTCTCAGCTCAAAACTTATATCTCACAGCTCATAATCTTAAATGTTAACTCACAACTTTCACATAACTCTTAATCGCTTACAGGTCACAGGTCCCACATGTCAAGTAACACCTTCCAATTAGACGTTATCAAGGTCTGACTCACAGCATATAGAGAGTAGCTGTGAGTAAGCGATGTTCAGAGCTAAGAGACTAAAGACTCACATCCCCCAGCTAACAGGTTCCTATTCACAACCAAGAGCCTAAATACTATGTTACAGGTTATAGCTCAAATATCACAACTCTCAGCTCACAAATACTCAACTCATAGCTCCTAGTTAATAAGTCACAGGGCACACAATCACAACTCTCAGCTCACAGGAGTAGCTGAGAGACGACTGTGTTCCTGCTGGGTTATTGATTAGTGCTTGCGTCACCCCTCCTTCCCGCCTTCCCTCCCTCCCTCCATCCTTCCCTCCCTCCTTCCCTCCTTCCCTCCCTCCCCCCTTCCTCTCTTGATGGAGCTGCGATTAATGATTGATATCCTGGTGACTCTCTCCCCTCCCTCCCTTCCTCCCTCCAGTAATGTGTGGGTGATTCCCTCCCTCCCTCCAGTAGTGTGTGGGTGATTCCCTCCCTCCCTCCATCAATGTGTGGGTAACTCCTTCCCTCCATCCAGCATGCGAACACATGTTAGGGAGGTGACCATGGCACAAATTGACTCCCTCAGTTAGTGCGGGCAGTGTGTAGCTGTGACATTTCATTGAGACGCTAATTCCTTATGAAAAATGTGAGTGAAATATTTTGGTCGAAATTCCTATTAGGGAAATACTAGTCAAATATTTATCGTTATATGTACTGTTGTTGTCAGATGAAAATAATGTATGTTATTCTCAACAATTATTTCGGTTCGTGTGTCTGTCACTGTTCATAACTGTAAATTATTTATTGTCCGTTCTTCATCTTTCCTTGGTTGTGTTTAATACCCAAGGCTTTGTTTTACTCGGACAGTACTCGCTAGTTCTCGGTGACACACTGCGGTTGGACCTTTGGGTGACGATGACCCAACAGGAACGGCCGAGAATCGTTTATTGTCTGTCCATAGTTGTTGAAGGGCAAGAGGTGAAGTTAAGGAGAATAGAAGCCTTTAATCTACCCTCATCAGAACAGTAATTACAGGAAGTAGAGAAAGTTGGGTCACCCATAACTCACTCTGGTTAAGACTCTCCCATCAACTGAAAATGTAAATAAAATGATATATTAATGCTAATGAACTGTGCTGACCCTCACGTGTCCGTCCGTCAGCTCTTGGTACAGACTGACCCTAGACCTCAGTAACAAACTTCAAGGGAACACCATAGTAAAGTGTGAGTTAAATATATCAGCACAAATAAAGTATAATTGATAGAGAGAACTGTACAAACCAGATTATTGAAGGAATATATTACTCTGGCTATAGCTGGATGATTATATATATATTTTTTGACTGGCTTTATTGAGAGTGACGGTCACCTGTGGGATAATTAATGATATTTTTCAACTGGAAAAAAAAATATTAGGTCCAGCTCAAAACTGCTGAAAAATTAATATATATATATATATATTTATATTTATATATAAGCGCCAATTCCATAATTTAGCGGTTTAGTTAAAAGACTGAAAAACTATTATTCAGTACTTTGAATGACTCCTGAATTTCGGTATTTAATTAATTGAATAATATTTCGAGGCTTTTAGTTAAATGCTGAAAAAAAAATAATAAAATTTCACGAACTGGCTGATGTAGGTTCATGACTATTACGTAATACACAATTAGACATAATGAGTTAATGACACACAACATAATAACAAGCAGAACTAAACTGTATTACACAAACTAAAATTAAAAAAAAAAAAAAAAATCATTATTTTTACAGTTTCAGTTATGATGACATCTGCTGTTACACTGTTGGTTAGAGTTCTTAGATTACAAACACATCCTAATTCTAAAAGTTAACTTGATTCTGAAAAGTTATGTATTTCTTATGGGAGAATTAGTCCTCAAGATTGAACCTACTCCTTAAAGATGATCTATTTCTCAAGGCTGACCTAACTCTCGAGGGCATCTTGTCGTAAAGGTCAAAGGTCAAATATATATATATATATATATATATATATATATATATATATATATATATATATATATATATATATATATATATATATATATTTCTTTTTGGGATATAATTGACTATATTAACGAAGGATAATTCTTTAAGGGGATTTAATTTTGGTTGGTAAATGAATAAGGCGTAGAGAGAGAGAGTTAAAATAAAATAAAAATATATATATACAGAGAGAGAGAGAGAGAGAATAAAGAAGAGATAGAAAATATAACTCACGAAAAGAGAAAAGTTGATAGGAAAAGAGAGAGAGGAAAGACTGAGAGACAAGGAAGAGATTAAAGTGAAAGAGATGGGGAAGAAAATAGGGAATTAGTGGAGAGATGGAGAGGATGGAGGGAGAGAGAGAGAGAGAGAGAGAGAGAGAGTGGGGTAAAATAATAAAGAGAGTGAGAAAGGAAAAGGGAATGATAAAGAATCAAGCGAATGAGAAAAGGACAAAAAAAGTA
This sequence comes from Homarus americanus, assembly GCF_018991925.1. Taxonomy (NCBI): domain Eukaryota; kingdom Metazoa; phylum Arthropoda; class Malacostraca; order Decapoda; family Nephropidae; genus Homarus; species Homarus americanus. The sequence continues at coordinate 4,790,573 of NW_024736071.1, read as the reverse complement.
AAAAAAAGGACAGTAAAAGGACAGACAAGAATAGGAAGACTAAAATGAGTAATAGTGAAATGGACTTAAATATGAGGAAATAACGAACAAGGTAACAATAAAAATAATAATAATAATAATAATAATAATAAATTAGTCAATACCTCAGACTAAATAACCACCTTAACTGTTCATTATTATTATTTATTTTTTACCCCAATCTAAAATGATTTTGAGGAGGAAATTGGTTATGGTGGAAATCGTAATAATTTCTGATAAATGCGACTTTCCTCCCCCTCCCAGTGTCGCAGCCGTGAACCTATACTAAGACCTGACATTCCTGTGGGTAAAAGAGTATATACGCTACGCTATTAGTGGCGATCGTATTGGGACAATTTTCCCGATATTGGACCAGCTAACTGTACGTTTACATAATTTATTTAACACACATTGACGAATATTAAAGTAAAAAAGAGTTTGTTGTAATTATACGGTAGATTATACTGTTAATCGAGAAAAAAAAACTTTGAAAATATAGGTTTTTGTGGTAGTCTAATAATATCGTAAATGGCGACCCAATGCTGCTACTTTCCTCACACGACCAAAAGTCATTAAAGTTTTGGATTTTAGTTATATAGTTTACGCTCGGTGGTGCTGGCCATGAGACCTTAAATTTTAGGCAACCAACATTATAGGAACTTAAAAACACCAAGCAAGTATCCCAAATTCCTGCTGCTTGACACTTATATACAAACTACGTTATTGATACTTAAAACTTATATAGGTTACGTTATTGATACTTAAAACTGTGTAGAGACTTGAGACTTTTAATACACACGGTACCTGAACCTTAACTCTACTGACGCATAACAAAACAGAACACAACTTTACTGAGCGTCGACTGAACCGAATGCCATTGCGAACATCAGATGAATCTCGCTAATGTGTGTAAATGAGAAATGAAACCTTGTAATTGACTACTCGTAAAACTGTAATACTAACCTAAATTTTTCATTACATGCTGACATTTTTAAGTCCGATGCCTAATATTGTGTGTTAATTTAGTTGAGACAATTCACCGTTTGTGGACCACTTGCGGCCAAACTAGTCGATAGATAGATAGATAGATACTTTACAATTGGTTCAGCACGTATGCAGATAATGTAGGTGCACATTATACATAGATGGTGTAAGTGTACAATGGTAAATACTTGTAGCCTTTATATATATTAAGGCGCCAACTGTGCAAGAATCTCTCTCTCTCTGTCTCTCTCTCTCTCTCTCTCTTCTCTTTTTCCTCTCAATTCCTTCCTTCCTTCCTTCCTTCCAACCATCGTTTCTTCCCTCGTTCCCTTTCTTCCTCCTTCTCTTTTTATTTAATTGTAAGGAATCTGATTTTTTTTCCTTTTCCCTGAGACGTTTTAATGTTAAACTTATTACTATGATGAGTCAAAGGTCAAGTTTTATTACTATGATGAGTCAAAGGTCAAGTTTTATTACTATGATGAGTCAAAGGTCAAGTCTTATTACTATGATGAGTCAAAGGTCAAGTTTTATTACTATGATGAGTCAAAGGTCAAGTCTTATTACTATGATGAGTCAAAGGTCAAGTCTTATTACTATGATGAGTCAAAGGTCAAGTTTTATTACTATGATGAGTCAAAGGTCAAGTTTTATTACTATGATGAGTCAAAGGTCAAGTTTTATTACTATGATGAGTCAAAGGTCAAGTCTTATTACTATGATGAGTCAAAGGTCAAGTCTTATTACTATGATGAGTCAAGTAACTGATGATTTTACTAACCTAATTCTAAAGTTAAAGGCAGAAGGTTTTTCCAGAAATTCTCGAAGGTTACTGGACAAATATTTCGGTGTTGACCTTTCCTGACACACACGTGAGGTCAATGGTATTTAGACAGCAAAATGGAAGGTGTACATCATATATTCTAACCAAACAATTGATTAAACTATATATTACTTTGTATATGATATAAAGTCATTTGATATATACGTTAATAAGTATACATTAACAAAAGGTAGTTTTCTTCACCATACAATAATTCTTAAGATTATAATCATGGTAATTGACCCTCGTAATATGCTCCAACACATGGAGACATGATCATCAGGTCAACTTATAAAGTAAACAATTACTTCTAACAGTGAGGGAGGTAATTAACTTTCTTCAGTTAATTACTAAATGAATTTTACCCCCAATGAATTAATGCACAGAAAAATTATTTAAAAAAGTAAGTGGAAACGAGTATGCAGATATGATCCTCCTACTGACATGCTAATGAGGGAGTCTTTCTGTTACTGAATATATTAAGTTTGAAGTGATGGCGTTTGTTGTGCGTCTCTATCTCTCTTATCTATCACTGTCTCTGTCTGTCTCTCTATTATCCGCCTGTTTCCTTTCATTCTTTATCAGTCTATCATAATCTGTCCGCCTGTCTGTCCCCTAAGCTTGAGTCTGGAGCACTTCCATTGTTTTCACCTGAACTTGATAACAACAAGGTAAGTTACTCCCAGGTGTATTAGAACACAAAGGTAACGTGATTCATTCCGATTATGTGATTAACCTTATAATCTTTACAGTAATTATGACTTCAGGCAATTATAGTCATGATGTTTCAGGTTAGAGTTAACATAGATAATTAGTTAGTCATTTAGCAGTACTGAGAGAGAGGTTAGATGGATGGAAGTGTGGAAGAGAGATAGAGAGTAAAGGGAAATATTAAATATAGCTTGGGTAATGTGTGGTGTGTGTGGTGTGTGTGTGTGTGGTGTGGTGTGTGTAGTGTGTAGTGTAGTTTGGGTCACCACTTGAGAACTAGTGTGGTGTGGTCTTAAAGATGTAAGACTCAGAGAATGATAAGAGAGACGAAAGGCTGGAGGATTATTTTCTTTACCTCTCCAAGAGTTTCAAATTTCACTGAGCCAGATTTCATTTATTCATCAAAACTTATTTCTGAAGTTTGTAATTAAAGTGTTGCTCAGCCAACCTTTAACACAGCCAAAGATATGACGAGTCTTGCCCCCCCCCTCAACCTGAAGGAGGGAAGCTGTGCCAAGCCAAACATGGTGTCGGTAACCCGCCTCACGTCTCAACACTCAAGCAAACTGTACAGTATTATACTCATAAGGATTCTTCTTCTTCCTCCCTGTCTGGTGGTGAGACCTGAGTTGGGATCTGTCAACAACTGGCAAGGATTTTGTTGTTCGTGGATTACTGTGATGCTGTTGTTATGTACACTACAGAGTTAAGGAAGGAGAGAGAGAGAGGATAATCAACTCTGTGGTAGAACAAATTTACATTGAGAAATTTTATGAAATGAAATGAATAAAAACACCTGTAAAACACACACACACACACACACACACACACACACACACACACACACACACACACAGGAAACAAACTTCATAATTACTAATACACTTTTTCCTTCAATAATGAGACTCTGACATTAAGCTTATTGTCTAATGTAACATAACCGTAAGTATCTTTAATCAGAGTTTTGTAATGTAATATTTTAATTTACTATTTAATCGTCTGACATTCAGTGGTCGTGGTGAGAGTTAATACATGAACCTAGAGAAGCTGTGTACATGAGCCCAGCTGACCTCTACCAAGATATGGTTCAACAGGCTGCTGGTATGTAAAAGATTCTCGCGCGATTTCTGGAAAGACGGACCACACAGGTAAATCAATAACAAAACTTCTTGAATATCCAATTTAGCCAACTGCTTAGAGAACCCAAGCAGCAGGAGTCGAAAGCTGGACATAAGGTTTCGATGTACAGGTAATTAATTCTGGATGAGCCAAGGGGACAACCTCTCCAAGACTCCTCCCACACAGTCACTTGATGCGAACTTAAATTGTTTTTTTTTATTGATCGTTTAGCGGAAATTCCTAAAGATTCGTTAATAAATTTTCCTTCACCGAGACATTTATCGGAAATTACGGAACATTTTTTTATTTTCTATATATTACAAAAGTTACGTTATTTAGCGTTTGAACATCAGTTTATTTTGTGGTGTTTGGTTCTTCTTGTATTACTATGTTTTGGTGTAAACGTTGAAATTATATGTTGTTATGATTTAAAAAAGCAAGAAAAGAGGCAGATTTATAGTTACTTCGTAGCAATTCAGGAAGGATCTGAAAATTACGTTCTTTAGCTTAAGCCGCTTTAAGATTATCCACCTAACCAAACCTAACCTGACCTACCCATATAGCATTAACATATCTAAATACCAGGTGAGATAATCTGGAGGGAGACTTATCTTCAGGTCAACCCAATACAGTATATATTATATCATCTAAAATACTCTATATACGCTGAGAAGAACTACCATCGTGTGAGTGTCTGTATTGCTGTCATCACCAGTGTTAAGATTCTGAAACCTAACATATATTATACTTGATTATTAAAATTCTCTTGTGTATCCAGTTTTCAATACCTGGTTATACTGACCAGCTTCAGTATAAGGCAATAATGTGTAGCTTCCCAGGGTCAGTGTAAAGTTGTCGTGTTTCTGAGATATCTTTATTCTTAACACTCACAAACTTGATCTATTTTTCTTGCCAAATCTCGAGTGGTTTGGTCTTTAACGAGATGCATTTCCTTGAGTTTGGTGAAAATATAATCAACACATGATTTTGGGTCTTATTCTAGAAAACATTATACGTCATCATCATCATCATCATCATCATCATCATCATCATCATCATTATATCTTACAGTTTGTGGAAAGTATTTTAATATATTCCACCAATAATTAATTATCTTTGGACCCAGTGACTCAATACTGTGTTTGTGTACGCAGATAATGGGGCTTCCGTAATGTACTCGTTGTCATGGGTAAGTCAGGTGTTAGTCATGGGTAAGTCAGGTGTTAGTCATGGGTAAGTCAGGTGTTTCTCAATATATAATTAAATAATCCTTAGTTAACCCGTATAATGGTATAATTATGGTGAAGGATTATATTAATTAATTATTGGTCAGGTGAACGTGTTCGAGCATTCGATTTGTTCCCCCAGATTGAGACGAGTTAACTCACACTCACAAATTACTTTTAACTCTGATGATTAAGTTTGTAATAAATAAATAAATTACGATTGTTTTTTTAATTATATCATAAACACTAATGTAATAATATAACACTGAGTTTGTCAATGAAGAAAACAACCCAGGGCTTCTTACAGTCACCAATGGCAAGGCCTCATGAGACCTTCCTGTTAAGAATCTCAGCCAACTATGCAACAGTTACTGGTAGGAGATTAGCTGAGTTCAGGCAGGTGGGAATAAACCTTCTTATACTGAATTAAAATTTATTGAATGGAAAATAAACAAAATTAAAAGTTTTTATCAGAGGAAGAGACAGAAAGGCTAGATTAAAAAGTTGAGAAGGAAACCTCCAACCTCAGCCAAAAATTGAAATTCCTTTAAGGCAATATTCCCTCAGACTCTCCCTCTTATTACTACAGTTTTTAATTAAAGAGTTGCTCGACCTAACTTAAGACCACGATCACCACAGGCACACCCCCTCAAGGAGAGAAGCTGTGTCATGATAAACGTGATGACTCTTCACTACGCTGGTTCTCTTGTGGTAATAATGATACACCAGTCAATGAGTTAAGTAAAGCCCTGTTGTTCCATGTTGTGTCTGGGATCACTTTTGATTATAATGAAACATGACGGTGAGTCTATTTAATATCAGCACAGTTCATATTATACGATACTTCATTTATCTAAAATAACAACAAGTATGTGAGTGTTTGTTGCGCTGTTATAATCACAAGTTTTCTCAGAATCGCTCGAAGGGGAAGATTTATGGGCGGTCATGCGTCTTGTAATCCAATAGCTGTCTTATACACGCCAGTAAATCTCCTTACACCGTTGTTATGGAAGATTTCCTTTACAGTTACGCGTAGATGACTCTCGGGAAGGTTGACAGCTCAGAAGATATCAGTGGATGTGATACCTGAAGGCCACAGCTAACAAAGAGGCGATAAACTTATGTCATTGGCAATGTACAGTTGTGGACATAAAGGATTTGGTAGGCAGGGAAGGAGGGGGAGGCAGGGAGGGAGGGAAGGAGGGAGGGAGGCAGGGGGGGGCAGGGAGGGGGAAGCAGGAAGGAGGGAGGAGGGAGGAGACGTAAAAAGTTTAGAGAAATCATCCAATTGTGATGTTATTATTGATTGTTAACAAGCTTAAAGTATTGTATAAACAGAGAATCACCAACACTCGTTCACCAACAGGGAATCACCAACACTCGTACACCAACAGCGAATCACCAACACTAGTGCACCAACAGCGAATCACCAACACAAGTGCACCAACATGGAAAAAACATAGATTATAGATAGATTTTTGGGAAGATATATATCTAAGGTCAGATACATTTAAAGTGGTCTAAGTTGTTGCGGAAAAATATATGAAAATTTGAAAAAATACTACACAAAATACTACATAAGTTACCAGCAATAAAAATGGAAACAACTAAAAAAATAATAATCTAGAGATGATTTAAAAGATATTTATTAAATAAATTGATGTATAATAATGTAAATAAGAGATACGAACTGATATTACTTCGTTATTTGAGTGAGATATTGAACAAATTATTTCTTAAGGTATCATGGTGGGTTTAGTGTCAGATAGTTAGAACCTGTGAAAGTTTAGGTAATTACAAGGAGTTATGAGGTAGTTTGAGGACTTGTTAGTGCGGGGTCTCATTATCGATGATGTCTGATTTTAAGTCTTATCTAAAATTAAAAACACAATTCCTTCTATATATCTTAGGGAGGAGAGTTAACTGGTAAGGAAACAGAACAATGAAGAGTTTAAAATAGATTGATACGATTTTATTCCTAATTGGTATTGATCAGTTAATCTTTATCACTACAGGTTAGGTTATGTTAGATTAGGTTAGTTAAGGCTAGGTTAGTTTAGGTTAGTTTAGGTTAGGTTAGTTTAGGTTAGTTTAGGTTAGGTTAGATTAGGTTAGGTTAAAACTCTGACTTTTTTTGTGACTTTTTTCCCTGTAATCTGACTCGTCTCTGAAATATCTGTGAAAACTTAGACATTCCCATAAGCTCTTGTCCATTAAGGATGACTTGACGAAAGATCTGATATGTTGATGTAAATCGAGGCCTTGTTCCTCTCAACACACTCCAGTAATGAATAGAATAATTACCTGCCATGGTTGACAGTAATATTCAATTAATTACAAATGGAACACCTGTCTTGGAATCCTTTTGATATTGTTATGTTATAATTACATCTGACATACAAGGTCTCCATAAATTATTACCCTAAAAACAGTATGCTCTCATCCTTTAATCAGGGTAATCATTTATGAACACCCTGGATTATTTGTAGATACATTTACCTGTATCGTACAGTCCCCTTCACTAGTGCGTTTACAGGGGTTCGTCATATAAACATTCCAATACCGATGGAGGTGTAAAGAAGCATCGATACGAACTGACTGATAGTAGCTACTTATTCGTTCAATATGTTAACCAATCAGTATTCTATCTGTGTATTCTAAATCCCTTCACTTAGAACATAACTCTCTACACCATTCCTCTCTTACGTGCTCACAATACACCCAGATGATAACTAACAACAACAGCAACAAAAAAATGAAAATTTATATACATCAGAAATTCAACTCCTTAGTCTTCTCACTTTATATATGTATTTACACAGTCTTATACAGTTTAAAAGCTACATTGTCTGGTGAGGTTAGGTTAGGTTCAGGTGACATACACAGGTGAAAGAATGAAACTTAATTAAGGTAAGAATACGATAATTCATCATAACTGTAATTTATATAGTTATAAATCAACAATTAATACACCTGTGAGATATTATTATTACCTATTATTTTATGATATTGTTTTATTTTCATTTCATCTTATATTTTGTCGCATTTTCCTTCCAGAGAAATAAGTTATAAACAAAGTCATGGCCTAAGATATTAAGACATCACACGAGGCAGTCCTTCAGTAGTTTCCAGGACGAGGGTCGTATAAACAGCTCGGTCTCTCTCTGCGGTAAGGCTCCAGCAGTTCACGTGATATTTTTAATTAAAACCGACGACTCAAACACTCTGTAATTTTCCCTCGAGTCACACGTAAATATTAAGCTTTTGTCTCTTGTATCTTTATCCGGGAACAGAGAGTTTTCTGTAGAATTAATAGCATGTAACTTTTAACTAAATATCATACATTTGTTGCTACCCACTAACTTAATAATATCGTAATTGAGTCTACGATCATAAGAGGCCGTGAATAAATATTATATACACGGTGCCTAGAGGTCATCCATAACACACAAGGAATAAACACGACACGAGTAAGTTAAGAAACAAAGGAATGAGAATCGATTGATAATTTTTGGTTTGGAAAGAAAACGGAGAGGATGAAAGTATGTGAGACAATTTGTTAATGAAAAATAAAGGTAAATTAAGTAAGAAATTTGATAATAGGGAACAAGTTGATGATTCTAGGGACTACAAAATGAATGAAAGTTTTTTCCTTTTCATTTTCAAAACGATATGTATTGAGAAAATTAAATATGACCTAATACCCTTGACAGTATGACCTATTCTAACGTAGACTTACCTAAAATACCATAGAGTATACGAATAAACCCGTGGCACCATACACTAGTACTGGCATCACACATATGGTGAAACACTACAGTTATAGGACCTTATTGGTGATACATCGATGGGGAAAAAATATTCAGGCCGGAAAATAGATGAATAAGTTGATAAATCACTAATTGAATATCAAGGAATGGGAGAATATTCATGAATACAGATAAATTGATAAAAGAGGGAGAAGAGAAATACGGAAGGATAAAAATCTATTGGGTGTGTCCTTGAAGAATGCGAGAGAATGATCGGTAAATATCTCTGGGTATTCATAGTAGGAGGCTGGGACAGAGAACTCTACCCACCTAGTGATTCACCAAATATGATTCTTCAATACAATTTAGATCAAGAAACACTACAGGGGGGCAGCGGTTCACCAACACACTACAGAAGACTGGTTCACCAACACCCTACAGAAGACTGGTTCACCATTACCCTACAGGAAGCAGCGGTTCACCAACACACTACAGAAGACTGGTTCACCAACACCCTACAGAAGACTGGTTCACCAACACCCTACAGAAGACTGGTTCACCAACACCCTACAGAAGACTGGTTCACCATTACCCTACAGGAAGCAGCGGTTCACCAACACACTACAGAAGACTGGTTCACCAACACTACTACCAACACCCTACAGAAGACTGGTTCACCAACACCTACAGAAGACACTGGTTCACCAACACCCTACAGAAGACACTGGTTCACCAACACCCTACAGAAGACACTGGTTCACCAACACCCTACAGGAAGACACTGGTTCACCAACACACTACAGAAGACACTGGTTCACCAACACCCTACAGGAAGCCACTGGTTCACCAACACACTACAGAAAACACTGGTTCACCAACACACTACATGAGGCAGCGATTCAATAAGAAAAAAAAACAAAACATTTCCTTCCGCAACACGAACTTAAAACTTTCATTATCGACAATATTTTCAGCAAGTAAAAAGTTTAGGTTATTAACTATTTTTTTTTTCCCCAATCCACTTAGTAGATCCTGGTGACTCCTGGATAAGTTCTGGTGGAGACTTGAAGACGAACAGCGTAACTAAGACACCAAACACAAATATATAGAATGAGAATATAGAATGATGAAAACTGGGATAATATATACAGAGGAAAACCCAAGACGATATACCTGGGATACAATCAGGACAATAAAAGGCCAATTAGGACAATAAAAGGCCAATCAGGACAATAAAAGGCCAATCAGGACAATAAAAGGCCAATCAGGACAATAAAAGGCCAATCAGGACAATAAAAGGCCAATCAGGACAATAAAAGGCCAATCAGACAACAAAAGGCCAACCAGGACAATAAAAGGTCAATTAGGACAATAAAAGGCCAATCAGACAATAAAAGGCCAACCAGGACAATAAAAGGTCAATTAGGACAATAAAAGGCCAATCAGGACAATAAAAGGCCAATCAGGACAATAAAAGGCTAACTGAACAATAAAAGGCCAATTAGGACAAAAAAGGCCAATCAGGACAATAAAAGGCCAATCAGGACAATAAAAGGCCAATTAGGAAAATAAAAGGCCAATCAGGACAATAAAAGGCCAATCAGGAAAATAAAAGGCCAATCAGGACAATAAAAGGAAAATCAGAACAATAAAAGGCCAATCAGGACAATAAAAGGCCAATCAGGACAATAAAAGGCCAATCAGGACAATAAAAGGCCAACCAGGAAAATAAAAGGCCAACCAGGAAAATAAAAGGAAAATCAGAACAAAAAAAGGCCAATCAGAACAAAAAAAGGCCAATCAGGACAATAAACAAAAGACAATCAGAATACATAACCTAGAGAACAATTAGCACATAAAAAAAATCAGACAGTAAACATACAGAACAAACATCACATATAACACACAAGACAATCAGAACAATATACCTGAAAGTCAATCAGAACAACATAGAGAGAGAGGCAGAAACAAACCCTCAATATACTTCACACAACAATAATTGACCATCAACAACCTCGTATAACGTCAATTTCTCTCAGCGGGATTTTATCGAAGAGTTTTGTAGCCATTCTGAGGGGAGAGAGAGAGAGAGAGAGAGAGAGAGAGAGAGAGAGAGAGAGAGAGAGAGAGAGAGATTGCTCGATTCTCCAGTCTGTCATTAATACCCCCCCCCCGGCCCCGCCCCGCCCCGCCCCGCCCCCCTCCCCCACACACACCACAACACACCACAACACACCACAACACACAGCAACAGCACCACAACAGCACCACAACAGAATAATGAAACAAACAAAAACAACACCTGCAACTGAAACCACAACACATACCAACACTATCATATGCCGACAAACTCGACACGACCCGACCTGACTCAACCCGACCCAACACAACCCAACCCAACAAGGTTATAACCCTGTACAGTAACACACACCTTCCCTAATCAATTGACCTCACACCTGTCGGGGTCAATATCTTCACCTTCGTCTTGTACAGTATTAGTTCTGGCCTCCTCTGTGTATACTACTTCCCCGTGGCTTACAGCGCCCTGAACCCCTGTGTGTGTGTGTGTGTGTGTGTGTGTGTGTGTGTGTGTGTGTGTGTGTGTGTGTGTGTGTGTGTGAAGAGGAGGAGGAGGAGGATGGTGCATCACTACAGGCCCTCTCTCACTCCAGGCCCTCTCTCACTACAGGTCTCTCTCACTACAGGTCCTCTCTCACTACAGGTTTTCTCTCACTACAGGTTCTCTCTCACTACAGGTCCTCTCTCACTTCAGGTCCACCAGGTCCTCTCTCACTACAGGTTCTCTCTCACTACAGGTTCTCTCTCACTACAGGTCCTCTCTCACTACAGGTTCTCTCTCACTACAGGTCCTCTCTCACTACAGGTCCTCTCTCACTACAGGTTCTCTCTCACTACAGGTTCTCTCTCACACGTCACCACTAGAAGAAGTAATTAAGGTAAAAGGTATCACACCCTCAGCCGGGGTTAAAGGGTCTTCTCTTGAGTCTGTGTTGTACCCAAGGTCTACCACCAAACTTTACCTTACATAAAACAGATAAACCACTAACTACATGTCCTTGAGAGTAACATGGATTGACAGAGAGCCAGTGAGCCAGGACATATTAAGGTAATGGTGAATAAAGATATTTTCTTGATCGATTTATTGCTGCATAGAACGATATAGAATTCCGATTAGAGATGTGTGCTGTTGCTGCTGCTTCACTATAATGTACTGTACTGGTTCACATATCCCAGGTGAGGTTTAAGGGGGGGATTTGGAACTTATTTTTATAGTGAGTTGAAGGAAAAGTTGGGAAATTATATCTAAGTCCGGAGGGATTGGAAAATGAAATATGATTTATGGACATGTTGTTTTTAATACAGTATAAAGTAATCAGTTTACTTAACAATCTGGCCGCCTCTCGTGCCGTAAAGAGGAACATCTCGTCTGCACCAGCTTATGGAGTCTAAGTGGCTTACAGGCGCACATCTCTCTGTGGACCACATTACAGAGCTTACGAACCTTAAAGAGCCACATCACCTCTGGACCAGCTTATAGAGCCACATGAGCCAGCTTATAGAACCTCACCACCATGTTGCCTACATAGTCAAACCAACCTTGCTGCTATGTAATGAAGCCACAACAACCAGCTTACTGAGCCAAACCAACACTAATTCTCTACTATAATAATATTATTTTAACAGTAATCATCGTTTGTTACAGTAGTGGTGAGTTTTAGTTAATATTTTGATTGTGAAAGATGTCTGCTGTTGCCCTTCTCGGAGCTCTCTCTCTCTCTCCAGGCAGACACAAGGGGGTGAACTCGGACCCAGGAATGTGTGACTATATCTTATGTCATCTATTGTATATCTCATGTTTTAGAATCAATTTGCTTACCAGTATTAAAGGCGAATGTTGGGTGATATTTTGTGAACGGTAGGAGAGCAATATTATGGAATTAAGTTAGATAAGCTAATAAATTAGTTGTGTCAGAGGACCTTGTTGTATTATTGTCAGTACTCTTGTGTAGGGTAAATTAGTTGTGTCAGAGGACCTTGTTGTATTATTGTCAGTACTCTTGTGTAGGGTAAATTAGTTGTGTCAGAGGACCTTGTTGTACTCTTGTGTAGGGTGAATATATTAAGTTTCGTTGTTACAAACTGGTGTTACTTCGAACCCTGATTACACGCCTTAATGAATAGTGTCCTTGGATGCATGTTCACAATGTAATTATATGGAAATGTCATCTCCAACTGTCAGCTGGAGGTAAAAGTTTTGTCTACATGATCCTGGTCTGTTAACCGAAGCTGTTATTTAAGAACTTAAGTCAGATTAATGGGCCTAGGGGCTGAAACATTGCTGGAAGATGAGCAATATTCAGTAGTGGCCGTGACATGAGGTTAGGTTAGGGTAGGGTAAGGTAGGGTAGGGTAGGGTAGGTTAGGTTAGGGTAGGGTAAGGTAGGGTAGGGTAGGTTAGGTTAGGTTAGGGTAGGGTAAGGTAGGGTAGGTTAGGTTAGGTTAGGTTAGAACAGAAATATGAATTTTAAGATACCCTAATCAAATTCATCCTGATTTTGGCCAAGCAATTTGAAAAATTTTAAACACACGAAAGATAGATTGTGTGTCAATAAACATCTTTTCACAAACTCATAAAAGGGCAGCTCATAAAACAGAGATATTTATATCCCAATACGGGTATAGCTTTACAATATTGCCTTTACAGTGAACGTCAGCTGTGATATTTCACCCTCGCTCCACAATAAAGCCACTGTAAGTTGTGGAAAATGTGAAAAAGAAAATATACTTTTCTTATGACGAAAGATTATTTCTACCAAATCCTGTATATTAACTTTTATTGCCTTATATAACAAACAAATGATAATAACATGTTTTTGTCTTCAGTAACAAGACTTGCAAAAAAAAAAAAATTATTTCTACTGTTATATATATATTTTTTCCGTCATTACCACGTTTATTCCCTATTCCCTATTTTAATTTGTATATAAACAATGGAAGAGAACAGTTAATGTTTATTATAACTTAAAACAAATAACCTAATGAATAAAATGTGATAAAATATAGTTTGAATTAGTTCCTGATGTTTCCCCTTCAACCATGGTCTATACCTCAACTCAGGTAACCAGGGCACTAACACTCACACACCTGCCACAGAGTGATTTAGAGATGAATCTTTTAGGTCTCGAGAGGGAGGCGGACGGTCACCATTAAATCTCACTCTCTCTCTCTTTAACCTGCCTATACGGTAATTAATTCCTTACCTCTAATTAATCCCCTTGCTCTCTTTTTACCCTCTAATAATACTCTCTCTCTCTCTCTCTCCTTTTCACTGTCCTGTTCGTTAATCTCCCTCTCTCTATTTTCTTCCTCCTTTTCACATAATATTCTTTATTGTTTCTCTGTCTCTCTCTCTTTGTCGTGTTCATTTCTCTTTCTGCGTGTCTAGCGTTCTTAATCCTTTTCTCTGTCTACCTCTTAATATTTCCCTTCTTGTTTTCTTGTTTATTTAATATTATTGTTACTGTGGCTGTACGATTTTTTGTCTATGCATGCTTCAGTTAAACACACACACACACACACACACACACACACACATTTAAATCCGACCAAAACCATTGTGTTGTCGCTTGATCCACCAGTGTTATGTATCACATGTTGTTACCTGACCCACCAGTGTTATGTATCACATGTTGTTACCTGATCCACCAGTGTTATGTATCACCTGTTGTTACCTGACCCACCAGTGTTATGTATCACATGTTGTTACCTGATCCACCAGTGTTATGTATCACCTGTTGTTACCTGACCCACCAGTGTTATGTATCACATGTTGTTACCTGACCCACCAGTGTTATGTATCACAAATGAATTGAAAAAAAAAATGCTTGAAAAAAATATTAAATAAAAGATAAACGGGGTGTGGGGGGTGTCGGGGGGTGTGGGGGGTTTGGGAGGGGTATGGGGGGTGTGGGGGGGGGTGTGGGGAGGTGTGTGGGGGTGTGTGTGGGGGGGGGGGGGGTGTGGGGGGGTGTGGGTGTGGGGGTATGGGGGGTGTGGGGGTGTGGGGTGTGTGTGTGTGGAGGGTGTGGTGAGGGAGAGGTGTCTAAGAGAGTAATGATTATGATAGATTTTTTTATTTATCTTTTTGTTTTGTTAGAGGATCTTGGTTGATCCTTTACCCGAGAGAGAGAGAGAGAGAGAGAGAGAGAGAGAGAGAGAGAGAGAGAGAGAGAGAGAGTAATCATCATGACCTATGTATAGTCCTGGTAATTAAACTAAAGAAGTCAATTAGCATGACATTAATTTTGTTTTGTTCCGTTGATAAAATATTTTCTCTCTCACCTGGAGAGTCGGGTGTTAAACCTGGGTAATATACTCACTGAACAGTCGTCTACAACCATAAAGTATTAAAGATCTAATATCCGTGAGCCTTAACACTGTTGATGGCCTCGTTAGGTAGTCTTAATCCTCGTTAAATAAGGTTTTAGTGTAGGAGCGACTCTCAATCTTCAAGCCTTTGGTAACAGCCCTACCTGCAGCTCGACCAGCCATCACTGGTCATTAACGCTGCTAATAAATGGTAGTCAGCTGATACAATGCTGGACTCCTGTCTTACGGGTCACTGGTTGGCACCCGGGATACCCCCAGTTAACCCAGTTGTAAATTGGTACCTGACTTTTGTTAGGGAAGTGGAGGCGATCAGGCACAATGTAGACCCTCACTACTCTCTGTGCCGAAGGTTTGGTTTACAGTGTGCAGTATCCGCACCGTTCCCAACTCTCTTTTTTCCTTAGTGAATATTTCTGAGCGAGTTGGGAATTCGTATATCATGTTCGGTTTATTCCCCGCTGTGTAAAATATTGAAACAAACACACGAAAATGTTTGAACAGACAGTGTATGTGGAAGAGACAGTCATCTGACAGTGTCCTAGCGAAAAGATTGACGCAGAAATGTACACAGAGACAGACAAATGCCTAGACAGAAACAATACAGAGATGGATAATGTTTCTCAGACATTAAGAGACAGAAACACGTGAGAACTGTCTCTCACTCTCCCTCACACCCTCACTCTCCCTCACACCCTCACTCTCCCTCACACCCTCTCACACCCTCACTCTCCCTCACACCCTCACTCTCCCTCACTCTCCCTCACACCCTCACTCTCCCTCACTCTCCCTCACACCCTTCCCCTCGTGTTGTTCTATCTATTACCATAATTGTTCCTCGCTGACATTACTGAACCACCAACCTTCTCTTACACACACACACACACACACACACACACACATATTAAAGCTTTGTTGTATTTCACACAAAGCCGAGCTGCTCCTTCGTGTTAATGAACAATCTTATCATTCAGCTGGCAGCCCACCACCCACCAGGCTGGCCACTCAGAGAAAGACGTAAGAAAACAGACAAACTCAGCACTCACCCCAACCCTGAGGGGGAAGAACTCTGACTGTGGGACCTGTGTGTCTTAGAATACGACTAGTACCACATCACCCTCCCAGCTTTTCCTACAGTAAGAAGGTATCAGGTAAGTCCCTATGACTCAAGGATTTAGAATAAGACGAAGGAAGAAGCTTTGTGTGAAATATAAACTACCCGCTATGATCTACCCGAGTATTGGTCCAGTAACGGATCCGGGAAACAGACCGAACCCGGCCAACAACAATGGCCATCTGGTGGCGGCTGCTTGAGATACCAACCTAGGAAGAGCATCACGGCACAGATGAGGCCAGGGCGAGTGTGAGGCCAGGGCGAGTGTGAGGCCAGGGCGAGTGTGAGGCCAGGGCGAGTGTGAGGCCAGGGCGAGTGTGAGGCCAGGGCGAGTGTGAGGCCAGGGCGAGTGTGAGGCCAGGGCAGGTGTGGGGAGCTTGGGGGCGGAGGTGAGGCCAGGGCGAGTGTGTGAGGCCAGGGCAGTGTGAGGCCAGGGCAGTGTGAGGCCAGAGCGAGTGTGGGAGGCCCAGGGAGCGGAAGTGCAAGGGCCAGGGCGAGTGTGAGGCCAGGGCGAGTGTGAGGCCAGGGCGAGTGTGAGGCCAGGGCGAGTGTGAGGCCAGGGCGAGTGTGAGGCCAGGGCGAGTGTGGAACCAGGACGAGGTAGAAGGAGAGGTGCTGGGTAGTACAGTGTTTATTTTACATTCATTTCAAGTTCAGTTAACCTAGTACGATGCCTCCTGATTAGACATAAGGGAGGGTTCTTCAACATATGACCCCGGGGGCAAAAGAACTAGTTGCTAAGAAAGAGAGAGAGAGAGAGAGAGAGAGAGAGAGAGAGAGAGAGAGAGAGATTATAATACACTATCCCAGTTTTGTCAAGTGGTTCTGTTCGTTAGTTAGGGAGATAATGACCAAAACAATACTATGTACTCAATACACCATGATTACAGCGACCCACAAGGACTCACTAACTCGTGTGTATACTGTATGTCTGTCATGTGAAACCTTCTGGCAAATATGTAGTTTATCTCTGAAGAAAATCTGTTTATTCATTTTGTAGATAACGACCCAAAACTTGACGGCATTGGGGGAGGGGTGGTGAGAGGGGTGAGGGAGGGAGGCTAGGAGGGGTGAGGGAGGGGTGAGGGAGGGGTGCTGGAGGTGAGGAAGGGATGCTGGGAGGGATGAGGAAGAGGGGATGCTGGGAGGGGGTGAGGGAAGGATGCTGGGAGGGGGTAGGGAAGGATGGCTGGGAGGGGTGTGAGGGAGGGATGCTGGGAGGGGGTGAGGAGGGAGGCTAGGAGGGTGAGGAAGGGAGGCTAGGAGGAGGGTGAGGGAGGGAGGCTAGGAGGGGGTGAGGAAGGGGTGCTGGGGAGGGGTGAGGGAGGGATGCTGGGAGGGGTGAGGAAGGGGGTGCTGGGAGGGGGTTGAGGAGGCTGAGGAGGGTTGAGGGAAGGGATGCTGGGAGGGGGTGAGAAGGGATGCTTGGAGGGGGTGAGGAAGGGGATGCTTGGAGGGGTGAGGAAGGGAGGCTAGGAGGGGTGAAGGATGGAGGCTGGGGGTGAGGAAGGGTGGCACAGGAGGGTGAGGAAGGGATGCTGGGAGGGTTGAGGGAGGGAGGCTAGGAGGGGTGAGGGAGGTATTCCCATTAACGCCGCCATTGAGATGGATTCAGAAACACACCGACTCACAAAGGTAAATATAAATACTCAAAGACTCACTGATGGAAAGGCTCACAGGCTTACAGAGCAACACAAAGACACCCTCAAAGTACAGACTTATAAACAGTCATACATACAAACACTCACAAGAAAGACGGAACAAAGCTATGAAAGAAGACTCAAGACCCTCACTCGCTGGAACTACCATACACTAACACACGGAAATAACTAATAACAAATATAGACTCGGATAAACACACAAACAGACCCATGGATGGACACACAATAATATAATACTCATCTTAGGAAGTCAACAGGGCGTAAAAATAGCCATGGTAAAGATTTTCCACGAAGAGCGAGGCAGTTCACCCACACATCTGGCGAGGAGAGAGAGAGAGAGAGGGAGAGAGAGAGAGAGAGAGAGAGAGAGAGAGAGAGAGAGAGAGAGTCGCTTTTATATAAGTCAAGATTATATAGCACATGGGCATTTCACATAATATAAATATAGGCAATAAACGTTAATATAAAAGCCATTTCTTTACCATACAGGACAAGTGGATAAAACTCTCCCCGCCTGTCCTAAGGATCGATGGTTCAATTCCGGGTAACTTCTTAGCTAATCCTAACTTCACAGCCTGTGTCCTGAAGGCTGGAAGTATTATGTGCACTGTATCCAGGCTGTTCCTAATGTGCCATCAGGCCTACAGGACCCATGTTCATTTTCACAAGATTAAGGCGCCTCTATAAACAGATACAACACCACAATAAACTCAAGGTATTATCATATAGAGTAGGTTATAAACGCCACAATAAGCAAAAGGCCTTACCACACAGTATACACCATTAGCGCCACTTTAAACACGAAACATTACCATATATACTACGTGTTAAAGACGCTCTCACAACACATTTCCACAACATCCATGGAAAGCGCACCACCGTGACCACTAACTGCGCGCCACCTTCATGCTTGGTAACGCCACTAGCACAGGTGAGGAGGCGCTACAATACCCTTAACGCCTCAACTATAAACACTCACAGCTTACCACAACTGTTGAGATAAATCGTTGTTGTAGAAGATTACGTGCAGCATTATTGGTTTCCGCTAGTGCTGGGAGGACGAGTTAGCCTTGGTTGCCTCCCCATGTGTACGTCCTCGGTGCAATTAGGTGGTGTGAAAAACCGAGGTGAGGTTAGGTTAGGTTAGGTTAGAATGATAAATATCTGGTGACCTATAAATTACACAATAAAGCTTTTATCACCAATGAAGGAGTCTCAGCACCCTGTAGTCACCCTCAGTCCTCCACACTCTACAGGGCAGGAGTCTCAGCACCCTGTAGTCTACATCAACACTTTCAGTAAAGTCTGAGATATTTTCAGAATTTCTCAGTCGAATGATAAGATCTCAGGAGCCGCTCGAACATCATTCATGTTCAGTGAAGCTTGAAGGAGAGCAGCTTCAAGCTCAAGCTCTATGAGGTCAGACAATTTTAGTAATAATTCTTTCACTGTTGAGTACAAGGCTCAGTGAAACTCTTCCCCGGCAAATATAAGTCTTCGTGTGGAGCAACTTGTGAGGTTTACTCCCCATGTTAAAAGGAAACAACTCTCACGTGACGTAATAATATATCTGTTGTCGACAATACAAGTCTTGTCACATACAGTCCTCAGCACCTCAAGTGTTGTACTTTACTGTAAATGTTCAGACATCGTCATTACTGCTAACAAAACAGCTTTCTGTCAGGCTGGAGGCTAGACAAAAGAGAGAGAGAGAGAGAGAGAGAGAGAATATCAAGTGAAAATGTTATATTGAACAGTTGACGTCAATGGCATTAAGCAGTACACGCAGGACAAAATGTTGCTATGGTAAGAAATATTTGTCCCAAAAACCAACTAAATGACATTACAAAAACACTGGACATGAAACTCGTATTGGAAAACTATAACACAATAAAAGTGGAACGTAAACATCACCTGATCAAAGCGATAAAGCCATAACAATTTAGGCAACGAAATACGATATTGTTGGAGACTGAGAGAAAAAACTCACTTATTGTATTATAAAAAAACAAAACATATTCTGTTAAGTAAGTCAAAGAGCGGCTTAGGTTGTGTTTATTTTACCTATAAACATATTTTAGAATTGATGAACTTTAATTCTGATTAATACAGTTTAAATTTACTTTGGTCGCTAGTGTATTTCTTGCCCCGAGTTTTACATCTGTACTCATCATGACGCTCAGTATACGAGAGCCATTCAGG